>NW_008240039.1:3820547-3840400 GCF_000691975.1 Corvus brachyrhynchos
CCCCCCCCGCCGGGGTGCCGCGGCAGGGAGAGCACACTTAAAGCGGGACGGGGACGGCCCGGCAGCGCCGGCGGCAGCTTGTCTTCCACGCAGGCAACACTGGCACAATTTCCCCACCGACCTCTGGCGACAGCGGCTCATGGCCAGGGACAGGGGACTGTCCCCCAGGGCTGCTGGGAGAAGAGGGGAGGGCTACCCATCAGCCAAATCTGGACCCTCCCCACATGCCAACCCCTCGGGCACCTGGGAAGGGCTGCAGGAAGGATCTGCTCCCACCTCCACTGCGGCTGCTCGAGTCAGAGGCCACAGCCAGACACTGGCACTGGAGGGGCAGTGCAAAATGGGGCCTCCAATTTACCCCCCACCCCTTCACGTTCCCCAGCAAATGGAGCACAGAGAGCGGGAAGCACAGCCTTACCTCGGCTAGGAGTGGGAGCTGCAGGGGAAAATCGTGGGAACTGCTAAATATCTGTGGTGACAGAGGAAACACCTTGCTCACTACTGTCCTTTGGCAGCACTTCTGGACAGCCCAAATCCACCCTCTGAATTTCTCTGCCCAAGAGTAAAACCCCAACCTACCAGTCACATAGGGTCCCAGAGGCATCTGGCTGTAGTTGACAATCCCACCTGGCCCAGGACCACGGAAATTTGGCCCAAAGTTGTTGTTGAAGATCTGGGAGGAACCAAAGGAGCCCTGGGGAGGCAAGGAGGGAGAAAAGACATGGACCTGCAGCCCTGACCTGACCATGACCATCACAGTGAGGGGCTCTGTGCCCCCACAGACCTGGGCAGCTGGATCCCCTCCACGGGTGGCCAGGCGGCTGAGGATGCTCCGCTCTGACATCTGCAGCCGGGCGGCCACGGGCGGGATGCGGGACAGCATAGAGGGCAAGCGTGTCACATCAGCCTTCATGTCACTCAGCAGCTCCTCGAGCTGGTTCAACACTGCAAGTAAAGCAGGAGGTACTTGGGGGGACGCCTGCCAGACCCAGCAAGCTGAGAGGAGCAGGCAGCTCCTGGCTGAAGGAACACAAAATGGGGACACCTCCAGGCCAGGCTCCCCAGGTCAGGGTGGGGAACCCTTCCTAGCCTCAGGGCAGACTCCCCCAGCCCTGCAGGCACGCACCCTTGTGCAGGACAGCGTTGGCAGGCTTGTTCCCAGCCAGGGACTCTTTGGAGAGGTGCTGGTGGCTCTCGGCAAGGCACTCCACTTCTGCCAGCCGCGCGTTGAGCGCCATGGCCGGGTGACTGGGGTCTTGGGTCATGTTGAGGTACGCCGCCCTCCGCAGCTGCTCCTCGATCACCAGGGCCTGCTCCAGCAACTGGGAGGTACAGGAAGGGAAGGACTCAGGACCAGACCCCGCCCCACTATAAACCAATAAACCACGGAGCCCCTCACAAAGTCCACTCCCCACTTCACTCACAGAAGGCGCTAGCAAACCCCCTCCAGCCTTCGGGGCACCGCTCTGGTCCTCCCACCAGTAAGGACTCACCAGCCCTCACCTGCCACTCACCTTGAACCGCCGGGCAAGGAACTTGTTCTTCATCTCGAGGTAGTTCCCCTTGTGTATCTCCGACTTGAAGGGCTCATTGAGGATCACGTAGCGTGGGTCATTCTGGATGTCCTGCCAGCGGGCATAGCCATGACTGGTGTGGGGGAAGTGTCAAGGGCAGAACCAGCCAGCCAACAGCCTGCCCACCACCCCACAGCGACACCATGGCCCCAAGCCCCCTCCCTGCTCATTACTGCAGCGCCAGCCCAGCTCCCACACCCCAGAGAGGCCTCTCTCGCTTCACTGCCTCCTGCTCTGCCGGGTCAAAGGGTACGTGACAATTCCTGCCAACAGCCAGTAGTCGTGTCGGCGGTGCCAGATGTCATAGATCTTGCCAGAGGACATGGCAGCCCTCTCCTCGTTCTGCCACAGCGTGTGCAGCTCTGTGGAAGCAGAAGCAGAAGGGAGACAGCCTGATCAGGCAGCCGGGCTGCGGGTCAACGCACAGCATGCGGGCAGGGCGAGCGATGGAACCTCCCAGGGCCACAGGCACAGCGCAGACCCAGCTCTGCTGCTGCCAGCAAAGCACCAGCCCATCCATGGCCCATGATAAGGGTCACATTCCTTGGACAGGTTCAGAGCCTCTGCAGCAGCTTTGCAGGAGAGGCCAACACCTCATCTCTCACTCTTACCTGTGAAGCCACCGTCGGCAATGTTGAACATGAATCTGAAGTTCATGTTTCTGTCATCCTTCTTTCCTTCCTCCTCTTCCTCTTTGTCACCATTTTGCTGGGCATCACTTTGCTCCTTCTCCTCCTCCTTGCCATCCTCTGCTTGGCAAACACAAGGAATTGGCCCTGTCTAACTGTGCTCCACCGCCAGACACACTGGTGCCACCCCTGCCCCATCAACAGCCAGTCACTGCTGCAAAAGCCACCAACCCCTCCCAGCAGGTCCCATTGTTAGCACAGGCAGAGCCCACCCCAAGAGGGTCTTGTTCCCACTCACGGCTCCTGAGCACAAGCGCTGCTGCTGCTGATGGCATCACTGCCACCATCCTGTGGGCACACTCTGTCACTGTGCCAGGCACCAGCCTCATTCCCGGAATTCTTCCCACTCTTCTCTCTCCAAAGCCTCATGCCTCACCTGGTTTGACTTCTTTATCCTCCCCCTTCCCTGGGCTGCTGCTCAACTCCGCCTTCTCCAAAGGCTTCTCTTGCTCTTGAATCCCCTCGTCGGCAGGAGGGAACAGGCCTACAAGAAATGCTTGACATGGAAAATGCTCTGCAGGGAACAACCTACTTATCCAGACAGACTTTCCCTTTTAGGGTAAAGTAACTGTATTGTTTGTATGTCCAAGGCGCTAAAAAACTTCAAACAGAACATTCTTCTGCATTTTATCAAATAAATGTATTTAGTTTTCACTCTTCCTTGAGACATCTGGAGAAACGAATGCCCCCCAAGATCACCATTTCATGCAATTTACAACCTGTTTTTTCAAGAATTTCTGCAGGACTTTGTAACATTCAGGTTTCCCATAGCGACACAGAGAAGAGCCACAGCCTCACCTTTCACCAGGGGCTCAGAAGAAGGCTCAGCCTTTTCACAATCCTCTTGCTTCTCTTCCCTTGGCCTCTCCTTGCTGTCACAGCTCTCCGGGTGCTCTTCGCTCTCCACCTCGGCACTTGCAGGCACCTAAATGCCAAGCACCCATTCCAGATCAGCAGCCCTCCCTTCCCTAGGGAGCACCCCAAGTTCCCAGGCAGACCAGGGGAAGCTTCCTGGAGGAGATGCTGAACAAAGCCACCTCACCTGGCTGTCAATCACCTTTCTGGGCTTCTGCTCCACCGGGTCCTTTTCCTCATGGAACCCCAGTTGTGCTTCTATTTTGTCTGTAGGAAGAGCAAAGCCAAGAAGTTGTTGAACAGGGCCTGATGGGCCAAGCACCTGCAAAACCTTCTAGTGTCTTCATCCAGCTCCCTCCCAAGCCAGACCCCAGCCACAACCCCCTGGATACCTGCAAGGGCCCCTGGTCCCGTGTGTGTGTGTGCTGGGCTGGCCGGGACAGGCGTGTTGGGATCTGAAGACACAACCTCACTGGATCTCTTGCTCTCCGGGCCCTCAAGAACCAGGTCTGGGGTGCTGTACTTCCCATTGACATGCTCGAACTCCTGGACCTGGGCCAGACACACATCATCAGGTCAAACAGAGCAGGGACATTCCCAGCTGCTGCCATGGAGTGGGCATGTCCAGGCTGCTCATCCAGAGTGACCAAGTGGCAGGACTGCTGCACCCACCCAACTGGGAAAAGTCTCCAGAACATTCCTGAAATGGCCCATTCATAATCTTACTCACCCACCTTCTTCCTTACTAGTGACATGACCCCGATGCGAGTCAGCACGTGCTGGCGCGACAGCCCTTCCCGGGGAACGCCGTCCGCAAAGGTTTCGGCACCGTCTGCCCCGGGCTCACACAAGTGTCTCATGAAGAGAGAGACGTACGCCCTGCCAGGGAAGCCAGATCTCAGTCCTGGCCCGCGGCCTCCCCGCTCAACCCAGCACGCCCATGGTCCCTGTCACCCATGGGTGAGGGAAGTCTCACACCCAGGAAGAGAACAAGAGACGCCATCTCGATGAAACAGACACTGCCTCCTCAAGAAGAGCCCACAGTGAAGGGGTGCAGGCTCCCCACCCTGCCTGCCTGCCAGGACCTCCATACCTGAACTCCTTCTCGCTCTTCCCTCGCAGATCCCGGACCAGCCAGTGGGAGTTGAAGGCATCCTGGGGCGGCATTCCCCAGCGCATGATGGCATTCAGGAACGCCTTGCGCTGCCGGGCGTTGAAGCCCAGAACCTGCAGGAAGCGAAGGTTATCACTGGGATCACAGAGTGGCCTCAGCAGCATGTGGCATCCTGGAGCCTCACAGCTGTGACAGGCATTGCTGGACCAGGACTAACATCCCAGTGATTCAGCACAGATGGATCCAGCCAGCAGGCAGCCCGGACAGGACAGCATTGGCCACGCTCTGGCTGAGGCTGGGGCTCACCTCGATGTTCCCCCCAACTCTTGCCAGCAAAGGAGGGAGAGGTTTGTCTCTGTCAGTCTTCAGCTGTCTCCGGGATTGTCTTCTGCCACCTACAGCCAAGCAGCCTCAGTGATGGAAGGGCCAGGCAGCAAGGAAAGACACCTCATGTGCCCCAGGCTTCCTGCCCTCCCTCCCGATGGGAGCAGAACCTGCCAGAGCCACCTGCCCAGGCTGCAGGGTCCCTTCCAGCCACTCCCTAGGCAAGGACACTCCTCTGCCCTTCCCAGGCAGGGGGGGAACCATGCCTGGTCCTTGTGGCGGACCAGACCACAGTCCTGCAGAGGCCAAGGAAGAAGCTGGCTGCCTTCCCTGCCCTGGAAAGCTCCTCACCTGATAGAAAGCAGGGACACAGTCCCCTCAACAGAGGCCCTGGGCACACCAGTCCCTCCAACCCAGACATTCCTGATGCTTCCAAATCCCAGGGAGTATCAAACACATCAACTCACTCTGGCCTTCTGGCCTCTCTTCAAAGTCTTCGTCCTCATCCTCAGAGCCAATGGAATACTCTGACTGGTTGTCAGAGAGCTCGTCCTGCCACTCTGCAGAGCACAAGGGAGGCCAGGTTAGAAGACCCTGCCTGGGAGGGATGTGCTAGACAGGTCAGAGCCTGCTTGTGGGTATGACACGCATTCACTGCCAGGCAGCAGGAGAGGGGGACAGAGCAACAGGAAATCATGTCCTCAGGTTTTACAGAATTAGCATTCTGTTATGCAGCAAAAACCCAATTTGAAGTATTTTGCCCACAGACATCTCTTTCCTAGACTCTTCCAGCAAAACCAGAGTTTACAGACCAACAAAGGAAAAGAAAAAATCTTTGAAAATTTCTACATTGGAAAGTTTAGGAATCTGGGAAGTACAGATCCAGGCAATCTACCAGCTGCAGAGAGGCACCAAGTGACAGCTCTGTCCCATGAGCCTAGCCAGGAGCTGAGCATCTGTGGCCATACCTTGGTCCTCCTGTGATGTGTCATTGTAGTTGACCTGCTTGCGGATTCTCTTCCCTTTCCCCAGGTTCCTGGCCAGATCTTCCTGCTGCTGCTCGTAGTGGTGCCGCAGCAGCTTCTCCCAGTAGTCAGGGTCCACATTCTCCTCTTGCTTGATGATCTCACGTTCCACCTCCTCCTGCAGAGCCAGAGACAAGGGGCTCGAGCAGTCACAGAGAGAGAGCAGGGAGGGTCCTGCCCCGTGCCGAGCGCTCGCAGGGACAGGAGAGGCAGCAGAGGGAACACGGAGGGATGTACAAAGGGGTGATTGTAAGACGTGATACTGATCACATTACCACACCGTCCTCTTCTCTCACAACATACTGAGCCACTTTAAAGGAGCTGAGATACTCATTCATGTTCTGCAGCTCCGTGTCGTCAGTCGCATCCTGGTTTCGGTCCAAAAGCTTAGAGATGGCAGCATCATCGTAGTGGATCACACTGCTGTCATCCACATCCTTATTGTCACCTGGAGACCAAAGCGAGGGGAATGGCAGCGCAGATCAGGGTGCTGGACAGTCCACTCCTGAGCCAGGCAAGCTCAGGTGAGGTGAGGGGACAGGGAGGGGGACGAGTCATCCCAGCAAGGAAGAGTTACACACCTGGTGGGGTGCCACCATGCTTTTTTTTCATGCCAGGAGTTGCTGCACCCCCTTTTGTTGAGAGCGTGTCCGAGAAAGGGGTAACAGCATCTGGCACGGCAATCCGCTGTCCCTGAGACACCATGCCTGTGGCACAGGGAGAGGAGAGTGAGCCCCAGCAGATCAGAGAGGGCCCTGCCTCACACAGAGCATTCCCACCTCACCCTCCACATCATCCTTGAAGAGTTCTTCTGTCCCAAACTTGAGGATGTCGTCCAGCTCTTGCTTGGTCATGGAGCCCGACTTGGAGCCGAGCCCCGGGCGGACCACCAGGTGGGTGAGCATCATCTTCCTTTTGGCCACCTGGGTGATGCGCTCCTCCACAGAGGCCCTGGTCACGAAGCGGTAAATCATCACCTTCTTGTTCTGCCCGATGCGGTGAGCTCTGCTGAACGCCTGTGGGCAGAGGATGGAGCTGGCGAGGGTGGCACCGGGCCAGCTGGACAAGAGGGCCGTGCTTCTCACCCTCCAAGCTGCATGAGGGGCACCCATTTGAGGACAAGTATGAGGAAGAAGTGAGAATGTCACAGGGAGAGCCAGTTTTATGTGTCAGGTCTCCCCTAGACTGCAGAGTGGCTGGGGTGAGGCCACAGGGTGCAGGAAGGGGGCTGCTGAGCAGAAACACCCACAAACACAGCAGAAAGTGTCAGCAGCTCTCCAGAGAAGATACTGAAATCCCAGTAAGGGTGTGCAAAGAGAGGGCAGAGCCAGAGAGGTACTTACTACACAGGAAGGAAAAGGGAAAGTCAGAAACCTGGATGTCATTGTGGGGATTCCAGTCAGAATCATAAATAATGACAGTGTCGGCCGTAGCAAGGTTTATGCCCAGACCACCGGCGCGGGTGGAGAGGAGGAAGCAGAACTGCTGAGCCCCAGGAGCTGAGAACGACAAACCCAGAGGTGGGAACAGGTGAGACAGAAAGGAGCACGGCTCACAGAGAGGAGCAGCACCGTTTTGGAGGGACAGAATGGCACTCGAAGCTGACAAGCAGGAGGCAGGGGTGGCAAGGAGTGAAAACACATCGCTCCCTGGGAACCAAGCACTGCAGAACCCAGCTGCAGAGCAAAGGGGAAGCTCTGTCATCTGCTGAAGTCTTGAAGGGAAAGGCAGGAGCCCCTCCAGCTGAACAGCTGCTGGCACACTCAGGGTTCCTTGTGGGAACCAACTCAAGGGCTTAACAGCACAATACGAGCAGCCCCCACTGTGCCCAGGAAGCCAAACCTGTGAGTGTTCCACAAGCTCTGGCCACTGGCAGACAACCTGCTGCTGGCCACACACTGCCATCCCCCCCATGCCCACCCCTCAGAAAGGCAGGAAGGCACGTACCATTGAACCTGTCGATGGCCTCCTGGCGCAGGCCGCCGGTGATGCCCCCATCGATCCGCTCGTACTTGTAGCCTTCATACTCCAGGAAATCCTCCAGCAAATCCAGCATCTTTGTCATCTACAGGACAAGGCAACCTCAGCATGAGAGGGTCTGCATGGCCAAACCCCCCTGTCTCCCCTGGGGACCTGCCCTGCCCTGGCATGGTCCTTGCCTGCAGCCACGGTGGTGGTGGCACAGCGTGGTCAGCAAAGCAAGCACAGCCAACAGGCAGCTGCCAGAGGAGCAACACTGGCATCTCGTCTTCTACAGGCAACTCTGCCAGCAGGAAGGAATCGTGTCTGACTGTCCCTCCCCAAAGAGAAGCCTCGTGACTGTTGTCTCCTTTCTATCCCCAGCTAACAGAGCTCTTAAACACGACAGGCATTCCCTCAGGAGCGAGCTGGGACACGGCCCTTCCACCGTTACTGCCATGGCTGCCTGGGGGAGAAGCTGCCACCAGCTATTCCACCTATCTCTCTCTGTTCCCAGCACAAATTTCCCATACATAATTTTAAAAAATTCCTTAAAAAAAATGTATTTATTATTCTCTCTCCCTGCTCTCACCTGCGAGAAGATCAGAACTCTGTGACCCCCATCCCGTAACTTCTTCAGCATCTTTTGGAGCAGCATCAGTTTCCCAGAAGATTTGACCAAAGAATTCCCGTCATAAGATCCATTGGGCAGCACCGGGGCCTCCTGTGAAGGCAGCGTGGTCAGTGCCCACAAGGACAACCCATGTTAACCTCATGGAGAACTTCACTTGCATTTCCAAAACAAAGCCCTTGTATGAAACCGCTCTCACGGAAACCCACAGCATTAATCAAAGCAGGGTCATGGAAGCAGCCACCACCCAACAGCCTGAGACATGTCCCAGGGTGCAAAGGCAGGGGACGTACCACAGCTGCCACAGGGAACAGGTATGGGTGATTGCAGCACTTCTTCAGGTCCATCATGATGTTGAGCAGCGAGACCTGGTTCCCACCACCTTTCGAATTCAGGGCTTCGAAGTTCCTCGTCAGTATGAATTTGTAGTACTTCCTGCAGGAGAGGGGATGGGACAGACACCGTGCCAGCTGGGGCAGGTGTGGGACTGGCACAAACAGGAGGGCACTGAATTAAACCCCCCTAGCGTCACTGGAGATGCAAAAGGGACATTTGGAGGGTTTTAAAAGCAATTCAGCACCCAGGGCTATGTGCTCTGGGGGAGTCACAGCCCTAACAGTGGGATGGAGTGGGGGGCACAGCACCTCCACCACGCACCTCTGCTGGGTGCCAGCCAAGCCCTCCTGCCCACCACACTGGGAAGAAGCGACAGGCCCTTCCTGCAGGTGCCCTGAGCTGCAGGAGATGCCGCTGAAGCTGAACAGGTCAGCCTGGCACAACCAGAGCTGGGGCAGCAGCGACGCTCCAGGCTGACCCAGGCACACGAGCAGCACAGGCCATGTCCTGGTGCCGGGAAAGGGAGAAGGGGGTTCAGCCCCAGTGTTTTCTCCGTGCCCCCAGAACCAGCAGAGCCACACTGCCAGCCTGCAATGTCCCCAGGACTGCACAGAGGCCTGTTTAACCACGTGGAACACACTCCTTGGTGAGACACAAAGCACTCCCACTCTTCCTGCAGCAGGCCCCAAGCCAGCAGGGTGCCTCTGACCCCTCAATCCCCACTAACACCTCACCATGTCAGGGGAAGCCAGACACCCCTGGGGAATGCACTGGAATCACTCACTTCTGCATCTGGCTCAGCTCCACTCGCACGATCAGCTCCGTCTTGGCCGGCATGTTCTTGAACACATCGGCCTTGAGCCGCCGCAGCATGTGGGGACCCAGCAGGTCATGGAGCTTTTTGATCTGGTCCTCCTTTGAGATGTCTGCAAACTCCTCCAGGAACCCCTCCAGGTTGCTGTGGAAGCAGCCAGACCCCCATGGCGCTGAGCGACAGGGGCACGTGAGAGCGAAGGGATCTGCTGCTTTATGACTTAAAAACCAGGGCAGAGCTCTCGAGGCACATGAGGAGATAATGCTCATGTGCCTGCACCAAAGCCAGAGCGAGGAGCCACCCCGATGGCCCAGGTAAGTGCAACTTACTTAAACCTCTCTGGAGTCAGGAAATTGAGCAGGTGGAAGAGCTCTTCCAGGTTGTTCTGAAGCGGAGTCCCTGTGAGAAGCAGCTTGTAATCGATCTTGTAGCTATTCAGTACTCTAAAGAACTGGAAAAGAAATGAATTTGGGTGACAAGGACTGCAAGGAACCAACGTGTCACTGTGGAACTCTGCAGGCTGCACATGGAGACTGAGCAGTGACCCCCACGCTGGGCATGCAGGACAGGGTGCAGCATGTCCTGCTCCCAGCCACTCCCACTGAGCACAGGCAGCAATCCTGGGTGTCCCTGGGTCACACCACTTGCCTCCTCCTGCACCAGGGACAGTGTGAATGTCCCAGGGGCTGGAAGCTGCATTGAGCCTCAGGTAAAGGGGAGAGGAAGGAGAGGGATCAACTCCCTTCCACAACAGCCTGTCCAAGGACTGTCTGCCTCTCCTGCTGCTGAAGGGCTTGTAATGCCAGAGAATGTTAAAGAGAGAAAAAAAAAAATCACTCACAAATGCCTGCCACCTACTTTGGACTGGTTGTTCTTCAGCCTGTGTGCTTCATCCACCACCAGACAGGCCCACTCTATGGAGCCCAGCACAGCCTGGTCAATGGTGATCAGCTCATACGACGTGAGCAAGACATGGAACTTGATCTGGGCTTCCTTCTGGAGGAGCAGAGGGAGAGAAAAGCTGGGATAAGAGAGCAGGGAACAGGACAGCCTCCACCTTCACTGCTGCTGCACATGACCCAAGGTGAGAGGGGCTGCACTGTCTGGCACAGAGCCCACAGCAGGGCCAAGTCATGCCAGCAGAACACCCAAACACAAGAACCAAGCAGGAGACTACAGAAATTAGAAAGCTCTGGCAGGAATCTGTAAAGCTCATCACAAATCTCATGCATTTGTAAACAATGCCAGCTTCCCTCCGTGGGACACAGCTGAGCAGGGACCTAACCAGCCTCCCTCTCCAGGTCAAATTCTCCTCTCCCCTTCTTACTGACAGGTAAAGCAATGGGGCAGCCACAGACTCAGCTCCCACCTTCATCCGGAAGACCTTCTTCCCACTCCGTATGGCGTTGTCTTCAAAAGAAAACTCATTTTCCCGGATCACCGACCGGCTCTCCTTGTCCCCCGTGTAGGTCACGACGTAGAAATCAGGTGCCCACATCTCAAACTCACGCTCCCAGTTGATGATGGTGGAGAGGGGGGCACTGACTAGGTACGGCCCTTTCGAGTGGCCCTGCTCAGGGAGACAGAGCCCAGGCTGCTCTCCCCGTGCCCAGCAGCTCTCAGCCACCTCGGGGACTGCTGGGCGCTCCACTCACCTCCTTGTACAGGGAGTACAAGAACACAATGGTCTGCACCGTCTTCCCCAGCCCCATCTCATCAGCCAGGATTGTATCTGTCCCTTGTGCCCAGGAGAACCTCAGCCAGTTCAGCCCTTCCAGCTGGTAAGGGTGCAGCGTGCCTCCTGTGGCATCGATGTACCACGGCTGCTTGTCAAACTTCACCGTAGGCTGAAAGGAGAGCCACGGCACAGAGCACTGAGAACCACCTGCCCCTCCTTCCCCTGCACCCAAGCACATCCCTCTTTAGCTTTGTAACATCCAACAGCTCCAAAGGAGACACAGACACGGTCCCTGGCACAGCCCAGCCCCACGGGCTCCTCACAGTAACTCCACCCCAGAATTTTCAGTGAAAACAAACTGGGTCCCCAAAGGAACCAGAGGAGGAAAACATCACAGGACAACAGCAGACAGCCCACCCTCCCTCTGGGGTCCCATGCTGCCATGCTGTCCCCACCACTCACTCACATCCACAAGAGGTGTTTCTGGAGGCTTTTCCAGCTTCTCCTCTTTCAGCTTTTTCCCTTTCTTGTTCAGCTTCTTCAGAGGGCGTGTGTCCTCCCCCAGCATCAGCTCCCTGGGACAGCCAGCACACGTCAGGGAGGGCAGGAGGTGACTGTTCTCTCAGCTCCGAGCCGAGGGACAGAAACACCTCCCATACTCCACTGCCCCTCTCCCCACAGGAGCTCTTCTGGCCCATTTAGCACGGGCATTCACAGGGCATTGATTTTCCCCTCCCAACAGTCCACACAACAGTCTCCAGAATGAAGAACAGCAAACTCAGAGTACTGTGGCTTTCCCCCAAAGCAGACAGGCAGCAGGGCCATGGAGACCATGAATGTCACAGCAGTGCACACACAAGGGAAGGGGAGCACAGGCTGGAAAAGAGCAGGTGGGATTGCCCAGCAGCCCTGAAATGGCACATCAGGAGGGCCAGCCTTCCTCAGTGCTGGGCCACTGCTCTTTGAAGAGAAGTCGCTGCGAGCAGTGCCAGTGTGCTCAAAAAGAGGGGCACCTCTGTGTCCCCCTTGTCCCAAACACCCACTCAGGCTGCCCTGGCTCTGCCCGGCTCCCCCAGCTCCACTGCCCATGGGCTCATACCTGTGGTTCCAGTAGAGGAGTTTGAGGTTCTCGTAGTAGGGGATGTCTATGTCATCGATCTCCCAGGTGCACTGGTCATAGGGCAGGTCCTTCCACTTGATCAGGTAATGGATGTCTCCCTTTTTATCAAAGCTGTAACGCAGGGCACAGAAAGCTGATCAGTGAATGCCACACCGGCCCCCAGGAGCAGCTCACCATGACCTGCTTCCACAGAGCTGGATGCTTCATCCTCTGCTTTCACCTACAGGCCAGGACATCCAAGCTGAGGTAGAAAACATGAAGTATCGACACTTCCAGCAGAAACGCCTATTCATCTGTGAGTGTGTCAAACCATTAAGCTTTACAGGCTGCTTTTCCATTCCACTGGACAAACCTCATTTCCCTGTTTCACCAGGCCTGGATGGATACCAGTGCTTCCCCTCTCGCCTGCAGCATTCACCGCTCTAGGAAGTTCTGCTTACACTACAATCAGAATAAACCCACTTCCAAGTCTGACTATGTGCCTACTGGGAAACCTGCTGCCTTGTTAGTGGACAAGATAAAGCTCACACGAAAATCAGACAGGCAGCTTTAGTTCTTTCCTGCCATGCAGCCTTCAAGCAGAGCTGCTGCTACTGCTTGATACTTCAAGCAAGCTGCCACTTGAAATGAAGAAATTCAAAAAAACATGTCTCCAGCCACTCGATGCACAGCCCATCTGCGCAGCACACTTCATTCACAGGGAATTTCTTCCACAGCAAAGAAACGTCAGTGTAAAGGTTCTGTAAGGGAGTTGGCCACATGCTCCAACTCTTCCCCTCAGCACCGTCCCCATCAGCATCAGAATTTACAGAATAATTAGGCTCTAACGGGACCCAAACAGTATGACTGGGAAGAGTGGAACAACACTGTGCATCTACCTTTGGGAAAATTGGCTATAACTCTATTTTTAATGTGCAACATAGCAGAAATGAAAACAAGGCAGCATGGATCCCCTTCCAGCCTCAGCTTCGCCCCTGGAGCAAACCTCCAAGGCAACAGAGACCTCAGCACAAGCCAGAGGCTGAAATTCCACCAGCCCAAGGTTTTGGCCCTGCAGAAGGCTGGCTCACAGGCTCCTCACCTGTGGTTCAGGATGCGGTGGATCATCATCCACTCAGGCTTGATGCCATAGCGGTAGAACCGCTCCTCCATCTTGGCATACTGGGGGTCCTTGTTCTTCCGCTTCTCCCTCTGGCTGTCCTCGTCCCCAGAGCCGTAGTCGAAGGCTGGTGGCTCATCCATGTCATTCTTCCGTTGGTAGTTGCGGTACATCACGGTGTGGTACAGCTCCAGCTGCAGCAGGAGGGAGCCACGCTCAGCCCGTGGGCGGTGGGGCAGAGGGCCAGGCAGGGGCTCTACACCGATGCCACGTGGGCTCACCTGCAGCTCCTTGACCCAGGAGCAGTGCCAGTAGGAGAGGCCTGCCCACTTCACAAAGAACTCGCGCTCCGGGATCCCCTCCAGCACCTTGGGCGGGGGCAGAGCCAGCTCCGGGTCCGCGGCGGGCAGCACAGGAGAGAGCGGGGCGGCCGGTGGCTCCTTCCAGGCCCAGTGCAGGATGCGTTGGACTTTGCCCTTCAAGGGAGGGCACTGGGGATACAGAAGCAAACAGGCAAGAGTACCGAGTTTAAGGTGAGACCCTGTCAGGGGCCAGGGGAGCTAGAGCAGGGAACTGGGGGGCAGAAGGGGCCCCTCAATGCCGAGTAGACGGCAGCCAGCACAGGGTGCCTGAGAAGTGTCTGTGACACTTCTGCATCCCCCATGGGGACAGGTCTTGCCACCAGGCAGAAAAGACCCCTCTCCTTAGGCCACATATCAAACAAGGCTTGAGGTCCCATCAGGAACCAGGCCAGGAAGCTGCCAGCCAGCAATACCCACAGGGAGACCACAGTGGCAGCAGAGCCTACCAGAGACACCCTGGGACCTCAGGCACAAGCGCCTGTCAGCGACACTCCTCAGGGAGGGGTTTGGAACAGAGGGCAGGAGGCCAACCCTGGGGCAAGGCTGTGAGGGGCAGCAGCAGCCACAAGAGCCACTGGCAGGGCAGGGCGGGGGGGCCAGGCAGGTGTGGGAGCAGGGACAGAGCAAGGAATGGGAATGCTAGTAACACTCACTGTACAGCGTGGGCAGAGCCATTCACCGTTTGGGATCTCTGGCAGCGGCGGGTTCAGGCAGTGGAGGTGGTAGGAGGATGGGCAGGTGTCACAGCACAGCAGCTCCCCTCCGTCCTTACAGACCCGGCAGAACTCCATGTGGTCATCCTCCTCCTCCTCGCCACCATCCTCTTCCTCCTCCTCCTCCTCCTTTGGCTCCCACTGGATGCCCTCCTTCTCCTGGAGAAGCACAGCCAGTGTAACACCGAGAGTTTCCACCAGCAGGCCACCCACTCCCACGGGGCCCCGACCCCACTCACACAGTGGGGGCAGCTCCACTTGCCCTCAGGGGCCTTCTCCAGCTCGGGGTCCAGGCAGACCAGGTGGTAGGCACGGGGGCAGGTGTCGCACAGGATGATCTCCCCGCCCTGCTGGCACACCTCACAGTAGTCCTGGTGGTCCGTCTCGTACCCGTCTCCCTCTTCGCCTGCAAGCAAGGGACAGGTGACAGTCAGAGGGGTGGCAGAGCAGCCGGCTCTCCCGGAGGGAACGCGACACTTGCTCCTCTACCATACAGTTAAGGAAATAAGGACAGCGTTTCACCTCAGACCCCTCCTGTTAATTCCCACTACCTCTCTGTCCCTCAGCACCACAGTTCACCTTTGCACACAGCATCATCTCACCTCTGTCTCTCTTTCTCTCTCCACACTGTATCATCCTTTGGTTCCTTCAGGCTCTCAATGGAGAATGCCAGAACCTGGAGAGGTTGCAAGGGAGGCCGGTCAGAGAAACCTCCCCAGGCACCAGCAACAGCTGCAAACGCACCATGCAAGGGTGACACGGCCAAGGACAGGACTCCTCTCCTGGGACTACTCTGCTCTTCCTCGGGGCTCCTGGCACAGAGGCAGGAGCACTCTCAACACAGCATGGATGGCACAAGGAGGAGAGGAACAAGGCCTTGCAAGTGCCGGAATGGCTCATCTCAATTCCCAGCTCTGCCACAAACTCCTGGCACGGAACTCCGACCTTCCACTCCTCCAGCAGGCAGCAGGAGCTGCCTGCCTCCAGCACCAGGGCCCTCACAAGGGCAACAAGCCACAAGCAGTGCCCTTCACACACAAGACATGGGGCCAGCCAGCCAACCCAGCCTCGCTGACCAATGGGGAGGCTGGCCAGTGTCACACCCTAACTCTCAACCCCAGCCCAGAAGCCACCCTTCCATTTCTTGGAAGCAAAAATCCATCAGAAAAGCTAGGAAGCCAAAGGATGCGCCTGGATCTGAAACATCTCATCCCAAACAAGGACACAAGACAGAAAGGCAACGTGCTCAGCACAGGGGGCTGCTCTCCAGAGCAGCACAAGGACAGAGGTGCCGTGGTACAGCATCCACCCGAGAAGGGATGAAGGGACACGCACACAAATGTGGTCACACAGCCGCTGGCAGATCCTGACAGATCCTTTCCACCATGGTTCACACGCCTCCCTGTCCCTGCATCACTACCACAGCTCTACCACCTGCCTCTGCCTGACTGCACACCTCACCCAGACAAAACATTCCCATCTTCACACGGTCTCACCCACAGCCTGCCCTGCTCTGCTGGGAGCTTGCCACAGGCCACAGCTCTCCAGGGGCTGTTCCTCAGAAAATCACTTCCCTGGAAACCCCACAAATTCTGAAACTTCCTTGCAGGCACAAGCGCACCAGCAGCAGGGCCTGGACACCAAGAGAGCACCTCACACGCCACTCACACAGACAGGCACAGGCACATCCTGTCCCACCGAGCCAGTGCCAGACACAGCCCGGAGCTGCACGGGCCAGGGAAGCACCATCTGAACAGGCAAATCCAAAGAGAATAGGAACAGAGTACAAAGGATGGCCTACTCCTCTTTTTCTTTTTCCTCTTCTTCCCTCTCTTCCCCAGGCCAGCCGAGCACTCAGAGCGCATGGAGGAGCTGTTGATGCTGGCGCTGTCAAAGTCAGATTCTTCCCGTTCCTCCTCTTCGCTCTGCAGAGGGAAAAAGCAAAGCACACCCAGTCCAAGTGCTGGCATCCCAGCTGTCATTCCACTGCTGGGACTGTGCTCTCCTGGATAGGAACAACCCTATACTCCCACCCAGTGCATCCAAAGGCCCCTTTTTCCAGTACTTGGCAGAACTCTGCTCCCTCTCTCTCTCTCTCGACACCCATTTCAGCTATGCCAGCCCTCCTGCGTCCATGCGTGCAGGCCTTCATACTTGGCATTCCCAAAACGTGAAAGGAGTCAAACAGGCCCAGCATTCCATGGAGTCAAAACAAAATAATACATCTGAATTCTTATTCAGGAGACTCAAGCATGCAAATTCCCAGCCTGCACACTCCTAACCAGGTGCTCAGGCTCCAGCTGCAGGAGGCAGCCCGAGCTCTTTGTGACTCTCTGGAAGGTGAATGTGTGGATCTAGAGCACGGGATGAATTTTTTGTGATACATGATTGAAAACCTGCAGCAACGAGTTGCTCCTGCACTTCAGCCTTCAACGCAGAGAGGTGCTTGCAAACAGGTTGTGTTATGGGAACTAGAGCAGGAGCTGCAACACAGTGAACTAAGGGGGTTTGACCAATATTATCAACACCTAGAAGAGCCCCACCCCCAGCCACTAGTTATCTAAGGAAATTATTCTTTAAAATGCTGTTAATTCCTTGAAACATGCCCCACACTGGTGCGTTGAGAAGAGCTCGGTGCGTTCTGGCTGGGCAGCTCCAGCATCCCGGGCGATGCCACGGGACTCCAGCTGCCCATGGGCAGGCCCTGCTAATGCAATTAGAGCATCCCAGAATTCTCTGTGATGTACGGTTCAGCTGCAGTGCAAGCCCTGAAGAATTCCTTTGCAAATGAAATCTGAAATGATGGCATTACCACCCACACTGCTGAAAGTAAACAGGGTCATGTGATTGTAGCAAAAATTGTGGCCAGACACGAGTCTCACAAATCTGAGCCTGGACACGGCTGCAAGTGAACGTGCTGATCAGGGCCTGGTGCCCCACAGAGGGGCACGAATGAGGCTATGACACCCCCGACACAGGGTGGCTGTGCCATCCCCAACAAGGGCTTATCCCAGCACTTCCTTCCCAGACCCAAAGCCCCGCAAACTTACAGAGGAGCCCTTTTTCCTTTTGCTGGGGATTCCTCCAAATCGGAATTTCAAGCCTGCCATCTTTTTCCCCTTCCCTTTTTTCTTCCCATCTTTGGAGCCCTTGATTTTCTTCCGCACACCTGGACCTGGACAAATTGAAAACTTGCTTGGTACTCTACAAACAATCACCACCCAAATCACCCCCCAGCACAGCGAAACCGCAACTTCCCAAGGCAGAACATGGCACAAAGGGAGATCCCTCCCTTTCCCACTACCGCTCAGCTGAATTAATTGCCACAAACTGCCAAACACCCAGCAAACCCAGAGGCTCAATCTGCCATGGTTCATGAACCACATGCCTCTCAAGGACCTCTGCAAGGGCAACGGGAGCTGCAGACACCCCTCTGGCACCCCGTTTCCCCCTAGTTTGCTAAAGTTTGCTCTGCTGGCAAAGCAGCAGCCGCACATCGCTGGCAAGAGCAGCCCCCCAAAAGTGGCACCCACCCTTCCCCTCCTTGGTCTTGGCCTTCCTGACGACGGTGGGCAGGGCAGAGTGCTGGGGGCTGGCGGGGAGCGCCGGGGCGATGGTGACAGTCTCCACAGCTGCAGCCACAGCTGCCGCAGCCGCCGCCGCCGAGCTGCCCTTGAAGGGGTTGTTGGCACTGAACTCTCGCCACTTGGCACCGAGCACCGTCATCATCTTGGACATGGGGATCTTGGGGTTCTTCTTGGCAATCAGAGGCCTGCAGGGCAGGGGAGAGGGAGAACCACGTGTTAACAGCAGCGTTGTGTTGTGTGTCTGCTCCTGCCCTCCCTTGCTGGTGCTTCAGCCCAAGAGACGTGGCAGCAGTGCCTCCCAGCAGCAGTTTCATGGGGAGGCAGCAGAAACCAGAGCTTCCTTAAGCAAACATATGCAAGGGGGGGCACACCTAAACCTCCTCAGAGACTGCCCTTCCCTGAAATACCTGCTGTGCTCTGAAAGGCTCATGGTACAAGCAGAAATTCATTAACACTCTGTTTTTCTCATCAAACTTTTCAAATAAGCACACACAAAATATTGGGCTTTGAAGAGCAGGAGAGACAAATGCTTCAGCTGTTTCCAGTTAATCCTGCAAGTAAATGGAGTTCTGAGGACTGAGCTGGGAGGAAGAAGCAACAAGGAGCTGGCGATGCAGAATTGACTTCACAACTTCATCTCCTGACTGAGCAATGCCCAAACCTCAACCACCAGGTCCACAGTCCCCTACCTGAGGAACTGGCTGAAAGCCTTGTAATTCGTCAGAGTATGATAATCCTCTTCTGAGAAAACGTAATCTACGTCATCGAGGCCCCATTCCTCCATGAGCTGGGCTGAGCTCTTGGGCTCCTGGAGATTCAGAGAGTCATCATTAACGCAAACAGCCACGGCTCTGCAGATGAGCAGCACAAGGCTGGGTCTCTCACGTGTTCCATATCTCCCTAGTCAGTGATATGCAGGGATTTGTTTCTGGGATTTATGAAACACCACATGCAAGTGCTTAACAAACTAATGCTTCATGCAGTCCCAAGAAACAAATTAACGTGGCACCATGCAAATGCTCCCCACCATGTAGCACTATACAAGGCCTTGGCAGGTTTCACAGCTCCAAGAGACTCAATTTCTCCCTGCACATGAGATAAGCACCAAGGAAACACAACTTCTCCTCTGCCAGTCATTCACCTGCAATCTCATCCTTGCCAAACCTAGGGCAAGCTTCTCATGAAACTCCCAATTCCTCTTGTCCAAGCCTGGCTTTAGGCACTAGCACCAGCTCAGAGTAAAGGAGTAATTTGTACCTTTAGACTTCCATCCTCATTGTCATCCTCCTCTTCATCCTTCTTCTTCCGTTTTGGCTTTTTCTCCTTCTTGTCTTTCAGTTTTTTCTTCTTCTTTTTGTTGGGAGAATAGTCACTCCCTTCACTTTCTGATTTCTCCACGATCTCCTCTTCATTTTCTGACATTTCATCATTGCTCCCCTAAAACAGGAAGGGGCAGTGAAGAACAAGCCTGCCCCCACTTCGCTCTCCTCCCACAAACCCTCCCTGCCACATGAAACCTCCCATCTCCAGCAGATGGATGCACTCTGCTTCCCGACAGTCAGAAAGGAGCAGGCTCCGATGGCTATACTGTGCTGGAAGAGCCGGGACTGCTCAGGGGGTATTTCTGTTTATTTCTGGGAGAGATCATGACCACAACACTGACGGTAACAGAATTACCATCCCAGGGAACGTGGCCGCCTGCTGGGCAGCGCACTCAGGTGACTTCCCAGGCTGCCAACACACATGGCCAGGGCATGTCCAGCCTCTCACCAACCAGCACCCCCAAGTCCTTTCAGCCGGTCTGCTCTCGATCTGCTCATCCCCAGCCGGGATTGATACCGGGGGTTGCCGCGATCCAGGTGCAGCACCTGCACTTGGTTTTGTTGAACCGCATGAGGTTCCCCTCCTCGCGCTTGTCCAGGTCCCTCTAGATGCCATCCCGTCCCTCGGGAATACCGAGAAGCACGCGGGCT
>NW_008240039.1:3840446-3843589 GCF_000691975.1 Corvus brachyrhynchos
GGTCGCGCCGGCCAGCGCGGCCGCCCGGTCCCTCCCGGCTCGGAGCAGCCCGCGCCTCTCCTTCAGCGGGGTTAGGAACAGCTGGAATTGGGCACAGGATAATTGGTTTCCATGGGAACTGCTGCAGTACAGGTTGAATCTCCCTCTCCGCTGCCTTCCCTGCCAAGGACCTTCATCTGCCTGCGCTGAGGTTCCAACCACAGCCCGGCTGTTCCGCGCGGATTTTTTTCCGGGGGGTTGCAGCACCGATTCCTGCGGCGCCGCGAGCTCCACTGCGGCTGGAGCCGGCGAATTCCCGCGGCAGTGCGGCGTGGCACCGCTCCTGCCCCGCGCCCACATAGCGCCCGGCGACTGCAGCGGGCACAGGCACTGGCCTCACACCAAGGCTTGCACGTCACTCCCACCCGCCTCTAGCAGGAGGAAGGCTCATCTGCCCCCAAAACTCTTGAGAAGTTCAGGAAAAGGAAGCCCCATTCAAGGTCCTCTATCTTTTACCCTCTGACCCCAAGGGCAGCCTAGGTGCTGCTTCGTGCCAACAGCTCCAGCACCAGCTTCTCCCTGGATTTGACAGATGAGGGGACAGTCGGCCACAGGTGGAACCGAGGTTGGTTAGAGCTGCCCACACAAGGCATTAATTAATAAACAGGAGTGCTCTCAGCCTGTTATTTCCTCCCCACCCCCAGCGCAGCAGCAGCCAAGCTCAGCACAAGCTGCACACACAGCTGCAGGACTCAGGCAGGTCAGCAGTGACAGCAAAGGGGCAGAGGTGAAAACACCTTGGAGTTGTGTTTTATTTTTATTTTCCCCCTCTCAGAAAACAGTAAAGGGAAAAAACTGTGCCTAATGATGGGAGAAGTAGAGGGAGCAGAGAGCCCCAGCCAGCTTTGTGTGGTAGCTGCAGAAAGAGAACATCACCATGGCCACGATGGGAACAAGCTTCCTCAGGGCCATGACTTCTGCAAGAGACAGTGCAGGATGGAATCACCTGCCTTTAAACCAGCAGTTCATCACACTCCTACCCATACCACATGCACTTCAATGTGATACCTCATCCAGCAGATCTGTTTACAGCTCTCTTGGGAAGATCAGCAACACCCAGCCCCGCCTTGGCAAGAGGAGGGCATGCCCCGTTGTGCTGGATGAGCGACTTCTCCCCAGCCACAGCAGGGGAAGTAGGGGGCTGAGGAACCGTCACTACTCGCCCTTTCTTCCCAGCAGCCTGTCTGCATTTAGGCAGGAAAAGGGCCAGCACACAAGATGTCTGCTCCTGTCCTCACATCCAGCACTGTCTGGGCATAGGACAGTGAGAGGCAGAGCCCATGTGGCACAACACGGCTCTGGGAGCAGTGCCAGTCAGCCTTCTCCACCCAGCAGCACACCTCCAGTGCAGCCTCAGGGCCTGACCCTCGAGGACACAAATCCTCACCTTTGTTTTCCTACAGAAGGCCCAAGAGTCCTTCCACGTGCCAAGCCCTGGAGGCCCCTGGACTATCTCACTTGCAAACACCTGGAATGAGTGTGGCCAATACCAGTATCCACAGAAACCTCCAAGCTCTGCCCCAATCATGTCCCAGCGTCGTGGTTTGCATCTCCTTCCTTGGGAACATGAGCCCCAGATGCTGTGCTGGTGCAGCACACATCAGCAAGATTTACTGCTGTCCCCTGGATGCTGAACTGTGGTATGGGCAGGAGGAACTCAACACAAGGGGCTGGACAGTACCACTGCAGGTACCAATGTACTCATGAGAGCCAAGCTGCTCCTGTGGGGCAGGCACCTGCATCACTGCCAGGAGGCATGGAGGTCCCTTTTCTCCCCAGCTGTTCCCCAGAGACCACTGCCACCCCCGAGCAGTTAAGCTGGGCAAGAGGCACCATGCCCTGGTGCTGGGTCATCTCCCAGGGCTGGGAGAGTACCTGCACAGTGAGGGAAAACCCTGATAATGACCCTTCTTTCCATCCACAGAGACCCAAGAGGTGCTTGCCAGCAGCACTCTGAGCTGCTGCCTCTGCCCCACAGCTGAGGAGCCCCAGCCCAGTGTGAGAAAATGCAGTGTTACCTCCTTCTTCCTCCTCTTGATTTTGGCAGCCTTGCCATCTTTCAGCTTCTTGGATTTCTTCTTTTTCGGTACCACAACTTGGTCTTCTGTAAAAAACTCATCCAATCCTTCCAGCACCCCATCATCTTCTTCTGGGGACAAAAGGGACAGCTCACGTGGGCAGACTGCACAGGCACAGGACACTGTGCTCACCATCAGAGGAACACACCTGAGCAGCAGCTTCAGGCCACGAGACACGGAGCTCTGTGGCCTCTCCTGCAGACCCTCACGCTGGCAGCTGCCCCGCTGGTGCCCCTCGAGGGTCCTGCCCAGCAGCACCAGCCCCAGCTCTTCCCATGCCCAGATCCTCCTGCCACTCACAGCCAGCATGGAGGTGTGGTCAGCCTACACTGCGCGCTTGGGAGATGGGCACGGGCACACCCCGTGTGCTGCTGCTCCTGCTAACCTGGGCCTGCAGACACTGGGGGAGCACTCGGCTTTTACCTTTCCGATCCCCAGGCAGAGCTCACAAAAACGCAGTGAGTGGAGGAGAGGAAGGATCCATGTGGAAAATGGGTGCCAGGGTGCCACAGCTCCCAGGTTGTTCTGGGCTGCTCACACCAGCTCAGGGACCCGGCCCTGGGCAGAGGCACTGATGCTAGCACACACCTCCCCTTCCTGTCATTATCTCCCCAAACCCGGTGCATCCCAGCAGCCCAGCCAGTCTCCACACGGCTTTGGGCCTGTGTCTTTATTTTTAATTTCTGAGCTCATACAGCACCACCTCGGAGCCGTCAGGACATATCGCTCACTCGACTTTTGTGAGACCCTGGCACAGGCTGTCCAGAGAAGCTGTGGATGCTCCATCCCTGGAAGTGTTCAAGACCAGGCTGGCTGGGGCTTGAAGCAACCTGCTCTAGGGAAGGGTGTCCCTGCCCATTGCAGTGGGGTGGAACTGGATGGTCTTTAAGATCCCTCCCAACCAAAATCACCCTGTGATTCCATGATTCTCTGACTCACTCTGTGCTGGTTTAGGTCTGGCAGGGCGGGCATCGCTGCATCAAGCCCAGCCCGGGGGACCAGCCCGCCCCCAGGCACCGCTCGGGG
>NW_008240040.1:0-266 GCF_000691975.1 Corvus brachyrhynchos
CCCCAAAAAAAATCCCAAAAAACCCCAAATCCCCTCCAAAAAAACCCCAAAATTCCCCCAAAAGAAACCCCAAAATTCCCCCCCAAAAAACCCCAAAAATGCCCCCCAAAAAAACCAAAAAAACCCCAAAATTGCCCCAAAAAACCTCCCCAAAAAACCCAAAATCCACCCAAAAAAACCCCAAAAAATCCCAAAATTGCCCCAAAAAAACCCCAAATCCCCCCCAAAATCCCTCCAAAATCCACCAAAAATTGTCAGATTTTGGG
>NW_008240040.1:355-688 GCF_000691975.1 Corvus brachyrhynchos
TTTTGGGACTTACCCAAATTTTTGGGGCCCCTCCCGAATTTTTAGGAGCCCCAAACCCCAAAAAAACCCCAAATCCCCCCAAAAATCCATCCAAAATCCACCAAAAAGCAGCGGATTTTGGGATTTCCGCGGGGTTTTTTCAGGAATTCCGGGGTTTTTTGGGATCCTTGGGAATTTTGGGACTTTCCCAAATTTTTGGGATCCCCTCCCAGAATTTTTGGGGCCCATCCCGAAATTTTTGGGCGCCCCAAACCCCAAAAAACCTTTTAAAATCCCTCAAAAATCCATAAAAAATCGGCGGATTTTGGGATTTTCGCGGGGTTTTTTCGGGAA
>NW_008240041.1:0-1359 GCF_000691975.1 Corvus brachyrhynchos
AAGAACATGGGAGAGGATCACATTTCTTTAGAAGCTTATTGGAAGCCACCTTCACCCCCTATACATTAGTACCACATGATATTAAAAACATTATAAACTGCATCCTTTCCCCTGCCGAATATATGTTATGGGAAAGGCATTGGAAGAGACATTTAAAAACTGTCTGATGCTTATGCTAAAGATGCAAATCAGACAGATTGGACAATAGAACAACTGGCTGGAGAAGGTGACCTCCAGAAACCCTCAGACCAAGCTACCACCTTACCTGAAGTAGCATTACAGGACATATCTATTGCAGCAAAAACATCGCTGCACCTCACTCCTGATGATTCTGTTCATACACAATATTTCTCTAACATCAAACAGTCAATAAATGAAAGTTTCATTAAGTTAGTTGATTGTTTAAAAACAAGCTTAGAGAAACAGAGAGTCCAGATGGACGAAAAGGACTTTTGCCATGGCAAATGCTAACAAACAATGTAAGAATATCTTGAGGGCCCTACCTATGGACACAGAACCAACAATAGAACAAATGATTGAGACCTGTTCCAGACACACATCCACAGAAAACACAATGACCCAAGCAGTTGTAAAGGGCATCACAGAGGGAGTTTCCGGTGCATTTGCTGCAGCAGTCTCTAAGGAGAATGCCCGCTGTTTCTACTGCGGCAAACTTGGACACTTTATAAAGGACTGCCCACAAAGGTCACCCACCCAGGACTGTCGTGTCACCTACCAAAGGCACCAAAGACAGCAGCAGCACCAGCAGCATTCAAAAAGCTTCCATCGGACCACGGTATCAAGGCCCCGAGCTCAGATAACAAATGAAAGGCCGTACTACCCTGCCCCAGCTGAGAACTCCACATCGGATCACCGGGAGCAGACAACTGGACCTCACCCAGCACCATCATCCCAGGCGATCCCAGAACACATGAGAAGGATCCAACACATGGAGTGCTACCGATGGGAACCAGGCGTCAACTGGTAACGTCACTGTCACTTAACTTTGTTGACAAGCGTTTTTATCGTATCCATAGGAAAGTACGGACCGCAGAACGGCCCATGGGACATTCTTATCCTAAGCGATACCCTCCATGGTCCAGAACAAATCTTTGTATTACCTGAGATACAAACAGTGCACCCTGGACAAGAGATTCTTGTCTAGCTGTGCTGCACAGACACACCTTTCTATCTCCCACAGGGAACACCAATTCCACAAGCTTTTTTACTTCCACAGAACTGCCCAGAACAGATCCCTCTCAATCCAACAGCAATGTGGATAGAGATTGTGGGCTCAAACAAACCGACCATCGAGTGCAGCTTGCTCTGTAAAGGAGAGAGGATCTACCGTCCAGGGAT
>NW_008240041.1:1562-3136 GCF_000691975.1 Corvus brachyrhynchos
CCCAGGGGGGTGCCACCCTCACCATTCCCAGCCAGGATTTCTGACTGGGGCCACTGAGAAATGTGCGCTACCATCTACTCCCCCGCTCATCTGGAAGACTGACAACCCAAAATGGACAAGACAGTGGCCCCTTGAAGAAGAAAAACTCTGCGCATTGGAACCCCTGGTGGAAGAGCAACTCGCCAAAGGTCACATCACCTAGACCACAAGCGCCTGGAATTCCCCTGTCTTTGTGCTGAAAAAGCCTGGAAAAGACAAATGGAAACTACTCCATGGCCTATGGAAGATCAATGAGGTCATTGAAGACATGGGCCCCCTCCAACCCAGCCTGCCATCACCATCGATGTTGCTCTGAGACTGGATGCTTGCCATTATAGACATTAAAGACTGTTTCTTTAACATCCCACTCCATCCCCAGGACGCACCGCAGTTCGCCTTCTCCGTCCCCTCTCTTAACGAACAAGCCCCACTCAGAAGATACCACTGGCTCCTCCCCCCACACAGCATGAAAAACAGCCTGACCATCCCATCTGCCAGTGGTACGTTGCCCACATTCTGTCCCCTATCAGAAGCCTGTTCCCAGAAGCAATCATCCACCACTATATGGATGACATCCTAATCTGTGCATCAGAAAAAACTTATTTGGACAGAACTGTTAAAAAGACAATTGAAGCCATAGAAGAAGCAGGGTTTGAGATTCGTGAGGAAAAAGGGCAACACTCCAGCCCATGGACTTACCTCCGGATCCAGATCTGTGAGAGAACCATTGTACCCCAGCAACTCACCATCAAAGATGATCCAAAGACCCTAAGAGACTTGCACAGCTTGTGCGGATCCATAAATTGGATACGCCCCTTACCGGGAGTAACTACAGAAAACCTTGCCCCCCTCTTCAACCTCCTCCGTGGCAGCGGAGACTTGGATTCTCCACGTGCCCTCACGCCTGAAGCTCGAGATACCATCACCAAAGTCCAGGAAGCCCTGTCTTCACGCCAAGCCCATCGTGTCGAACCCAGCCTGCCTCTCCAGTTTGTAGTTCTGGGTAAGGCTCCCCGTTTCCAAAGACTGATCTTCCAATGGGACCCTCAACTCAGAGACCCTTTGCTGATACTTAAATGGGTCTTCACAAGCAATCAGCCTACAAAATCAATAACCACCTTCCAAGAAGTAATGGCACATTTAATAAAAAAGGCCAGAACTCATCTCCGCTCTCTTGCAGGGTGTGAGTTCGCATGCATATACTTGCCATTGACCACTGGAGATCTGAAGCATTTGCTCCAGACCAATGAGAGTCTCCAGTTAGCCCTAGATAGCTACACAGGCCAAATTTCCATCCACATGCCAAAACATAGACTTTTCTACCATGATGCAGCCTTTAAATTGATTCCAAAATTAATCCAAAATAGAACACCTCTCAAAGCTCTGACCGTCTTTACAGATGGGTCTGGCTCGTCACATCGGTCTGTCATGACTTGGACGCAACCCAATATTCAAACATGGGAGTCTGATATCCAAATAGTAGAGGGATCTCCACAGATTGCTGAGTTAGCAGCTGTTGTCAGAGCCTTTGAGAA
>NW_008240041.1:4977-6519 GCF_000691975.1 Corvus brachyrhynchos
ATCCCCTCACGTCTCCAAGGAGGTCCCTGTAGCCTTGGCAAGCTTGCTACCCTCACCCCAAATATCACATTATTACATAATTGGAGACAAACAAACATATCAACACATCAAAAGAGATCCTTTGCTGAGTTTGACGAAAGTTGCGACAGCCGCATTTACAATTTGAATAAGATAGAACAAATCACAGCTTCAGTGTTCACTCCTTGGTTAGCCACACTCAAAGCCCTTGGGGATATCAATCACCTAGGATTTGGGCAAACAAAGCAGGCCAATGCGACATCTGCCGCCTTGAGCAATCTTTTAAAAGATGAGGAGACTACCAGGCATGCAACTCTACAGAATCGAGCAGCAATAGACTACCTACTGCTTGCCCACGGACATGGCTGGCAAGACTTTGTAGGGGTGCGCTGTTCGCACTCAACATCCATCCAGGTTAACATCCAGAAACTACAAGAACTAGTAAAAGACCTAAAAGTAGATAAGAGCCTAGACTGGGTCGATGAACTTTTCGGATGATGGGGAATAATGGGATGGATTGCATCTTTGGTTAAGGGTGTTTTGTGGGTATTCATCGTAATTCTTATTGTGTTACTTATGTTCTCATGCCTCCTATGTTGCTGCAGAAAGGCTGCTGGAAATGCCTTTTTAATAAATACAGAAGGGCGAGTTGTGGTGTATGCCCAGCCTCTGCCCTGGAGGGACGTCTGCTAAGGAGATTGCATAACCTCCCAGCAGAAAGGCAACCACTTTTCAGTTACGGTGAGAAGAAGACAGACCCAGAATCCTCTGGGAGACCCTATGTAGATTCCTTTGTAACCCATTGGCTTTTACCCTCCGACACCCACCCCCTGTATCCCTATAAGATCTAGCCCTCTGCCCCTGTGAGAGCAGAGAGAACTCGTCCCTAGCCTCCCCTTTGCGGGGCGCAGACTAATAAAGCTGCCCCATGTGGACCTGCTAAACGGGTCTCTCGTCTCTCTCCTCCTGGTCTGGCCTGGAGATTGCCCTGCAGAGAAAGAGCTGAAATCACGAGCTGAAAATCACTAAAGAGCTGATGGCTTCTCTGCAAAGGCACTCTGGCTACAGCTGAGGGAAGACACCCGGCCCTGGGAAGATGGTTCCTCACGGGACAATCTCTTGCGGAGTGGTCACAGCTTCCGGCGTCTGAACTACAGACCCCACACCAGCGGCCTCAGTTTCAGGTCAAGCTCTCTTAACTATTTTAATTAACTCTAGCTGGGCCCGAATTCCTTCCTATTCTAACTGATTTCAACACAGCTAGCCTATAACTAAAATCTTTATGTTTCTTCTAAATCTATGTTTCAATTTTAGTAAGTGTAAGTTGGATCTTATCCATTGTGATGCTTGTTTGGTATTGGAAGATGCTGCGGGGAATAGCAGCCCTGACATCACTATCCAAAGCGTATGGTTTAGTCGTGAATGAGAAAAAGGCTGACCGTGCGGCTTGGATAAATGAAGAGGAATCTGTGTACAGAGTAAAAGAATTTACTCACTGTTAAAAGAGAAGTGGGGAATGAAACA
>NW_008240041.1:13174-13574 GCF_000691975.1 Corvus brachyrhynchos
TCGAGTACAGACAAACCCATCCGTGGGGTTGTCTTTGCTCAGGGACCTGGTTGCACATGGTGGGTAATGCAGAAAGATGGAACAACATGTTGTGTACTGCAGGGAGATCTGATTGTTGGGTGAAAACCACCTGTAATGTGAAATGCCTGTATACCACTGCTTGCTGAGTGTCACTGTCACTGTTTGTATATAGCTGTATATATTTATATATGTATATATATTAATGTGTGTGTAGAATTAGAATGTCTTAGTTTGGGCATTGAGCCAACAATATGGGATAAGGGGTGGAATGTCTTGGGGTGACCTTATGATGTGTATCCCATATCGCTGCCTATGCCCGGAAATTAATTTTTGTGCCTTTCTATGCCTCTAAACTGAGCCTGAGAGGGGGAAGGAAAAA
>NW_008240041.1:14807-18815 GCF_000691975.1 Corvus brachyrhynchos
TCCAGGCAGCTCAAGGCATTCCGGGGCTATGCAGACAGTGAGTCTGCCGACTGAGCGAGCAGTGAACTCTCGTCAATTGGCGCCGTTCACTGCTCACTCAAGGATTATTGAGGAAAATGGAAAAACTTCAAGGCAAAACAGGTCCACACTTGAACAGTTACAGTATAAAGATTTATTACTAGCAGAATTAAAAGTAAAAAGAAATAATAAGAAATTAAAGCAAACTCCCAGAACACCTTTCTCTTCCAGTACCTCCCTCTTTCCACCAACCCTCACAAGGGAAACAAACATGGGGTTTGGTCAGTGTTTCATTTCTTAAGAGTTTTTCTTTATGTTTAAGGAAAAGAGTTTCTTCTGCTGTGCCATGGGATCCTTCCCATGGGAGATAGCTGTCTGCGAACTTCTCTAGCGTGGTTCAAACTTTCACAAACAACAGTCAGCCTGGAATCTGCTGCAGTGAAAAAAAATTATCCCTCCCACGAATCTTGCAGTCTTCCCCTACTGCCATCATGGGTCAAAAATAACATGGGGTTTAGTCTTTTAAGGATGAGCTATTCCAGCCTGAAAATAAAGGCTCTCTTTGTGAACTACATGTGGATTTCTACATCCCTCCCATGTACCTCATCTTATGAATTATGGGGAAAACAAATTGCTGTATTATAATCTTCACCATGGCTTGCAAGGAGAATTTTCAGCTCCAGTGCTGGGAGCACCTGCTCTCAAAAATTTCCCTTCCGTTACTGACCTTGGCACTGCCATTTTGGCTTCATCTCATATGATCTCACTTTTCCTTTCTCTCTGACCTGGAAGAAAGCTGGTGCCCATTAAGTTGCAGCTAAGAAGTTGATCTTGTCTCTTGTCTGGGTTCTGTGCCGGGGAAAACTCGCCACGTCTCTCGTTGTTGGCTGCATGACGTTTTTGCTTGGTTTGATGCAAGCCACACTGGCTGTGTGGAAGGGGCCCGCCGGCCCCAGAAGCTGCGCAACATGGTTTTGGCTGTGCTGTTGTTTAAGGTTGTTCATGGCTGCCTGCAGAGCTGGGACAGCTTTCTCCGGTGGCTCAGCCCCACACTGCAGCACCGGGGGAGCTCAGGCCAGCTCCAGGATGGGGCCTGGGGACTCCCCCCTTCACCACCCCTAGCGGGGGAAACAGGAACAAAAAGGAACTTCCTGCTCTTGCTCTTCCTTTAAATATGCAAATCGTAAAGGTGGCACCAGCTTTTTCATTTGTTTAGCAACCTGTCCATCGAACTAAGTTTAAACTACCACACCATCCAATTGCACACATCAAAGTCATTTGCTCTCAATTTCCATAAAAGTAACCATGAAGGTGCGTCCAAGCTTCAGGAAGTAGCCGTCTTACACATTTCCAGGAAATGTGTAGGAGGCTTCTACCTCCATGATAATTTGTGTGGCTTTTACGGTGTAAAACAGGGCCTTTTTGGGCACTATTATTTATTTTCTTTTATCTCTTCCCACATCTGTTCTCCATACCAAGATGATGATTCTTGGTCGAGCTGCAGACCTTTTGGCACCAGGGGATGACCCCTTGCTGGGCCTTTGACCCTCCTCAGTTATCTCTTCCATCTGCACCAGCCATCTGTGGTAGAGAGAGGGGGGTACACCCTGCCACAATTAGAAATTTACTAAATATATAATTTACCAGGAGAATTTGAAAATTATGATATCAAATATAAATTTGTTAGCAGCAGACAGCAACAAAACTGAGAGCTACGATTCAGTAGTTCCTCTATTTTTAATGTGGAAGTGCAGCCTGCAGAATCTCTACATCCCAGCCAAGAGACTCCATGAGGGTTAGGTTTCTTGATCTAGACAGAAGGTTATGGACAAGGGCCTGCAATATCCACAGACCACACCTTTTGTTAAAGATGAGCAAAGTACAAGAACCCTTTCAGCAGATGTCAGCATTCATCTCTAACAAGAAGACAGCATGGTGAAAATTTAGTGAAAAGAAAAATCAGAGTTTGTTTAATTGATGTCTAGAAACATGACATTCAAACTGTTGTCCCAGTATAGGGTTCTTTCACCTGGTGTGCACAAGGCCGATCCTCACACAGAGTAAAGGCTTTTGATTTATTTACAGACCTGTGCAGAAAAGGGGGCTGGGTGGCAAATGCACAAAGCCAGCATGATGACTATCAAAACTTTTCACTATTTATACATTTTAGCAAACAAAGGCGTTAATGTTCATTGGCTGCAAATTACATAGTTCTCTTATGAATTAGTATCCTGTCTTCTACTGGTGTCTTGGTTTGAGACAAGTTTAAGAGGAAAATGCCCTGGAAGGGATGTCTCCTCCCCAGAAGACAGGTTTTGGCACTCCCTCCCCCACCGATATGAAAGGAATTTCTTGGAGGAAAGTGAAATAAAATGTTTATTTAACAAGCAGAGTGCCAGCAGGGCACAGAAGAAACATGTTAGACAAGAAACCTCCTTGCTGCGGAGAAAGCTGGTGGTTTTAGAGATCTGTCTGTAGCTGGCTAGGCTTTCTCCTGAGGTCTGGGCTGGGATGTGGTGTCCCCGCAGCCTCCCTGCTGGTCCACAGGGTCCGACGATCTGGTTCTCGGATCACAGCGAAGCCAAACAGTTCCAGAAGAAGTTGTTACTAGAGGATTTTGGTATGCAGTCCTGGGGAAAAACCTCTTGCCTCAGCTAACAGGCTAGCTAAAAGCAGGAAATGTAACTTTCCCTCTCCACTGCTAAAGCTGAGCAACACGGGGGAGGTGAGCTCATACTGCGCCAAGGAATTTCCCCCAACTTCTCTCCCCCGTCTCCTGAACCCAGCTTGAAGCTATGGGACCCATTTCTGGGCATAAAGCAGATGATAGGGGAATACAGTATTATCATAAAATCACCCCAAGACATACTGGTTAAATGATTCTCTCGCTTCTCATGCTAATTAGTCTGCATGCTCAGTCTTTCTCTTCTTTCGGGTTGGTGGGTTTCTTGGGTCAGTGGTCCATGAGTCAGTGGTCACAATCTCCCCCTGCCAGAATTACCTTTTACCCAGTTGGAGCTAATTTCAGCATAGTGGCTGAATTTGCTTTATTAGTTTCTTCCTTATCTTGGGAGCTCTGCCATATGTCCTTGTGGCCTGTAAATTCTGCATTTTTTGTGTCCACTATCAGCAATACATCCTTCTTCTCAAGCTTTGTTAACCTCCCTCTAGGTCTGAGACCATTGAAACATGTCAAGCCCTAAATCTTAACAAGGCATTTCTACCAACAAGTAGAGTCATGGAATCATAGAATGTCCTGAGTTGGAAGGGACCCAAAAGGATCATCAAGTCCAACTCCTGGCCCTGCACAGAACATCCCAACAATCCCACCATGTGCCTGAGTGCATTGTGCCAATGTTTCTTGAGCTCTGGCAGCCTTGGGGCACTGTAACCACTTCCCTGAGGAGACTTTTCCAGTGCCCAACCACCCTCTGGGGGAAGAACTTTTCCTAATATTCAACCTAAACCTCCCCTGATGCAACTTCATCCCATCATCCATTTGTATAGACGATTTTTCTCTCTTCCTTTTGTGTTACCATACACACATAGCTTTATTTTCCATGTATCTTTCTAACACATGGACATCAAAAGTGGCTATATGTGGGGTATGCCCAGCCCCGGCCCTGGAGGGACGTCTGCTGAGATAAGGAGAGTGCTTAACCTCCCAGCAGGACTCCCCCTGGAAAAGCAGCCACTTTTCGGTTACGGCGAGAAGAAGACAAACCCAGAATCCTCTGGGAGACCCTATGCAGATCTTTTGTAACCCATTGGCCTTTACCCTCTGACACCCACTCCCTGTATCCCTATAAGAGCTAGCCCCCTGCCCCTGCAAGGGCAGAGAGATGCTCGTCCCTGGCTCCCCTTCACCGGAGTACGGACTAATAAAGCCACCTCGTGCGGAACAGCTACATGGGCCTCTCGTCTCTCTCTGGTCTGGCCTGGAGGCTGCCCTGCAGAGCTGAGCTGAAATCATGAGCTGACAATAACTAA
>NW_008240041.1:19124-19493 GCF_000691975.1 Corvus brachyrhynchos
CATATTTTTTTTTTTTTTGACTTCAACAGGAGTCAGCCTCACCAGAAGACAGGATTTGTAAGTTTAAAATCAGGCTCTCCTCTCTTTCTCGCGCGAAATACTTTTAAGTCCTTTTTGGGTTTTTTTTCTCTTTTTTCTGCTGAGGGAGGAACTGAACTCAAATGGGAAATAGGCAAGCTAAACCCAGCCTTTTCCAACCTGAGAGAGACCTATACCCCTTTCTTTTAACCCTTCTCTTAAAAACCGACTTTAAATTCTCTAAGGGTATTCTTTCTAAGAAAAATTTTAAATCTTTCACTAATTGGATATCTCAAAATTTTCCTGATGCCACCAGAGACTCTGTCCTTTCTGATCCGTTCTGGGACAAAG
>NW_008240041.1:20337-20710 GCF_000691975.1 Corvus brachyrhynchos
CTGCTGCCCATTCTCTCCACCCCCATGCTGCCTCAACAGACCCCCTTCCCATCCCTCAAAACACCCCTAACCCCCTGCTACTCCTGCCCTGGCTAAAGCAAAGCCGGCATTTCAAAAATGCCGCGCTACACTCCCTGTAGCCACGCCCCACTCTGCCCTGCAAAAGCTGACCCCTCCTTTTCAGACGACAGTAGCAGCAGCTCTGATTCTGAATCTGAGGACCGATGGGCACAGACACGCAGGGAGGCGAACCGGGAGGGAGATTGGGAGTTAGCCCAGAAAATCTCAGCCTTCCCAGTCATTATAGGGAAAGGGAGGAGGGGTGGTCCATCAACTACAAAAACATGGGAACCTATCCCATACAAAGAGGTCA
>NW_008240041.1:21391-22169 GCF_000691975.1 Corvus brachyrhynchos
TGCGGCGAACTTGGACACTTTATAAAGGACTGCCCACAAAGGTCACCCACCCAGGACCGTCGTGCCGCCTACCAAAAGCACCAGAGACATCAGCAGCACCAGCAGCATTCAAAAAACTTCCATCGGAGCGCGGTATCAAGGCCCCGCACTCAGATAACAAATCAAAGGCCATACTACCCCACCCCACCTGCGAACTCGACATAAGATCACCGAGAGCAGACAACTGGACCTCACCCAGCACCATCATCCCAGGCGATCCCAGAACACATGAGAAGGATCCAACACATGGAGCACTACCGATGGGAACCAGGCACCAGCTGCTAATGTCACTGTCACTTAACCTTGTTGACAAGCGTTTTTATCACATCCCCACAGGAAAGTACAGACCACAGAATGGCCCGTGGGACATTCTTATCCTAAGCGATACTCTACATGGTCCAGAACAAATCTTTGTATTACCAGAGATACAAACAGTGCACCCTGGACAAGAGATTCTTGTCCAGCTTTGCTGCACAGACACACCTTTCTTTCTCCCACAGGGAACACTGATTGCACAAGCCTTTTTACTTCCACAGAACTGCCCAGAACATATCCCTCTCAATCCAACAGCAATGTGGACAGAGATTGTAGGCTCAAACAAACCAACCATCGAGTGCAGCTTGTTCTGTAAAGGAGAGAGGATCTACCGTCCGGGGATGCTGGACACTGGAACAGACGTGACCATCATCGCCTGCTCCGAGTGGCCAGGGAATTGGGGACTGGAGCCCGGGGCGGGGGC
>NW_008240041.1:22644-22963 GCF_000691975.1 Corvus brachyrhynchos
CTGGTGGAAGAGCAACTTGCCAAAGGTCATATCACCGAGACCACAAGCCCTTGGAATTCCCCTGTCTTTGTGCTGAAAAAGCCCGGCACAGACAAATGGAGACTACTCCATGACCTATGAAAGATCAATGAGGTCATTGAAGATATGGGCCCCCTCCAACCCCGGCCTGCCATCACCATCAATGCTGCCCCGAGACTGGATGCTTGCCATTATAAACATAAAAGACTGTTTCTTTAACATCCCACTCCATCCCCAAGATGCACCATGGTTTGCCTTCTCTGTCCCTTCTCTTAACGAACAAGCCCCACTCAGAAGATAC
>NW_008240042.1:0-15858 GCF_000691975.1 Corvus brachyrhynchos
AACTATCTTTCTCCACACCATTGGCATTTTTCTTCTATCTCTCTCTGAGCCCTGAGTCCTAACTGTGTGATGGGACATCTTCTCTCTAGGTGAGATAAATGGAGTTAGGTTCCTTCTGTCTCCTCTTTGGACCCTTTTGATCCTGAAAAAGGATTTAGGTCTGATGCCTGATCTTCCTTTGTGTCTAATTCCCTCGGTCTATTAAAACTTCTTAATTTTATCCCAATCTTGTTTCTATTTTTTGCTGGCCTCTTTGTTTGGTACAGCTGCTTGCAAGCTTAACTTCCCTATAATATATTTTCCAGCTCTGTCACTCAGCTGCTCTGCTTCCTTTACTAGTGATCTCACTGAATCAGCAAAATCATCCCAATTCACAACTTTTACTCAGTTATTCCTGTCTAAATCTGAGACTGGGCAGGTTTAGACAAGGAATTAAGCATGTGAAAACCATTGCAGTTCAATACCATGAGTGCAGTGACCTTGCAGAGTTTTATTTGCAAAGACCACATCTCCAGAACAGCTGAATATCAGACTGAAAGTAACCTGACCTAAAAGGAAAAAAGCAGAGTGAGAGAAGCATGTGTCTAATGGAGGCCAGCATGGGAATAGCAATGATGTCAATGTATTTAAAGTAGAAACTAAACACCCAGCAATAAAGCCAAGTGCAAGAGCAGAGGCAAGTGAGAGGTGGAACAAACAACCTTTAAGGATGTTGTTGGCAGTATGTACACGAACATGTTTGTGGTAGGACTTCTTGGTAATTCATAGCTATCTGCACTGGAGAATATGACTGACTGCAGGACTGGATTTTTCTACTGGAATTTTCTCTTCTGAATGTTTGTCTTATGGTGTAGAGGCAGCCTTGCCTGCAGAATAAGCAGGTCCTTCTCTGTGGCACTTTGTTGGGCTCTTCTGGGGATTGCTCATGGCCCAGCTGTATTTTGAACAGAGATTTATGATCACCTTCCCAGTCAATTAAAATTCTAGGTACTGCTACAGCAGAATTCAATTAAGTCTAATTGGAGCTTCTGACAACTGATTTTCCAAACAGAAACAATGGTGGGGTTGCAGATCCTAGAGGGTTTCTATCACTTTTAAATAACTTTCAGTTCTGTTCTTGCTTGACACTGCTCTAATCTTTCCTCAAGCCCCATGGTCTTTCTTGCATCAAGCAATTCAAATGTTGATTTTTTTTTTCTGTCATAATTTATCGTTTTGGCTTATTTGTCCTTTTTATATCTTCTTTTAAATGTGAGGGGGAAAAACAAACAAACCACCAAACCCTGCAGAAGCCTGGAAATGTTTTTGTATCAGTCCCAGTGGTCTGACATGAAAGATCTATAGCCACTTCTACAGTTCAGTAACAATTATCTAGGCAGTTACAATAACAACTCCCTTTTCTTTTTCTGTTGAGAGGGATGATGAGGTTTTAATGAATGGTCAATAAAGATTAAAAAAAGAATAAAATACCAAAGAGTAGAAAAAAACCCAGGTGCAAACACAATGACATTAAAATACAACTCAGGTTTTCCATTCTACCCTAAATTTTATTTCCTTGGCATCAGGAGCTATTGTGACAGTTCTTTGCATGCTTGATTGAACAGGGGAAACACATGGGACTGTATCTTAGTCACAGAATGCAGAACATGTAGCTCTCATCTCACACAGCAATCTCACAGAGGGGTGAATAATCCTTTCAGTAGTTTGTTTTGCCAGAATTTGCGAATTCTGGCAAATGTTGTTTACTGTGTGGGGACTAATAACAAAATGGCAAACAGGAATATAAAAAGTGAGAGAAGGAGCAATATATATATATAGAGAGAGAGAGAGAGAACAGTGACAGCTGGAATGTCCAACTTCTCCATCCTGTAGTGTGTGGTTGTCACTTGCCAACTGGAATACTTTTTCCTAGAGTTTTATTTTCCATTATTTCAGGACTACAATAACATTTCTAGCTGCACGTGTCCTGTGTCTTGCTGCTTAAAGGAAACCAGAGCAACCCTCCACATAACTGTGTTTCCCTCTCTTCATATGAGATAAATGGAAGAAAAGCCATGGGCAATTATTTTGTGTGGAAGTTAAAGGGAAAAGTTTTTTTATAAGAAATGATTGTGTAATTATACAATTGCCAAAGGAGAACAGGTGGATGCACTCCCTGATGTGTGATTACTAATAAATTCTCTGTATTCCTTGTGGGAAAGAGGCACAACTGAAAAATTAATAGTCAATACCTCTTTGATGAAAGGGTTTGCAGCCACTGGTGTCCTTTATCAAAATACAGTGAGCTTTGAAGGAACAACTAAAATAGCAGGCCTCAGCTTCAAGTAAAGCAAGCTGAATGGAAAAACTTACAGATGGCTTTTTCTGTGGGAAATTTGTTTATAATGTGTTCTTTTACACAGTAGCAGAAACTTTTTGCCTGAGGAAATGGTGGGTAGGGTTTTACCAGGAGGTATGCGGCTGCTGAAGTTGTGGTCAGTGCCATAGGGCAGATGGGCAGCAGATACAAGAGTAAATGTTGCATTGGGTTGTGAGTGTTCACATGAAAATTTGACCAAAACCAGCTTCTATTGCAGAACTCTTTGAGAGAGCTGAGTTTTCAGTGAGGTTTGTATACATAAAGGAGAAATCCTCTTAGTTCACCAGCACATTCTGTCACAACTTTTGGGCAGAAGTAGTGACTAAAATGTTGCAATGTGAAGGGAAATCTGGTTTCTCTGCTGTGCTGTGACAAGGTGCCTGCTGTCCAAGAATAGCAGAAGCTATGAAAAAGGCTTTGAGGTCCTTTGGAGATGGCTTGGGTGCCTTACAGAAATAGCTTAATTACACACTAATGAATGCCAGAGTGGCAGACAAGGGAAGGACAGTGTATTATACATATATCCTAGATACAAGTTGACAGCTGATTTTTAAGTACCTTCTTTCTTCTAATGATTTTTATTTTGGTTCTTAGAGTGTTTAATAGTTTGAACATCAGAGTTTCTTATTTCTGTAGATATGTCTATATGATGGCAATTTTTTTCTGTGTTTGTTTAGGTTATTCATTTCAGAGCTTGGAAATGAGAAGAAAGCAGTTGTAAGCACAACTTTGTCTTGTGTTCTAGCCGTCTCCATTTTCTTTATTTGAACACTGACTTGGTCATTTAGGGTGCCTGGTTTCAGTCGTGCTCCCCACAATCTGAAGGTATTAACGAACAAGAATGATGGTTAATCACCTTGCAGCAACTGCATGGTGTTCCCAGCTCTGCTCCTGAAGGACACTGGGGCAGTCCGTGCATTAGGAAGGTGCTGTGAATGCCTGATGAAGTTGTAGCATTTCTCAAAGCCAGAGCTGTGCTGGCTTTCTCCAAATATGCCATGAGATGGCAGCAAAGGCTTTTGAGAGAATTTTGTACCTCAAATTGTTGCTTAGGTATTCTTGTAAGAGAACTTGATCATAAATCCCACGCCATTTAATGGGTTCATAATGCATCCTACAGAATATATGCTGTATTGTTCCCTGAAATGCAAGGTTTCCTTTTCAGTAGAGAAGGCCCTGTTTTTCCCTTTGTTCTATTTCTTCTTTTCACATCTAGCATATTCCCATTGTTTAGTGTTATTTGAAAGAAATGGACAAGCAAAGCCTTTAGTTTAGATTGGAAGGGACCTTAAAGATCATCTCATTCCAATCCTCCCTGCTAGGCACAGGGATACCTTTCACTAGACCAGGTTGCTCTAAGCCCCGTCCAACCTGGCCTTGATCACTACCAGAGATGGGGCATCCACATCTTCTCTGAACAACCTGTTCCGTTGTCTCACAACCATCCACTGAAGAATTTGCTCCTAATATCTCATCTAAACCTACTCTTTTTCAGTTGAAAGCCATTCCACTTTATCCTATCTCTACATGCCCTTATAAAACGTCCCTCTCTAGCTCTCTTGTAGCCCCTTTAGGTACTGAAAGGTGTTACAAGATCTTCCTGAAGCCTTCTCTACTTCAGCCTGTTTTTGTAGGAGAGGTGCTCCAGCCCTCTGGTCATCTCTGTGGCCTCCTCCAACAGGCCCACATTATACTGGGGACCCCAGAGCTGGATGCAGCACTGCAGGTGCTCCAGTGAGGAGTAGAGCGGCAGAATTCCCTCCCTCTACCTGCTGCCCACAGCACTTTGAATGCAGCCCAGGACACAACTGGCTTTCTGGGCTGCAAGTGCACATTCCTAGGTTGTGTTGAACTTCTATCCACCAGCATCCTTAAGTCCTTGTCCCTAGGGCTGATGTCCTAGGTTGTGTTGAACTTCTATCCACCAGCATCCTTAAGTCCTTGTCCCTAGGGCTGATGTCCTAGGTTGTGTTGAACTGCTATCCACCAGCATCCTTAAGTCCTTGTCCCTAGGGCTGATGTCAGTCCGTTCTCCGCCCAGACTGTACTTGTGCCTGGGATTGCCCGTTGCACTTAGCCTTGTTTAAATTCATGAGTTTTGCACAGACTCACCTCTCAAGCATGTCCAGGTCCCTCTGGATGGCACCCCATCTCTCCAGCAACACCATCTCTCCAGCAACACCGCACAGCTCGGTCTCATCAGCAGACTTGCTGAGTGTATCCTGAATCCCATTGTCCATGTGTCTGACAAAGATGTTAAACACTGCCAGTATAGGAGGTTATTCCTTGCCAAAAAATGAGCATTATCTTTGTCTGCTCCACAGAGAGAGGGTGACCAGATGCAGGAAACCATTTTTGCAGAGATCTCTTTAGTTATGGGAAAATAGTTAAGGAGGAAATTGTAAGTTGGTTTTGCCTTCCTAGCTATCAGGTAGGAATTTGGAATTAAAAAACTTGTGGGAAGAGAAGCAGAAGTTCTTTTCAGCCACGTGGTGACATTATATGCCCCCTTGATGATAATGTGATACGGAAAGGATGGCAGATATTCATGAAGGTGAGGAAAAACAGATTTATGTCTGCCACCCCCTCCTACTGTTCATCCTGTTCTTATCACAGGTATTACTTTTAGCACTTTCTTCTTAGCAACAGTAATAAAAAGTAGGTGAAAAGCCATTAGCAAAAATTGCACCTTATCATCTTAGAGGAAATAAAGATAAAGACAATGTTGCTACATGTTGTACATGACTTGCTTGAAAACAGCCTTTCCAAAAGAATTGGTTACAACTGTAGAGCTGCAGTGCAGGAGGCAATTTAGAATTCCTCAGATTGGTTCTGTGACATGCTGGTGATGAAGTGGATGAGAGACTGTGTTGCAAAGGCAGTTGCCATTTGATTCATACTGATGGACAACTGGAATGCCAATCCAAACCTATCTTCTTTCAGTTTAAAGTCAAAACCCTGTCACTACATGCCCTTGTAAAAAGTCCATTCAAAAAGTCTTTACTTACAATGTCTTTGAATATAAAAATTTTTAATATATTTAGTCCCAGGAATTTTACAAGTAATTTATTCGAAATGCACAAGTAATTATTAGAGGCTTCCACTAATTTTTTTCTGCTAGCATTGGGTAAGTTCATCAGTGGGAGTCTGAGTCCTGCAAATTATCACTGAGGCTGCTCAGTCTGCAGTTTGGGGACAGCGTCAGCAGACGAAATCCCTGATCCTGTTTTCCACCTTCTGCTGTGTGGCAGAGCTGCTTTTTGACACTGCAGAGAGAAATGGATTAAGGAAGATGTAAAACTATTTGGTTGGGTTTTTTTCTCCCCTGGGTTTTTCAGCTGAACCTGTACCCAATTCCATTTCATCACAGAGTTGTGGCAAATATTAATGCTGCACTTGGATGCATCATCTAGAGGGGGAAGGGCAGACAGGGAGTGGAAGATGTGTGTTGGTTTAAATATTGCAACTTCAGAGTGCCTAAGGCCAGAGACACATACATAAATTTCCTGGTTCCTAGAGACTCTATCTTTCAGTCTGACCAGTTCTCGGTCCTCTTTTCTTAAAAGCTGGTAAGTATTTGCTTGGTTTCTCTGTAATATCAAGGATGCCAGCTCCCTGAACTGTGCAGAATCAAGGCTTGCACCTTTGGGCACAGGCTCAAAGTATGTCCTCAGGCAAAGCTAAAGTATACACATGCAGTGCAGAGATATGCACAAAAAACAACATCATTATTTACACCGTAAATTCTCAGTTCCCTTTGTGTTATTTCCAGCATTCCCAACATTTTGCTGGGTCCCCTTGTAAAACAAAAAAATAACGTGGCACTTATAGAGAACTCCTTCCATGAGCAGCATAGAGTTTCAATGAAGTGTTCTTTTCTTGACTTCATCTTAAACCTAAAACCAAGCAAACAACATTTCTGTGACACAGTAAGGGAGCTGATATGAGAGAATTTTTCTCCAGAGACCTCAGTGCATTCTCAGCTGTATAGTCCTGAGGCATTTTGTTATCTGTGAAAACTGTTTTTATAATTCACCCCGTCCATTCCTTGACTTTTATATTGTTTTGGGCCCAATCCTGTAGAGAGGGATGGGGAAGATGGATTAGATTATGAACACACACAAGTTTGAGTTTGGAGTGGGCATTATAAACTTAATTAGACATGCACCTATAGCTGTTGGATGGAGTTGCTTCCCACCATCCCACCCACCTTCTTTATGTCTTCATAAATTGCCACAGTGAGGAAATCCTTCAGCCTTACACATTTCTTACACAGGCCTGCAAAAATATCAGTATTTTTCCTCTGAAGATTTGCATTGACTCGCAGAGCACCGTCTATGCGCAGCGCACAGGATGCAACAGGACCGTGGCTGCTACTCGGATGCCTTCCAAATTCATGTTAACAGTTGGAAGGAGGAAAGGTCAGCAAAAGATCCGTGGGCAACCAAGGATTCCTAACCAAGCCCCAGTGGAAACCATTACATTTCTATTTAGACATCGAGATCCAACGAACGTGGAAGGAAAGGGGCACGGCCCAGGCGTGTTGCGGCCGAGGCAGTGCACTGGAGCACTTCACTGCCGGACACACTGTTCCGGGCGAGAAGCAGACGACCGTCGGCCTCCGGGAGAACGAAGGAACGGCGTGCTTGAAAAGGCCAAGAACCAAGGCGCGGGGCGCCGGGCTCGGGGGCCCGTCGTACGGGGCTGCAAGACAAGCGTGGCTGCCTAGTCTCCTGCCTGCTGAATTCACTCCTTGGGAAAGGAGCAAGTTCCACGGCACTTAGCTGTGCTGCTGCTGCTGCTGCCGCCGCCTGCTGAATTCACTCCTTGGGAAAGGAGAGGCTTGAGCGGAGAGCCAGCAGATGTGTTGTAGGGGAAACTCTGAGCTTTTCCTGGGCAGTGCCTGCAGCAGCTGCTCCAGCTGGGGCCTGGGATTGCCCCATTGTCAGGACTGAGAGCGCTAGTCCCATTGCCGCTCTCTGGGGAAGCAATTGCCCTTCCCTTCAGTCTCCGAGTTTCGGAGAACACGAATGCATGTAGGATGCAGTGGAGGAGGGAAGTACAGAGTGCAGCGATGAGTTCGCTATAGCTTCTTCCTTGGGGAAGGCAAAGGAGCAGCCCAGCACTGCCTTGAACTTCTAGAGCCGCTCTCCATGAGAGCAGCTGCTGGAGGCTGCCAAGGTGCAAAGCCAGTTGTGGAAAAACCCACCATCCCAAAGTGAAGCCAAAGCTATGGATTTATTACTTTCCAGTTTTAAGAATCAAGGCCACTTTATTCACAATGGCCTTGTACATCTATTGGTATATTTTATGTATATAAAACCAATGGCCACCGGAGTATTTTAATACTTGGAGTTCAGGTTGGACGGACCTTTGATCAACCTGGTCTAGTGAAAGGTGTCCCTGCCCATGGCAGGAGGGTTGGAAGTAGATAATCTTTAAGGCCCCTTCCAACCTAAAACATTCTGTGGTTCTGTAGTTCTGTGTTTCTACTAATCCGGTGTGTTCTCTGCCTGTATGTCAAGGTGACCCTTCAAATACCGGAATGTATGCAAAACACCACGCTTTGCCCATAAAAAGAGCATGTGAAGGTCAGTGATAGCAACATTTGAAGGAAAAGCTCTTGAGATGGGTACATAAGGTTTAGGTTTCCAAGCAGCCTCCAAGCTTCCTTGCTCCTTCAGAGCAGCTCTTTGCCTGTGGCTGGACGGAGAAAGGCAGCAAGAAGAGCAATCAAAGATGTCCTGCAGCAATGAGTCTGGCCAAATACAGCACTGTCAAAACCTTGTAAGAATTCCCATCAGGGTCACTTGGGTACCTGCCTTCGTCTCCCTAGCAAGGAAAGCTCATGTTCAGAAGCACAGCTTGGTTGCAAAAGCATTTGTGCCCTGTGGCAATCGTGTCAGGTTAAGGACGCCTGCGCAACCTCAGATCCATGGGGCGTCAGCGAGGTTGAAAACCTGGCCCTGTCCAGGGCATTTGCAAAACTTTTTGACTGTTTAGTGAAGTCTGGATTTTACTGCTGGCCACTCACGTGCTTTGTGGCCATGTTAAGGACAAGCTGGTGACAGAGCAGGCTTCCCTGCCATGCTGTCTATTCACATGGGTGCGTGCATCTCTCTCTGCCCAAGTTGTGCCAGTGCCCGGTCCATTCAAGAGAAGTTGGAAGAAACCTGGAATGACTCCTCCCAGTATGCGCTTCCTACTTCTCGCACCTTTGTTTCTCTTTAAATCTAACTGGGCACCTTGTTCTTTCAAGGCAGTTTATTTCCCAGCCAGCGTTACGGTTTTCATGATTGTGAGGAGGGAACAAAGCTACAGTGTTTGTTTGCTTCCAGATCTGTCCTCTCAGCTTAGTGTGAGTGCCTGCTCTGAGGCTCCCCAGCTGCAGGGGGAGGTGGGGGTCTGACAGGATTCCATCCGCAGTGGCCCGTGTGTTTCTGTGGCTTGCAGAATGGTTCCCTGCTGGTCCCTTCCCTGGTGTTAAAGCCGTGGCCTAGAGCTCAGCTGCTGCTTCCCCTCTTCCCCCAAGTGTCTGTGCTCCTGTTTCATGTCAGCTGCCCTCAGTGGGGTGGTTCACAAGACTTCCCACAATGTTCCTGTAGCCTCCTCCCCAGTGAGAATTCATTCTGCTCCCTCTGGAGTGTGAGATGCTGCAAATGAAGGTCACAAATTGAAATGGAAATGTTTTCAGTCCTGTTTCTGCCTGTTGGAGATTTTTTTGCTTCTGCTGAGGGGATCTCGTTACCTTTTAATCTAGAGCTGTCTTTTTAGGGCTTTCTTTTCTCCTTTTCTTTCCCTCCCCTTTCCACAGATGCTGCCATTCATGCAAGGCCCATTTGGTTGTCCAAAGGCAGGGTTCTAAGGGCACATTTACACTTAAAATGGAACCAGATATCCTGGAGCGTGTAGCATGGCCTGGTTTGTCATGCTCTTGGCCCAATGTGGAGCTAGGAGCTGACCTGAAATGCAGCACCAGCACTGGGGGCAGGGGAAAATGGATCTCTTGGTTCTCCCCTTCTCAGCTACGTGGAATCCCCATGTTTGGATGGTTGATGTTTAGGAGCACTGCAGTGACTCCCAGCTGGGCACTCGAGGCTCTGAGTGCAGCAAGTCCCTGGAGATCTGGACCCCTGCTTTAGGTCTGAACTCGTGCAGATGGTGAATATCTGTTTGTTCTCTTCCAGAGAAGCTGATCAAACTGAGGCTTCGTAATGGAACCTACGGACAACCTGAACAGAGACAATAGGTAGGAATTAATTTGATGTAATCTTGGCTTCCCAGGTGCTCTGATGAATGTTGAGATGGTTTAAAAAATAATCCCCCCTTAATGCAGGAATCCTAATCCCGGAGTGGGAGCAGTTAAGCAAGGATTGTCCTGTCAGTGGGAGTGGCTTCAGAGCACCTTGGTATTTTCAGAGCTCCTGTAACAGGCCCAGGCCTGGATGATGTCGTGGGTCAGGGCAGGTTCTGGGCTGAACTTTCTGAAGCCAATCTCTTGTTCCTGGGGCGAGGGCACTCCCTTCTGCAGTTTGGGAAGCTTTGGGCCTAGGAGAATTTTCCTGTTTCAGTGTGCAGCAAAGCAGGAGCTGTGTTTTTTGGGGTGGGGGTGATTTGTGCAAGTTTTTACTTCTTGTGGAATCTGTTTGAAGGTGAGGAGGTCTGAGCTGATGTTTCAGGGCAGACATTCAGTTTCACCTGCCTCTTTGAACAGTTGGGATGTTTGGGTTTTCCTGGTGACACATCAAGTGTAGACCAGCTGCAGCAAGTACAGCACTGTTTTTAACTCTCCAATTCTGAGCTGTGTTCCCCCTGGAGATGGAGGGGGTGGGACTGTGGAGTCCCCCTGTTCCAAGGCTCCCAGGTGCTGGGCATGTTGGTGCTAAGGCTGGAGGTCCAGTTCCCAAAGCTTCCAAAGTTCCCTGGCCTTAAGGGAAGTGTGCAGGCTTGTGAGGAACAGCAGAGCTCAGATTCGCAAAGGCTTTGAAGAGCATCTTGCCAAACACCTTCAATGGCCAGGGCAGAGATGGGCAGCAATGGTGTCTCCAGGGCTGCGGAGGCTGGGAGAGCTACGGGCTTATCTGAAGAAGCTGGGCATTTCAGTAGACAGCAGACTCTTCTACTCTGAATTAGGAATGCCATCCAGTGCAAAAAACCTGATTTATTGCAAATAACAGCCCCTCTGCATGAGATGAGGCAGCTGTGCTTCTGCTCTAGGGGTGATTAAACTTTCAGGAGCTGATTATGGGTGTGGTATTTGGGAAAGTGTCATTGCAGGGGCAGACAAGGCTCTCCCCTTGCATCCTGGGGCACTTGAGCAGTTGGATGAGTGAAGAAGAATCCAGGAATTGTAGGTATAGAGTAGACTGTGCAGTAGAGTAGAACTAGATTCCTGCATCCACCATGCCTGCTGCCTTTTCCTTCCCCAATGTCCACAAATATCAGAGGCAGAGTTTCCCTCATTTTGCAGTAGCCTTTCACAGACCAGGGACAGTTTAAAGGATCTGGTTTCCCATGATGGGACACAGCCTTATCGGTGTTTTGATGTGGGGCTGGTGGAATTGAGTACATGCACATGTGGCTGAGGAGGAACAGGGGCATTTGAGCTGGTGTTTTCTGAATGTCTGAGATCTCCTATCTAATCTCGTTGGTGGGAAGGCTTTAAATGCAGCTACATGATTGTCAGTACGCAGCTCTCCGCATATCCGTTTACAGTAGAGAGTGCATTTGCAAGGCTGTTTATAAAGTGGACAAAGTTCAGTCGTTGAAAGTGGCAAGACCTTCAAAAGAGAGGATTCTCTTTGACTCTCAGTGGGAGAGTGGGGTGGGAAGTCAGAAGGAGAACAAGAATGGCAGTTTCTCCCATTGTTCACTGCAAGTGGGTTTGCCGGCTCACGTGCTGACTGCCCCCAGTGACTGCTTCCCCATTTGTTTCACAGTGAAATGGGGGGACAGTTTTTCCCTTCCCACCCTTCTTGATGGCTGGGATGAGCAATAGCAATCCCTGAGAAGGATGCGTGCTGTTCCTTGTGTGTCTCATTGCTCTGGGGCACAGCACATGCTGGACAGAACTGATTTGGGCACTGTCACCATCCTGTGGGTTTCAGCATTGCTTTGCTGCTGGACCTGTGCCCTTGTGTGAATGCCCCAGTGTGTGCATGGAGTAGAAACAGGGCTTCAAGTGTTAACTCTCCTTTCTCTGTCTCTTTCTGAAAGCTGGCACAACAACAGAGACTTGCTCCGCATTCTGGAGCGAGACAGGCGCAGGAGGCAGGTGGCTCCAGAGGAGAAAGATCCATTCTCGGAGGAGACTCCCCTCTTTGCCAAACCCTACAAAGTAATGGGAGTGGGGTGCAGGCTGGAAGGAGAGGAGGAAGGAGGCTTGGGGTGGGAGAGGGGAGCTGTGTCTTCTGCACGGGCTGTAGCAGACTTGAGCCTGACAACTGCAAACACAGCAGCTTCCCATGTGCTCCACTGAGCTTGCCTGACTTCCCTTGTGGTGATGCGTGGGGATTCCATGAAGATCCTGAGGAACGTCTCTTGCTGAGCTGCATCTCTTTCTTGGGGTGTTTTTGACATTCCCCCTCTCTGTTGTTCTGCTGCAGACTGATAAAGAAGATGAGCTATCAAGGTGCGTTAAGAACGTGCTGGGCGATGGGGACTCCAAGGCGCTCCTGAGCCACGAGTCCCCCCTGAATCCCATATGGATTCCAAGAAAGTCCAAGTCCCAGTCACAGACCCGCAGGCATCGGCGGACCTGCAGTAAGACAAAGCCCTGTGAGGACATCTGGGGAGAATCATCACCGGAATTACCAGACCTCCCACCTCGCCCTGAGCAGAACTGTGACAGCGATGAGGGTCCCTCCAATTGGAAGGCAGAAGCCAAAGTGGAACAATCGCAACTCCTGCCTGAGCCTGTCAAGGTGAGTGCAGTTGTTGGGGGCTCTGTTGTTGGCAGCCCCTCAAGGCCAAGGGAGCAGCACATGGGCCCTGCCTGGCACGGGGCTCAGCCTCGCTAGAGCTCAAAGGCACTTGGTTCCCAGGTGCATGTTGGGGTTTTGGCAGGCTCATCCTTCAGCATCCTGGGATATTGCTGTGCCCTATGGAATGCAGGAGCCCATGGTGCTGAGCCACGGCAGCTGGGCCAGGAGAGCCACAGGGAAGGTTTTCAAACTGTGTTTGGCCTTTGGAAGGAGAAGGAAGAGCTGGAGGCTGCAGTCAGCTTTTCCTGGGAAAGGCTGGTGATCAGCTGCAAGGGACTGTGGGCAATACCTTGTGGAAAATGAGAGGAAGCTGAGAGTAAAGCGGTGCAGGGCCTTGCCTTCTGCAGGAGCCATTCTTCAGCATCAGTTGCCAAAAAGATAAAGCACGATCCTGGCTCTCAAAATCTTGGGAGTGCAGAGTGCTGCAACCAGCCCTCAGGCCAGCAGAAGTGGGCAGTGTTTGTCCTTGCTGCTGGGAAACCCAGTTAGGGAATGTCAGTGTGAAGGAAAGAGCAGGGATGCTGCATCTGCCTTGGAGTGGGTGGTGAGGGAGGGGAAGGAGGGGCTGCCAAGAGACAGCATTTCTGAGAGAGGGGTGGAGTCCCTGCTGGCTTCTGCCATCAGCTGGGGCGGGACTCAGCTCTCTGGGGCAGCCCAAAGGCATCTTCTCTCCACAGTGTGCCTCTGGGTACCCCTGCAGAACATGCATTTGTCCAAATTTGGCTGCTAAATCCATCACTTTGCCAGACAATGGGAGAGTGAGAAATGGTAGCTGGGGATTTGCAAGTCCTGCAGGGGCAAGAACAGGATGGATAAAGTCAGCCAGGATTTGCATGAACTGTGTTGCATCTTTCCCGATGTGTGAGATGTCAGTGTCTTGTCCACACTGCTGTGGACTTCAGAAGGACTAGGAGTCTCATTGATTTGGGTGAATGAGAAATATTCCTCTTGCTCTAGGACTGGCTTAGAAGAATTGGGAACTATTATTTCTAACTGGTTTTTTTAACTAAGGAAGCTTTTTGCTCAACTCTTTTAAATGCAGAGGCAGCCTGTGCCTTTGAAAGCAAAGCTTGGCTGCTTCAAAGCAAAATTCCATAAAGGGAGCAGACTGCAGGAACATACTTATATAATAATAATAACAGCAACAGTAATGATAAATAGTAGCAGTAGTAGCAGTACTAGCAGTAGTAGTAGTAGTTTAAGAAAGGAAACATTGTTCTCTGACTGCCAGGTTCCAAAGGGAGCACCGGCATTTTTCTCAGAGGAAGAGGAGGTGACTGTGGGGATTTCAGTTCATTTTCTACCTGGCCTCCATTAGTAACTCCCCCTCAGATGGGCCTTTTAATCCTTAGCAGCACTTTATTGTTAATGGGCTTGCATGACATTTCTAGAGCTGTTGGTAAGCAAATGCTGGCTGAGTGCACGTCAATTAGTAAAAAACCCAAACAAACTCCTTCTGCCTCCCTCGTTCTTGTTTCAGGAAAAGAAGCCCATTGAGGTGCCATCAACTGAAAAAACTTGGAAGGTTGGTGCTCTTCAATAACAGATCTCTGTTTTTGTCTATGTTTTGCGTACATTAAGGAATTGGGAATTCCTGAAAATTGGGAATTTCCTTGAAAAAGGAATTGGGTGGGGAAGAAATACATTGCTGAGCTCCTGTTCACTCAGCAGATGTTGCCCTCACTGAAAGTGTGTTTTGGGGTGTGCTGAGGAGAAGTAGAGGTAAAAGCTGGAGTTGTAAGATCAGCCTTCCTCTCAGTCTGTGAGTGTAGCACTCTCTAGTGCAGTTCTAGAGCCAGAGTGACAACTCATCCCAGGCAGCCTGAGCTGCTCCTCCCTCAAGCTGGGGGTTGCTTTTCCTGAGCGGCTCTTGTCCAAAGGCTCTGCACCTGCTGCTCATGTCCTGAATGGACTTGCATGACACTTAGAGAGCTGCTGGTAATCAGATGTTTGCTGAGTGCATGCTTGTTTCCTATCAATGAGTAAAATACCCAGACAAACTCACACTGCTTCCTTCTTTCTTGTTTCAGCCCATCGTGCACATTTATGTGCAGTCCATTGAAGGAATATTGAAGGTAGGTGCTCTTCAATAACAGATCTCTAGGGGGAAGCCTGTACAAATCCATGAGGAGCTGGATCCCTCTGACTCTCTGCAGGGTGAAACGTTCTCTGTGTCCATCAGCAAAACTCCTGAGAGCTGCTTCTCTCCCTCTCTTTCCAGGAAATGAGCAACTCACTGTCACCTCTCCTGCCACCTCTTCAGACGCCTCCAAGAGAAGAGACTTCCAATCTTCCATTGCCAGCAAAGGTAAGCCAGCCCATTTTTGCCAGGGCTGCTGATAAATTCCAAGAGATCTTTCTGCTGAGCAGAAGTTCAGCTCAGCGGTTTGGCAGCTCTTAGGATGTTTTAAAAGTATTTATTCAAAACTGCACATGTCCCTAATGTGCCAGCAACACACCATTTAGGTGTCAGTGGATGTATTTATTGTGAAGCTACATGGTGAGCTACTTTGCAGTTTATCCTTTACTCCTAGGAATCCCAACCTGATGGGCAAGTGGCCAAGGAGTTTCAGAAGAGTTTTGGCCAAGTGGCCAAGACTTCTCCCAAAAGCTGTGGCCAAGTGGCCAAGGCTCCTCTGGAAGGTCACGTTACGAGCAAACAGAGCTTCCTGAAGCGTCCTGTGCACACCGAGGGGGCCTTGCCCAGGAAGACTGTGGGTATCAAAAGGCCCAGCCAGCCCCTGGTGCCTGATGAATCCAGGAGAGTCCGGAAGGTGGAGAGTGAGCCTGGTCCTTTGGAGGTCACAGAGCAGCCTTGCAAGGACCAGCCCAGAGTCCTAGAAACAGTGAAGCCGTAAGCCACCGAAAGGACAGAAAGACAGAAAAGACCCACGGACAGGAAAGACCTGAAGCCGGCACCTCACGAGCTCTCTGAGAAGCCAAAGGACAAGGGCTCCCAGCAGGCCAACGCCAAAGGCTTTTTGGAGCCCCGGCCCCTGGGAGCTGGCCAGGAATGTGACGCTCTCATCCCCAGCGGGCACAGGCCTGGCGATTTGCACAAGGAGAAAGTGCCCTTGCCTCCTGGGGAGAAGAAGTTTTTCTCCCCTGCAAGGAAGCTGGACTGGAAGAGGAAAGCCATCAAGAGTCCTGAGGAGCCCCCTGGAAAGAAGAAGATGAGAGGGGCAGGGGGAGGTGGGTTTGGACAATGACCAAGGTGGTGTTTGGAAAATGCATGTGGAGTTTCCACTTCATAGGTTGGCAGTAGAGCCATCCATGATCCTTCTCCTCTAATGGTGTTACCAAACTTTTAAGGGGTGTGTTCCCACAGCTGTTTCCAATTGGTCACAAATCCCCTCCTGAGCAAATGGAAAGCCCTGTAAGCTGTCTAACATGCTTTGGTGTTTTGGGGCTTTTCTTGGAATCCTGGTTTCCTGCGACAAGAAATCCCCAGCCCTCCTCTGTCAGAGGTGGTTTTGGCAGCAGGCTGTGGCAGCTGGTGGCTCACCAGCCCCCTGC
>NW_008240042.1:15892-24463 GCF_000691975.1 Corvus brachyrhynchos
GGGCAGCGGGCGGTGGCAGCTTGGGGCTGCCCCGCCCCCTGCCAGCACTGCTGGGTTTCTCTGGGTTTCAGCCCAAGCAGAGCTTTGTAGGGTTGCAGTGCCTCCTTCCTGTGCCCCCCATTACAAGCAGTGTGGTACTGAGGCACTTGGCACATGGATAAATGGGCAAAAAGCTTGTTTGGGTTTCCTTGGAGCTGCTGTGATGCCAGCAGTGATGCCTGAGAGGTGGCTGTGTGCACTCAGGGGCTTTCCAGAGAGCCCTTTGCAGAGTCCCTCAACCATTGCAGTGGCTTTCCCTTGATTTCCAAGAGAGCCCTTCATTTAACTGAGCAGGTCCGTGCTCCCAAATGTTTTTTGGGAAGCTGACTCCCAAAGGGGCCTGGGTCAGCTGCAGCAAGAGTTGTCTGCAGGCCTCATGGTGAATGGGCACTGCCTGTGGACTCCCTGACTGCAGGAAATCCCAAGTCAGAGCCTGTATCCCAGACGGGAGTGCAGCCTGGGAGAACTCATTGAGAGCAGCCCTGCCGAGAAGCTGCTCCAAGGTTCCATGTTTCTCTGCACTCTGGGAGAGAGGCAGAAATCACCAGGCACACTGTGGGTAATGCCATGAGATAAGGGCACTTTCTTTTACATTTTCTTGGCTTGTAGCAAACAGTTCTGAAGTTTCTCCTTCAGCTGAGCTGATGATTTGCACACTTGATGCTGCACAGTCGATGTTATAAAATCTGTAAAAATCTTTCAGTGATTGGCTCTCTGCCTTAATGGTTCCTGTGCTTCTGGAAGACAATGGCAGCAATTTTCACTGACTTTAAATTTCACGCCTCTCAGATTCTTGTCAGTACAATCAGAACCCCCTGCACATCTGGGGGATCTCAGGGATTTCACTCTCCTGTGACTGGAGTTTTTCCTTCCCTTTGATAGGGGGTGTCACAAAACACAATTGCTTACAGTTCTTGACTGTGCCCCAAGGCATCTGAATACGTTTCTGTACCATTCAGACTGAGTAGGAGGACAAAAAGCCCATGCAGGACTAATGGAATGTTTGTTTTCAGCAATGGAAGGGCCTTACTTTAGATTACAGTTTGCATCGAGAGGTTTAGCAGTTCCATTCCTGCCACTGGAAAGCAATTAATGTATCCAAGCAAAATAGGTAAAATGTCATCTTAGGTTTACTTGTCAGTGAGCCTGAAAGCTCTATCTACTGTGCTTGGGTTTCCACTTTGTGAGTTCCAGTATCTTATTTTTTCTGTTTTCAACCAGAATCTGTAAAACTGAGCTGTATTGGTCTGTACTTTGTGTGAACTTTCAAGACATGAGTGATTTTTTTTCTCCTTTTTCCTTTCTTCCTGTTAGAGGGAAGACAAGGGGGATACTCCCAGGAAGAAAAAGGAATGAAAACACCCAACAAAATAATTTCAGCCTATAGCAAACAAAGGCCCCAATAAACTGAAGTGAATATGCAGTGGTGGGATGTCAGAAAGAAGCGTAAATCTTAGTTTTTGTTCAGAAGGGTGAGACCCAGAACCGTATCTCCTGTCCTGGCACTCGAGAGTTTGCTTGGAACATCGTGTGCCTTCTGCAACTCCAGATGCTGCAGACTGGCCTTTCCAGGCTGGAAGCACCTGGTGCAGAAAGCAGCTCTGTAGGTGTGGGTGGGTAAGGGCAGGGAGTCTTTCCCTTCTGACATCCTCTTAAAGCACAGAGGTGTTGGGGCTGATGTTTGGCTGGGGGAAGGGATGTGCCCATTGCGGTAGGAATGGGAGAGCTTTAATTCTGGAGTTCCTTCCTGCCTTTTTTCAGGGAAAATGAGCATCTGCCTTAGTCATGTGCTGGCTGCTGGGGTGGGAAGGGTAGGAGGTGTTTTTGGGGAGAGAGGGCTCTGGATCAGGTGGGGGATGGTGCTGTGCTCCATGTCAAACAGTGCTCCGTGCAGCATCAGCTGTGCCAAGGCAGAGCAGCTGGAGAGCACGTGGGCAGTGAGTAGGGACCAAACCACTGGAAAAGTGGGTGCTGAAAGAGGGGAGAGGACTGTCCCACGCACAGCAGTGCTGCAAGAGGTGCAGCCTCACACCTGAGCCTTCCCACTGGGTTTAACTTCATTGCCTCTTCTGATGCTGCAGCCCATGGGCTGGGATTCGCTGTTGGTGTGTTCTTGGAAACTTTGAGAAGCTGACTAAAAATGGTGTCAGTGAGCAGTGGTGAAACAAGGCTGAGAGCTCTTTGGTGCTGCTTCTTGCTGCCAGAGTTCCCTGGCCATCCTGATTTCAGATGACCAGAAATCTGCTAGGCCACTCTGTTAGTGAATGTGAAAGTCTCTACCAATTAAAAGTCTCTCTCGCTTGAAGCCTCTCAGCTTTGGAAGTGTTGTCTACTTGAGGCACTGGCAAGAACTAGCCAGTTCAGGATGTAGCCAGGGTTTTCAGAAATCCCTACGGTGTGTGCGCATCATATTCATGAATTTGCTTCTCTTGTCCTGAGCATCAGAAGCTTCATTCCAAACCGAGAGGAAAACTGTGGTGCTGCCACCACTGCCGGCCATGACTGCTGCACAACGGGCACCAAACCTGACCACGATGGCCCAAAAGAGCCCCAGAACCGAGAGTGATGACCTGGACCTGCCTGCCATGGATAACCCTGCCAGGAACCAGGATCCTTTGTTTGCCACGCTCAGGAAAGTAGAGAAAGATCCCGAGGAACTAACCCAGGGCATCAACACTGGTATCCAGGAGAGCTGGTGGGAGGTTTCCTGCAACCCATGCATGCTGTGTGGTTCTCTTCTGAAACGCCCTCTCACCTAAGTGACCCTTTCTGGTTGTGGGCAACTGCAGATACAAACCTGGTGGGAGAAGGAGTGTGTTTATAATAAGAAAGGGTGGTTTGCTTAAAATGAAGAAACAACAAAGCTGTGGGTTTGGCTGCAACCTGGGCCTAAGGTTTTATAGCTTTTTTACAAACTTGCTCATGACCCTTGCAGCTTTGCAAGGTTATAAAATATTCCCTGGTAATAAAATTGGATTACTTGGCTGTTTGCTGATGGCTCGGGGTGCGGGCTCTAGGGCGTTGGGGTGTGTGTGTTAGGCCAGCCTGTGCACACTGTAGTAGCTGCCTTCTCACTGCTTGCTTTTTCCTGACAATTCTCCTGCTTGTAGCCCTCACTGCTCTCTCAGCCACTGAGTGAGGAAACCTGCTGCTGGATTTCTCTGTGCTTGGGAAAAGTGTAATGGTGCAAAGCATTGTGAGCTGCCAGGTGAGAAGCCAAGGTTTCATTTCCATTGTCGGAGGGATTGCTGGGGAAGAAGGCGAGAGGGGGAGAGCCTGGAGAAGAGACTGTGCCTGGGACCAATGAACATTTTCTCTGGAAACTTAGGAAAGCCAGGCTTTGGAATGGCTTTAGGCATCTCTCTCTGACCAGCTTGCTTTCTGTGGTTTTTCAGGGATCTGCAGGGGATGACAGGAATCCTTTCCCAGTGACTTCACTGCCCAATGAAGACAAGACAAGAAGACCTCAAGTCTGAACAGTAAGTGTTTGTTTTACAGCCCTGCCTGGAGTTTCTGCAGCCAGCAAGCAGGGCTGGCCCTGCAGCCACCCCGGCTTCTGCTTCCTCCTGAGCACCTCCTTTAGGAGAAAGGAGAGAGATGGGGGAGAGCTGCCCTGTGAGGGCAGCACCTGCTAAGTAGCTTGGCTACAGCTGGGCAGCACTTGAATTTTTGACTCCTTGCTGGGCCTGTGACCAGTACTGGCCAACAGAAATTCCTAGAGTTGCTGCCACGTTTTTTATTGTACATCTTAGTCATTACAAATGTTGTGTTGTCCTGTGGTGCAAGCAGTGGGGAATACTCAGAAGCTGTAACCTGCCATCCCACAGGGCCTTTGCAGTGTTATTTTCCATAAAACACAAAGCTCTGTGAGCCCCTCTGGGCAAAGGGATGCATTGCCTTGATCTGCTGGCAAACTTGCAAAAGAAAATGAGCACGATGTGCCTGGCTGAAGGGCTGGGAGGCTGTAAAAACCCTCTCCCTAAAGCGGCACCTGCTGAAAGCCAAAAGGCTTTGCAGGTCCTCTTGGAGCCAAGTGACTGCAGTCATTGACTGGACTCTGCCAGTGTGCCTGTTGGATGAGTCCAACCAAATGTTTTCTCTTCCCTCCCTTTGTTCCAGACCTTTCTGCTGGACAAAGCCAGGTGATGTGACCAAGAGCCGGACTGACCTCGTGCACTGAATGAGACCGAATTTACAGTGACCCAGACTGGAATCCAGTGTGCCTTGACTGGGTCTCCAGGATGTAAATAGTTCCAAGTTCTCTGTTCTTTTGAAGCCTTACAAACAGTTCTGTTTTGTTTTTATTGTTCAATGCAAAGATCTGCATATTATTTTTGTTTGAAATACAGTTGCAAGTTATTTTGGTTACCTTTGGGAAACTTTGTGGTTTTTGAGGGTAATGCTTTTCTGCCTTGCAAAAGAAGAGATGGAGGGTGGTACCTGCCTTTAAAAAGACCACGTGCAATGAATTCTCTGCACGGCCCCATGGGATGATGGTCTATAAACATGTCCATTATGAGTTACCGACAGGACAATATTCACACCTATTGCTGACAAGGACATCTGCACTTGAGCTATGTCGCTGAGGGTCTTGCTCAGTTTCAGCCTTGTCAGACCCAAGTTTGGGTGGCAAAATGACACCCAAGGTGTGCTTGGAAACAGCTCTGCCTGTCTCCTGTGGTGCAGGGATGGGACTCACAGGGAGGATTCCTTCCCAGGGTTTTTGGCATTTGGGTGGGTGGGGGTGGACAGCTGCTCTGGGTCCCTGGGATTGCTAGGGTATTGTCGTGAGTCTGAGAGCTTCCAGGGAGAGGAATCTCTTCTGATTAAAGAGGGATTAAGTGGCTGACTGTGGAACATGAGGCATATTTTACATTTGGATATTTGCCTGCAAGCACTGGTGGTCTCAGCGAGCATCCAAGAGCAGAATTTGGTATCAAAGTCGGGCGTCCTTCCTGTGGGAGAGGACTCGGGCTCCCTCTGAGCCACACTCTGGGATGGGCCCAGTGACTTAGAAACCTGTCAAGGGAACCCAAAAGGGAATAATGAGCTGTTTGCAAGCACTTTTCCCTTGCCACAGTAACAGGGGAGGCAGCATCCACAGCACTGGTGCGTCAGGAAGCTGACACCCTTCTCTACCCAAAGATTTCCTGTTGTGTGACAGCAGCATCCTGCCATGCTCTCATCCAATGGTGTACCTGTCTTAGCCCTCTGCTGCGCTCTGTCACATTCCTTCCCCTCTCTCTGACAGACCTGTGGGAATGTGGAGAGAAGGATGGGATCCCAACATAACTGTGATTACAAGAAAGAATTATCTCCCTTTTGCACATCATTTTGTGATGTAGGAGCAGGTCTGCACAAGTTTAGCAGTTCCCCCTTTGTAAAATTCCTGTTTGTGGGTTTGAGGCTCAAGAAATTGAACATAAATACCAGCAGAATGCCTGCATTTCCAAAATGAGTTTCTGTAGAAAGGGCTCCTGCCACATGGAAGCCTGGAGTCATTCTGCCTCCTGGCAGTGCAGGACCACCAGGATCATGGCTGGGTCTCCCTGCACCTTCAAGCGCCTGGCCTTTTACGTTGACTTTATTAAAAGCCTTAGTGCATTTCAGGGATAAGCTGCCCTAATGAGTTGAAGGAAGGTCCATGTTCCCCCTCCCTACATTACCTATCAAGCTTTTTTTACTCCTCCTCCCTGGAGCTGTCCCTGCACATAGCAAGAGGGTTGGAACGAAACCATCTCTAAGGTCCCTCCCAACCCAAGCCATTCTGTGATTCTATGAAATAACAGGAAATTAAATAGAAATCCATTGTATTTCAACCTTGAGCCAGGTCAGGGGCCTGGTTAGAAAAGATGCTCCCTGTTTTCACTTGGGCCTATTCTAGGACATGAAAAAGATGACAGAATTAGTCTTTCTGTTTTACCTGTTCATTTTGTCTGCCAGCTTTGACCTTCTATCAGTGAGGAAAACTTTCATTAAGGGCAGTAACCGACCTTCTGCTCAAAACAAGTGACCAGTGGGTGTGAATCAGCACCACAGACATGCAGAGCGGTGACTTTTACCCTGATGCCAAGGGGCTGGAGATAGCAGTGCCCTGCTATGACTTCAGCAGGGCTGTGCTGGCTGTCCCTGTGGCCATGGGCTTTACAGAGCATCAGCCAGTAGCCTCGGGATGCTGCACAGAAGAAGGATTTGCATGGATTTGCAATTACTTTCTCCCAGCACCTGAGTTAGGTGTGCTGATTTGCACTGTCCTATTTTTTTTCTCTTGTAAAATGCATGCAGGCAAAGATAATGTACAAGCAATTCATGGCCTCTGTTAAGTCTTGCCTATCAAGCAGATGTTTCTTGTTGGCTCTGCTGCCTCTCCCAGAACAGCCAGAGCTGCCTGCTTAGAGTATAGCTGCACTCAAGTGCCACAAAGTGGCAGCAACACCGACCTCGCTGACTGAGCCAAGGAGGAATTACAAGTTTTATCTCCTGGTTGGCTGTGCTTTATTTGCTAGCAGTTCCAGTAGAGAAAATGTGCAAAGCTTTAGAAAACAAATGCAGATGTGGTAAAATCAGCCAGCAAAAAAATGTAAGCGGAGCATGTGGAACGGAGTACTTGGGTTTGCAAAACTCTGCATTGCAGTGATGCTGAAAATAGTTCCAATACCAGTTTCAGCCTAAATGAGGACAGAAACCCCCATTTAAGGGTGGGAGCAATTTGGAGTTAAGAATTTCCCAGGCATTTGTTCTAATTAAGCTTGAATGAGCTAATTGGCTGAATTTTTATTGCCTGTTGACAACTTGTTTGTAAAATGAATCTTGGTGTCATTTGATGTGGGAGCCACGGTCCCATCACACGGGATCATGCCGAGCATCCTGCAGCTGTCCCAGCAGGCACAGCAGAGACACAGCAAACAAGGTGCACACAGCTGCTTCTGGTTCTCATCCTAGTTCAGGGCAACTAGGTCGGGCTGGAGTTGGGAAACTGTGCCAGTGTTGCATTCTGGGTACTTGGTTTTATCTTTAACAAACCTTTATTTACTCAGGAGTTTCCCCGGGTTGGTGGGGTCTGATTTCATTCCTCAGTGACTGCTGTTTGTAGATTTTTTTTTGCTTCTTGGTGTGTGTTTCATGCAGCTTGTTTCCAACTCCTAGAAGAGAGGAAAACACTCCACCATTTAAATGTTGTTGCAAGTGGAGGTAAGGACACAGAACTGAGGCCCTGCAGCCGGGACATAGGAAGGCACTCCGATTTGATTCATGGCAGCAAAATGATCTCAGAAAATCTGGTGCCTCGACAGCCTTAGAACTGCTGGGCTGCCTGCATCGCTATTGCTCACCCTTGAATGCAGTGAGAAAGAGGCTGCTCACCCAAGTGCTGCCTTCAGAATCTGCTGCCAGTCCTGCTTTTATTTAATTGCCTTCCCACCTCTCTAAAAGAGCCTTACCAGGTCACAGGCAACAGTTTCCTTGGTTTTGATGAATAAATTGTTTCTGACATGTTCAGTCTGCTCTATAGGCACAGTATGTTAACCCTACAAGGGTTATCAACACTGCAGTAACTGCCCCCAAATCCCACCGCCTCTGAAAGGTCCTGGAGACAGGGAGGGATCCCTCCCGGCTGGGATCATTGCTGCCTCCTGCTGCTTCTCCCGGGGCCGCTGGTTGATAAACACACGGTGTGTGGTCATCTGCCAGAGCGGACTCGGTTTTCCGCAGGGCTGCATCCCCCTCTGCAGGCAGGCGTTTCTAGTGGAATCGTTTTCCCAGCCGGTGTTCAGGGAAGTCTGCAGTCTTTCTGATGGGAGTGCACGCGTGTATTTGGTTTGTATTTTAAAATATGCAAGTATCATATGCTTTGCCTTCTAAAACTTTCTGTTCTTAGCAGAGTATTTTAGCAGGATGTCGAATCCAAAGTTTTGCTGCCAGCACAGCTGTATTAGGAACGAGATTTTGTTGGGGAGTATTAAAAAGTACTCGAAGCTGGAAAAGTATCACCAAATGGACCACAATCCCCTGTGAACGTAAATAAATAAGGTGTGTGGGGGTAGAGCCTACTGCCGTTGTGGGGCTGCTCTGTCCCTCAGCATGGAGTGGGGGGATATATTCCTTTGTCATCACTGTCCCCTTGCCAGGACAGCTGTTAAATCACAACAGCTTTATGTGCAGGTAGGTCACTGCAGCTTGTCACCACAGTAATTCTGTATTTTTATTTCTTTTTATACTTTGTCGTCATTAGCACATTTTCAGCAATGGTGTTTCTAAAACCAGTTCTGTACAAAATATATTTAGCTGTGGTGCCATCCAAGATTAACAATGTGGGACTGTTCTGGGAACAGCATTGTTCCTTGTGAACCTGCTTTGCAGTTTTCTTGCCAGTCCCTAGGGATACACCTCTAGAGGCCTGAACATGAGTGTTGGGGAGGGGGTGTGCATTGAAATACAAATGAGATGCCCGTTTTAGGATCCTGTTCTGAGCTAGTACCATGTGACTTCCAGCTCTTCCCACACGCCAGAGAATCCCAGAGCTTCTGCTGTAAC
>NW_008240042.1:24911-46936 GCF_000691975.1 Corvus brachyrhynchos
GTGGTCCAGGTGCGTGAGTCACACACAGGCTGCACCCACAGGTGTCACACTCTCCCACCCAGAGGAGAAATGGATCAGCTGGCAACCTGCACTTGGTCTCACAGTCAGGGTCACTTGGTAGAAAACTTGGGGTTTTTGTTAGCCAGGACATCCATAGAAGGCAACATTTAGTCCCAGAGAGGGAACCTCTATCCCTCCTTTCCACCCTTCAGTCAGGTGAAGAGCCACAAGAGTAACCACATCCTTGAGAGGAGGGCAGCGGGGTGGAACAGCCGATGGCTGTAATGCAGGATTCTCTCTGCCAACAGAAGCTTCCTGTTGAGAAATACACACTGCAGAAACCAAAAAATACTCAATGTTGTAATGTTTCCCAGCACCAGCAAGCTCCAGAGATACAATAAACAACGTGCTTTGAAGTACAAATGTTTTATTGCAGTGTTTCATTATTTACAGTACCGTTCACTTTGTCCCTGGGTGCTACCAAAGTGCAAAGCCATTTCGGGCAGGGAAGCTAAATGATGGTAACTCGGCAGAAAAATACAACTGTGCCTCGCTCCTGCTGTCCTGCCTCTCCTGGTCCTGAATGCAGAGAAATTTGCTGCTCTCCCTGGGCATTTGGAACAATTTGGTAACTGTGAAACTTTGGTCACAAAGGATTGTCACTTGGTCTGTTCAAGGTGATGCAGGGCTGTCACGTTGCTGTCTCAATTTTTGATGGAAGTACTGGTTTATTACCAATTATCTTTCTGCTGACTCTCTTTGGTTCATTTAAGGTTTTGCTCCCTTTTATCTGCTCCCTTAAAAGAGCCAACCTTGAGAATGTTACCAGAGCTGCTACTGGATACTGAAATCAGTCATGTCTTCTAGAGTTGCACTTAAAAGTTTTACAGAATACCACAAATTTTATTATGCATTTCCATTTTGTATAAAAATGGTGACTCAAACACCACTGAAGCCTACATTTTCACACAGTACCATCTCAAAGTAGGACAAATTCAGGAAGGACCTCTCAACAGAAACACTCCTTTGGAGAAGAGGGTAGTAACTACAGATTTTACTGAAGACTAGAGAATCCCAGTATTCCAGTGGCTAAACTCAGATCAAGAATCTTTCCAGCTTTCTAACAAGTTTATTAGCTCGAGAAAGTATTTTTTAAGACAGTTTTCAGACTGAATCCCTGCAATTTCCACTGCTGTCAGCATTCCCTTGAGAGGTGAGCAGTGAACTTCTCTGCCTCAGCTATCTCCGTGTGCATCAGGGATGTCGTTACCTTCTAAAACTTGAGACACCTTCTGTTCCAAAGGTCTTGTACAACTGGGAAACATTTAAGACTCCATTCCAGAAAACAAGTTATATGAAATGGCACTCGAGCTCTCCAGAGAACATGCAGCAGGGCTGTTGGGGGAAGCTCAGCAGCAGGAGCTGCTGCGGCGCTCCTCACCACATGCCTGATTGATTTACAGTTCAATACTGAGTCCCTGCAATAGCTGCCTCAAATGATTCTGAAATTACAGCTTCTCAGAAATGGGATGATTGCAGTTCTTGGCAGGTTTGTTCCTGTGAGTCACGCTTTTATTCCATGTTTTCACAGGCTTTTGTGTATCACTACTGACAGAAAGCCACCAAAAGCTTTACAGTTGCAGAAGATACCATTTTCACAAAGAAAATGTATTTGATTTATTCCTTAACCTACCATACAAAACACAGTGTTTAAAAGCTGCACAGTGCCTCCCTAGTAGCATTCCTTTGGAATTTGGAGGAGGCAGCAGAGCTCACATGCAGTCCACAACGTTGCTAGACCCTTGGCCCATGTCCCGGATCTGGCTGCTGAGACAGGAGCACACAGCCACGCCTGCCCCTGCCCTGCAGTGCGACACTGAGCCCACGAGTTCCCACCTACGGCAAAAAAGGAAAGTTAAGTTCCTGCCCTTTCTGAGCAACCTGGAAGTATTTTCTGTGCCTGAAATTCTGTTGCACTGCCTAGCTGTTCACTCTGCACAAAAACACACCCCACTTAGTGCAAAATCAAATTGACACTGCCTAGCTGTTCACTCTGCACAAAAAACACACCCCACTTAGTGCAAAATCAAATTGAAACAAGCAGGAGAATGTTATTGAATGAAAGGGTGAGGACAAGGGATAGAGAGGAGCAGAGGAGGAGGTGCTTAAATATTTAGAAGACTGCCCTAGTGATATAAGCAGCAGTCCTGCACTGATAGTTATGGATATGATTCAATTATTACCAGGAAACAACAGCTAGACTCCTCCTGCACACTGTTTCTATGCTGGTGTTTTCATACAGGCAGATTTTCTTATCTTATTAAGCCAAGCAAAACATTTGAAATTACCGGTTCACTATGGGATCAAATGCTTCCACTGTGTTCAGGTACACATTGCCATTATGACCTCCGACTGCAAAAATTTTCCCCATCAGTGTCGCTATGCCAACACCACCCCTCGGAGTTGTAAGCTCTGCCACATATTCCCATTTGTTACAGCGTGGGTCGAACCGCTCCACCGAACTCAGGGGCGAGTTGTCATCAAAGCCACCTGCAAACAACCATCACAAGATCAGCTTTTGGCACTTCTGGTGCAGGGGATATCCAAGACCGGCATTCTCAGCATTCAGGGGGTCCTGTCCAGCTCTCTCTTTACTGGAACTTTACATGCTCCTAAAAATTAACCTAACAGCTCTCCCTCCTCTCACTGCACAAACATCACTCAGAATGACAGTTTTATTCTACTCAAGTTGCAAGGATTCTAATTTTATTATTTTTCTCCTTGAATTCATCATACTTATAATGAAACAGCTTCCCATTTGGAAGAGAAAGAAACCTAACACCAGCAAAAGGATGGTCTCAATCTTGCACTTATTTTACTTTATGCAAAACACACTCTAACAGCATTCTCAAATTACAGCATTGGCAAATATATGAGTAGAGAAAAAAAAATCCTCATATAAGACTCAGTGATGTTGACATCACTTCCCCTTGTTGGGGAAGCTGTCAGAGGAGCATTTTTTTTGAAACCTATTTAGCACTTATAATAAATCAGGGCTTTTTAACTATCACTATGGCACACCTACCTGGCATCTTCCTCTCAGGAAAGCAGGTAAATACAAGGTAGCACACAAGACAAGAAGCTGTGGAATAAGTGCAAAAAAACCTACTGTTGTCTACACTCGGAACACAACTCGAGTGCTTTGAAAGCGTGTTAATTTAAGAATAGTTTGCTAAAAGGAAACTCAAAAGTAGTGAATCTTGAGAGGATTTTCTAATACGGGCATATTGTCTTTAACAGATCAGCCCTCCTGAAATATGGGTTAGGAGCTGCTTTTCATTTCCTTGCTAAGGTACCTTCGTTTAAGCGTGCCCTGGTTGTGCTTGCTTTCTTCTCCTGCCCAAGAACACCAAGTACAGGTCAGCTCTATCTGTTCCTGGTTCCTCTAGCAACAACAGCCTCTTCCAAAGGCCAGCACTTGGCAGCAGCAGCACTATAAGATGCCACATTCCTACTCACCCACAACATACAAGCAGCCATGGAGCTCGCTGACACCGTTCCCAGCCCTTCGCTGACCCATCTCTTTCACTTCTATCCACTTATCCAAGTGGGGATCGTATTTCTCCACACTGGAAAGAGATGCTACACCATCATTGCCACCCACAGCATAAACATGGTTCTGGAAAACAGTTGCACAAAGATTATTTGTGATGTAGTTGCCTTTACTCAGCTTTTCATAAGCAGCGTTAAAATTATAGGAAAATGTGGTATATCCACTTTTATTTAAGAATTCCAACAACAGATATAATTATCGAACATAAATGCTATCTCTTGCAATTAAAAGAAGTGAAACTGTTACGTAGTGTTGCAGCTCTTTTTCAGAGCATAAAGGGATTAAAGTACAGCATGCATTTGGTACTTTTAAACACAGTGACCATGACAAACCAAGCTGCTGAGACAGGAAGCACTATACATGTCATTAGAAGGGTATTCCTCCCAGTATCTCAAATACTGTTGAAACAGTTCAATTTGATATGAGTATTATCCTAAATATCCCCACTTTTTGCACAGGGTTTTGATGACCAGAGGCGCTCATACCCACCAGCTGCATTTTGTTCAAGACCTTGTGTTCTACCTTGTGAAAGCAGCTCCGAAAAGCAGGTGGGTTCCCCAGCTGGCCACAGCCTGGGAGGAAGCAGTGACTCACCACCAGGGCTACGGAGCCAACGCCGCCCCGGGGAGTGTTCATGGAGGCCACCGTACTCCAGCGATCCGAGTCGATGTCGTAGCGCTCCACGTCGCTGAAGCACGTATTGTCATCCAGGCCCCCGATGGCGTAAATGGGGCCACCCAGGGACGCCAGGGCAATGCCTCTCCTAGGGAAACACAGCACCAACACCTCAGTGCAAATCCTTAACCAGAGGGAGCAACACAGCAAATGCAATGGTACACGAATGGTGCCTGTTTCAAACTAGGGTGGAAAGAGTAATGCAAATTTAAAAAGTGACGTTTATAGTAAATCATGTGGCTGGCTCTCTGCACACCCATGTCATTTTGACTTCTTGTCAACTCTAAGGCCAAGTCCTCTGCTGACATATCTGGGTATGTGACAATGTCTTAGGTATGATTTCTCTATCTCAGTATTGAACTTTTATGCCTCCTATTTTGTTTTACTGAATCTGGTGATGAACCAAAACCTGCTGGTTTTAACTTCGTTGGTATAGCTGGCTGCTACCATTTGAGAATGACTGGGGGTGATACTAATACATATTAGAAGACAAACCTGTGCTGGATAATAAATAGCTGAACTCTAGCAAGATTTAATTGCAATTTCTTCCATTCTGGTGTATTTTTATTAAGTGTTAAAATGGTTGTCAAACTTGCTTGTACTAATCTACCAATATGAGAGTACAATCAGTATTATAAAATTGAAAGTATGGTCTAGAATATGAGCATCAAGTTTCTGCTTTAGCTACCAAGAGAGGTGATCTACCATGTCATTGACAATATTCTTGTCTCATTAAAGAGGGCAGGCTCAGAGGAGGCAGGAGCAAGGGAGGCACAATCTCTCTACAGAACAAACAGTGTGGCAAGATCTTGGGCTTATCTTAAATTGCCTCAGCAGATAACACAGACACCACTTAATGGTGGCAGTTTTTTTCTCTACTAAGTGTTCCAATGCCTCCATGAATGGGAGGAGTGGAGCTGGGAGGTAGCCAAGACACAGCAACCCTTCCATTTACCCGGGTACTCAGTAATAAATGCCACAAAAATCTAGGGCGGATTGTTGCTGAGATTATGCCCCAGGGTGGTGGCAGGAGGGAGGAAGCAGAGCAAGCCACTTCCAGAGTCTGGGTCTTCTACTTTAGTTAGGTGACAGCTACAAATAGCTTTAGGACTTAGCCATACTTAATATTTCATTCCTACTTGTGGGTAATGCTTTTCAAAACAACAAATAACAAAATGGAATGCAGAATTAAGGATACTGATTTAAATAACGGCAGAAACAAAAAATTACAGACCTTTGAGTCCAGTAACTCCTTAAAAGAATCTTAAATGTCAAGGCAAGAAAAGTCCTCAATCTCACTTTCATATTGAGTGCTTCTGGACTTTTGTGTGAAAAACATAGGCAGCTATTTGTTTCCTGGTGTAGTATTTCACTTGTTTTATTTTCACTATGAAGTATTTCACTTTTCATGTTATGCTGGCAGTTATTTTGCTCATTCTTAAAAAGAGCAAAAAACCCACAGAACCAGTTCATCAGTTCCAAGTTGTTTACTGGGCACAGCAGACAGGCCCTAGATGCCAGAATGCAAGCACATAGCTGGAGTAGAAGAGGTCCCTGCTCTAGAAGCCAGCTCCTCCAAAAAAAAAAAAGAACAAAAGGGTAACATATTTATAGCATAAAGCTCCAAAATAGGGGGGGGGGTGGGGAATCCTAGAAATAGAACAGTTTGAAGACACCCGAAAAAGGCAGGACAGGCAGGATGTTTTTCAGCATCAGCAAGAAATGGCACATCACAGACTAGGACTTGGAGCGTGGGACATATGTATACCTCTTTGTGTTCATTGATGCCTTCATCATCCACTTGTTTGTGAGAGGATCAAAGACTTCCATGCTTCCTAAGTGTTCATTTCCATCATGTCCACCTACTGCGTAGACTTTACCTAAACACACAGACATCTTTTGATACAGAGATTGCTTGGCAACATTTCAGTTTTCATTTATGTAACATCCCTGCCTATGTGGAGACAAAGAGGTCAAACACAGGTAAAAGTTTTAGAATGTTTTCAATATCAGAGTTTTATATGCTGTACTCAACCAGGAATCTGTTCTAATGTGGACTTTTACACAAAGCTTGAGATTATGTAGACAAAAACATCTTCCCCTAATTTACTAATTTACTAATAAAAAGTACTGCAGGTCAAATCAGTTTGAACATATGTACCAGTCTCTTCAGATTCTCCATGGAGAAAAATGATCTCTGTTCTGCTGCAGCAACAGAGGGGCTACCATGTACAAGGGAAAGCTGCATTATTGGTGCTAAGCTGCTCTGGACTGCACAGACCTGTTTTCAGAAGATGGAGACCCAAAAATAAAGCTAGGTCTGCTCTTGGAAGAGTTATGGTCTTAGTAACTTTCCAGTATGGATTTAAGTAAGAAGGGAGCCAGTATGAGCACTAAAAAATTCTGGGTGACTGCTGTGTAAGGCTGTTTCTTTATAAATGGATTTTTAGAAAGTAAATCACCTATTTAAGGCAGGAGGCTATATACAGTTCAGCTGGGCTGGGAAGAACCTTTAAAGTTCATCTAGTCCAGCCCCTCTGCAATGAGCAGGGGCATTTTCATTTTCAGGTTGCTCAGAGCACCATCCAGTCTGACCTTGAATGCTTCCAGAGATGGGACATTTACCACCCCTCTGGGCAACCTGTTCCAGGTTTTCACCAACCTCACTGTAAAAACTTCTGCTTGATATCTAATGTAAATCTACCCTCTTTTAGTTTAAAGCCATCACCTCTTGTCCTGTTACAACAGGCCCTACTAAAAAGCCTGTCCTCATCTTTCTGGTAAGCTCTCTTCAAGTACTGAAAGGCCACAATAAGGTCTGCATGGAGCCTTCCCAAGTCCGAAACAGCCCAACTCTGTCAGTTCCCAGTAATGTCTTTTCCATAAACACAGTCTCAGACTGGCTCAGGACCAAACACTCCTTCAAGGGGGAGAAGCTTTACTAAATTGAAGACTATCCAACAATTAAGCAATTTGTTTACTACTTGTACAGCTAGTGAAAGTACCAATTCGGCAGAAGGAGCAAACAAGTGCCTTTTGCCTGGGGTTGCTTGAATAGGGTTACTGACCTCCCACGGAGATCACACCCACGTGCCTCCTCCTGCTGTTCATTTCAGGGCCGAAGAACCAGTTGTTCTTACTGATAGAGTAACACTCGATGCTGCGGAAGGGGTCACCCGATCCACCTCTGCCACCGACACAGAACAGCACACCTGGAGAACACAAAACAGGTTTCCAGAGAACTAGCAGGAGGATGGGGAAAAACAGCTGTATAGCAGAGCAACTGAAAATTATGTAGCTCGGGGCAAGTTGTATCTCACTTCAAGAAGCACAGTCACTGCCCTTCATAACTGGATACTAGATTTTGGCCTTTGCTTGACATCCTGCTGTGGCAATTAGCTATCTATGCTCTTGTAAAAACAATGCATATTTTAAATATGCTTTTTGTGATTTGGCTTAAGGAGGTAAATCCATTGTTTGTTAAATACAATGGAGAAATTATGATTTGCAGTCTAATATTCATCACTCACTTTTGGTGTAGGTTAGTCAAAGACTTTAAAAGTTAGCTCAGCCTTCAACACCGAAAGAGAACTGTCCACTGTTTTCAGTACAGCTTCGAACAGATTGCCTGGTCATAACATACTTAACAGCTCTGGCTTTAATATAGATAGAGCCAATCAGGATAAATTATTAATGCTTTAAAGAAAGAAAATGACTGCTAAAGTTCTGCTAGGAAAATGCAGCACATTACCTAAATACCAGAGAGGTACATAATGGCTTTCCCAATTTTGCATTAAGTCATGAACAACCCTCGATACCAAGCTATACCTGCTTGCTATCAAGACACCTGCACAGATGTGCTGCCTTTTCTTCACACCACTCCCTACTGGGTAACCAGACACACATTTAATTACCAGCAGTCTGCTTCCTTGGTGTTGTGCGAATGGAGTACTCAAAGTCAGGCACTGCCCTGCTGCTCAGGTGAAGGTGGTAGTTTCTTGCTTCATCCAGCAAATCCCTACATTTTAGATTCTGCTTGACAATCTCTTCCTTTGCCACAACACCCATAAGGAAACAAACGGGCAAGAGAGGCAGCCGTACCTGACACAGAAATGAACACAGTTGGAGAAACTGGCTGAACTGCTGAGTGTCACCAAGCACTGCTGCACATGCACCAGCTGGCAGCTCCGGAGCCAGCCGGCAGCCCCATGCTCTTCAATAAGGAGAGCAGCTCTCAGAGCTGTTCCGGACAACAGTGATATGAACAGTTCTTTTTAGTGATAATGTTTGCTACAACCATTTGCATTTCAGCCACAGAGAAGTGTCCCTTGGCCCAGGCCATGCTGAAGAAGATGAGCTGCTGCCTGTGCTGCACCTGCACCTGCCCAGCACAATGCAGGCAGTACCCGTGGCTTTACCAGGGCTTTATCAGGTTAATGTGCTGTTGGGTATGAATTTTCAGCTCACTGCTATGCCACTGTAAGAGGGCTTGTGTTAGAATGGTTCATTTTCTTTGGGTGGCAAGTCAAAAAGCAAACACTGTCACCATGAACTAAGTGTCTATGAAGGAGGTATTGCTAGTGCAGTAACACCTTTCTCTAAGGCAGACTTCACAGACTTCAAGATTAAAAAAACCCCACATGTTGAGAGTTAATTGTTTCCTTCTCAAAATCCTTCCTGCCATTTATTTCAGCAAACCTTTCATTCTTCTTTGTAAGACAAACAGTGCAGAATATGAAGTACAATCAGAGGCAAAGGTGGGACAAATATTAGTGGGGGGAACTGAAGCAATCCACCTGACTTCTTAAGGTTTGGAGTCAACGCTGTCAAGCAGCTCTCAGTTGGCTCAACAGCAATCGCGAAGAAGTCCAGCAGCTCCAGTGCTTTTCAGAGCAGCAGGATGGGCCTGTTACAGCACTGACAAGCGTCCCTGTCTTGAAGCAAGCATGTGCCTCTACCTGTTCTTCCTTACCTCCTTGCTTTCAGTCCCACTTCTTCCTTTATTTTGGCCCAGCTTATTTGAGGCTACTTTAAAGCACCACTGCAGCCCTGCTGACAGGCTCCTGAGGTTAGTGATGTGGTAAGAACTCCAGGCGGACAGACTCAGACCTCATTATGGGAGTAAAACCTGTAAGGCTGATTATGACATGGATAATCACTGCCTAGAAGCCCAGGCATATTTTCAGCTAGCAGTAATGTCCAAGTCAACTGATGACTCCCTATGCTCTGGCAAATAACCCGTATTTATAAAGGAAGGGGTTTACTTTTTCATTGCTTGAATCTAGACTCTGGTTTCCATCAATAGAATAAAACTGTTAATCTCATCTACTAGCACAACTGGGCAATAAATATAACTTTTTTTTTTAAAATCTCTAATTATATTGCTTGTAAGTTTAAGCATAGTGTAAGAAAGAAGGGGTTTTTGTACCAAAAACCTCATGCTAGTCTAGATGAAACTGAAGGTTTTTGGAAGACAGCTAATAAACCATTGTGATCTTTTCCTAGGAAATGTGAAAAATGATTCATGAAGACAATGACAGCAGCATCTTAGTGGACCTCTCCTTACTCACATAATGCCAACGTTATCAATTCAGCCAAATGCAAAATAATCAAGTTGGAGTTCAGTGACAACTAGAACTGCACAGCCAATCCTACCTGCTAAGACACATGGCATGTTTTGCAGCACATGGCGTGCAAATCCTTCCCAGTACAGGTTCTCCACATATATTCTCTCACAAATACTGTATAAACCCCCATACCCAGCACACAGGGAGCTTGAATAAGTGAAGCAGCTAATGCTTTGACAGGAGGAACTCCGATGGGTGTTCAAGTAAGTCCAGCCAAATGACCTTTTGATACCTGTATGTGTTTTCTTTCAGAAGCAGTGAGCTTGCATCAAGTCTAGACAATTAAACTGCCAACTCCTTTTGGCTCCTACCATGGTAGTCTAGTGAGCATTAAAAAGTCTATCATGTTTCATAGCCTACTAGGGCTAACACATCTTGCTCTTTTGTTAATGAAATACATGAAATATTCTAGAAGTAGCACAACTTGATGTGACACATCTCTGTTAGTTTCCTTTCCTAGCCATGTAAGAAAACTCAGCAGTTTTGCCTCCTTTCTAAAGCACAAATACGTAACAGCAAGGGCAGTGAGCATGAGTGGCTGTATGAGTGGCAAGCCAAGTGAAGTGATGGCTTTATTTTCTGTTTTGTGTCAATATAAAACGTTTCTGCTCAAGCGCAGATGTAGCTTTTTGTTGGTCCCCCACCTCCCAGCCATGAGTATAAAGTGAGTACCCTTCTCACTACAGAAACAGGAGAATATCACTTCTCCCTGATATTTAAGAACTCTTAACTTGCTTACACTGTCAACTCCCAACCATGAACTGGACGAGGCACCAAAAGCTATGAACATTTTCAGCTTGAGATCTACTCACGTACAAAGAGCTGATTACACAACCAAACCAGCGATGGGACAGGCACTTGGTGCCTCTGTGTGCCCTACCTGTGCAAGGATCTCATCCAGCCACGTAGCGTGATGCTGTGGATTGGCCAGCAGCCACTTGATAGCAGCATTGTAAACTTGCTTTTCGTTTTCAATATTCAGGTCACTGGAGGACAGGAGTTTATGGAGGTGCTGTGGTGACACACTGACAAAGTCCTCGCACTCCATCACTTCTGTAAAATGTTCACAAGCAAACTGATCAGCCATGTCCATCAGGTCGATGCGGTTGTGGCTCTCGGCGAACGCCCTGACTGCCAGGCAGTTGGAGGGGTGGAAGTGCAGCTTCATGTATTCACAGCAGGCCTTTGCCACCAGTTCCACCTGCAGGATGCAGGCAGCATACAGGAGCGGCTGGACGTTATCCACTGTCAGTGTGAGCCGCGAGGAGTACGCGAACTTCACCAGGTCCTCGATGGCATCGCCGTCAAAGTCCCTGATCTCGATCAGCTTCTGCTTGGCTTCAGCCATTTCCGAAAGAAACATGGCTCGGAAGTATGGAATAACACAAGCTAGCACCAGTTTGTGGCAGGAGATTAGCTTTGAACCAACCTGAAAAGAAAAGAACAAAAAAACCCCTGATGTTTTACTGGAATGTCGGTTTTGGCTGTGAAAAGAGGAGCAGTGAAGCTGAAATAAGAATTCTAGATTCGATGTGTTTTGTCTGTACTTTGTCCACACAAATTAACCCCATTTGCCTTGAAATTCTGACATTACATCCATGTATCCCAAGGAATTCTAAGTTGTAACTTGGCCATCAGAGGAGAGCAAAGCCGTAATACAAGGAAGCAAAAGCACTGATGCACTGAACCTGACTTTCTTTAAAAGGCTTATGAAGCCTCTGTAGAAATATTCTAGATGCACCTTGTAGACAGGAGACACTAGTTTTGTATGTACTCAGAGACTTTAAGGGGAGGAAAATTAGAAAGTGACGTTTTTAGACTACTTAATTTAGACTTCTGTACTTTTATTACTGTCAAGGAACTGATGTTTATAGAAGCAAATCTATGTAAAAACATAGGAATAACAGCTATTTCAGGGGTTATTAAAAGTTACCAATCACTTCAGTATTTTTAGAATGTTTAGCCACAAAAGACAGTGTATTCCCCAAAAAGAGAAGGTATTTCTCAAAATTCTGATCAGAAAATGTAAAATAAGCTTTTCACATACAAAATTCTAGAACTCCATTACATTAAAAAATAATCTAAATATTGAAGGTAAATGACCAATCCACTGCTATTTGTGTTCCAGGAGTGCTTTCTTACAGCCTTTGTCACTCTGCAGTCTGCACTAACATAAAGGGATGGCTGACTTAAGCAACCAGTTTCCCTGACCGACTCAAATAACATGCTCATTTTCAGATGAAGGTGTTACAGAGAGCTGTTGTGCACTTAAAATAAAAAGATACTAAATTATAAAGGATATTTTGGAGTTTTTTCTAGCTCTGATTCAATACACAATTGCTCTACCTTTTTAAAGAGTATGATCAACACAAGTGTAGCCTACCTGGTGAGCAGCGAGTTGAGTACAGAAAGCAAACACACAAGCAAGAGTATGCAGATTAAAAAAGAGGAAAAGATGGATGGTTCAGTGTGATTACATCAGATCACCCCAGAAGGAACAATTCAGACCTACCAAATGAACAAAAAGCAAACCAACAGGAGAAAAGCAGATGGTATTCATCTGCCACTCTCTGCCTTCTAACAGCCTCCTAAGACTGTTCATATGACAGCAGCAGCAGAGTAGGTGAAATTCCAGAATTTTAAATTAATTCCAGAGGAAGTCTCCGTGTGTGTTCCCACAGCTTATTACTGTTATCAGCACTCCAACCAACTAACTACAGTACTGATACAAAAAAATGCTACCAGTGGTCTGCTACGTAAAGCTCCCAGGCCATTCTTACCTTCAGACACTTTTATTCTGCCCATCATCCCACTCTCTAATTAAACCTTCCTTTTGAATTAAGTGGCTTTACTATGTTACCCAAATCTGCTTAACTTTAAATCACAGAATGGTTTGGGTTGGAAGGGACCTTAAAGGTCATCTTGTTCCACCCCCTAACATAGGCAGGGACCTTCCACAAGTTATCTAGCATATTCTTGGTATTTTGAAATCAAGAGTTCCCCTCCAGTTACTAACAATCCTATTTTAAGAGCCAGCAGTTAAAACAATAATCAGTCTGACAACAGCAATGCCAGAATTGCTCACTATCACAGGTCACACACAAAAGCAGAAAGTTCAGTAGAGATCTGATTATTCTTAAAACCTGAGCGAGGCCCAAGCACTACAGGAAGAAAAATCAAGCCCCCATGAAAACTCTAATTCAAGTACATAGTTACCAGTCACTTGGAAATCCCTGATTTAGGAAGCCATACAATAAGATTTCCACAGGTTGCTCCAGCCTTCACTGAAAGCCAAGTCATGTCACCTAATATTCTTAAATTACCAAAGCAGCTCCACACAGATCATACAAATGGACATTAATACAAGCCTAACTTAGGGAAAGTTAAACTGCAGCTCCAGTAAAGTGTTTTTTCCAAGGCAAGTTTCCCTAGCAGGAGTATACATTTAACTATGTTTATAAAATAAGACTGTCTGCCGTTTTTTTGCAAGGGTAACTGGAAAGGAAGGAAGGTAAGAATGAGGTCAACAAGAAAAGGGATGAGGAGAGTTTGTAACACCAGGGATATACATCTGTCAGGGATTTTCCCTGTTCATATCTAACAGTCAAAGTGGCAGGCTAACAACTTCTCCTAAAGGCATGTGTCATTTGTTCTTGGTTTAGGAACTGTGCTTCATCATTATTCCTTAAGTAACTATCTTGCACTAGTAAGTTGTTTAGCTAAGCAATACTTAATATTTAGAGGTGCTGGCACCCACTTCTGCGCATGCTAGATACAAATTTATTGTGATCAGGATGTAAGTAATATACAGCTGAGTTTAAAATAATGCATTAAAGCAACGCTATGCAAGAATCATAAAATTTCCTTCCTCCCTCTTCTCCTTTACTCTTTGATCAGCTGTAGAACACAACTGTCTGGGTTTGGTTTTTTTTTCTTTTTTTGAAGAATGCTGGAAGATAGATTTGTTACAGAAATCCTGTTTGCTGAGAAGAATCTAGCAAAACAGCACAAAATGCAGAAATGGAGGTAAAATTAGGGATCAAAGTGCATTGAGAACAAAGAGGCTACAAGGAGACAGAATTGCACAGTAATTACTGACCAACTCTGGAAACTTGCTTAGAAGGAAAGATGGATGAGGCCAAAGTCATGTACTTCCTCTCTCAGATTGTCAATATCTTAAGTGTTTAAATTTCAGCTGTAAACTTCCTAAATAAGGAGAAAAATATGAGCATCTCTAGAGATGCCTCAGATCCAAGAGGGATTCTGTGGCTTCCATATCCCTGCCAATATTCACAGCCACCTCCCAACACACTTCTTTGCAACTTAATCTTCAGACTGCTACATGCAATGGATATGTGACAAGTATCACCTTTAGTGTAACATCACAGAGCTCTCCAGCTTCAAAGAAGTGAAGAAGAGAGCTGTGAAAATCCCTCCAAGCCTCATTTGCCTCAAACACGAAGACATCGTCATCCCCATGACTGTTGGAAGACCGAGCTTGCTGCTGCTGCCGCCTTTTTCCTTTCATCAGATGTTGTTTTGCCTGCTCAGGGACCATGGATTCTGAAGCCATTGGCTGTTTCTTCTCTCACTGCATCAATCTTCAAAAACTCCTGCCAAGACAAAATCCAGCCCATCAGGAGCTAGGTACTAAAATTCAGTTCTGTTCATCTTCCTGTTTAAAAACACACACAAAAAAGAAAATTAGACATTAGGTAATGCTAGTACATAACACTTTGATTTCGTTATATTACTGCCTATGGTCTTACCTGGGGAAGGTGAGAGCAGAAGGGACAAAAATAAAAGACCCACTTGAATCTTATGTAGGTACCTTTAGGAAAAGACATTATTTATCAACTTATTGTCCACACTTCTTGAAAAGGACATGAAAAAGAAAAAGCAAATAGATACCACAGAATCATAGAATGGTTTGGGTTGGAAAGGACCTTAAAGATTATATAGTTCCAACCTTCCACTAGACCAGGTTGCTCAGAGTCCCATCCAGCCTGGCCTTGAACACTTGCAGGGATGGGGCATCTGCAGTTTCTCCGGGCAACTTCTTCCAGCGTCCCACCACCCTCACTGCAAAGAACTTCCTCCTAACATCTAATCTAAACCTCTCCTCTTTTCACTGGAACTGTTCCCATTTGTCCTGCGACGACCTGCCTGTGTAAAGTCACTCTTCCTGTAATAAGCCCCCTTTAAGTGCTGGAAGGTACTCCAGAGTATATTGAGAAGCATGTTCCTCTTACACTGACTACGTTTGGTTTCATGCCTTTTTAGTTAATTTATGATGCATTCATTCTTCATTCTATGCTAAGAGTTGATGATTGCTGTAGTTCAGTGATTTCTGCTCATGGACACCGGTGTTGGAGGAAGTGGACTGGCCAAAAGAACAAAAAGTTCTTCTGCAATAACAATTTAAGTCACATGTCTGGGAGCAGAACTGATTTTCCTTTGCGAGATTTTGAAAGTGTCCATGCCTCTTATTAAATCTACAACTCTTCCTGCATCAGTACCAGAGAAAAAGCAGGAAGTGACCTGAGGCGACCATACTCGTTCCTGCTGTAGGTCACAGGGTTGCTGCCAGCTCCATGTCCTGTGTGGTGACAGAGCTGGTGGCTGCACCAGGCCAGGCAGGTTAAAGTGGGATCAAACACGCCTGGAATATCTGCCTGTGTGGTGCTTTCAGCAAGATAAGTATTCTTCCTTTAAAAGATAAGTAAGAGAAAGATCTTACTTCTTCCAAAACTACAGACTATCTCAAAAATATTACGGATCACAGGATCTTTATATAGTTTATAGCAATGAATACCTTTTTCTGCTGAAAACCTAGTTTCATTATGCCAGATTTGACAAATTACTAAGATATTTTTCTATATCTTATATATATATATAGTGTATATATATATATACATATATATATAGTTCATTAAAATATTTTGGTTCTCAAATTAATCCTCCATGACTGGTACTCATGTTTAACATGCCCTTCAAAGAAGTCACTATTAGCACTGAGATCTGAAGCTGACACAGAGCTTCAGACACAATCTCCTGAGGTTATAAAAATTAGCATGAACAAACAAAAGGGAAAAGACTGTAGTTGAAATGCTGTACAAGGATGTTGAAAGGCATCATGTGTTATTCATTCACATGATAATGGAGGTAAGATATAGCATCTCTAGCCCACACTTGTAGGGAACTCATGCTTATTTCGGTCTTTGACACTCTGGCTTCATCACTCCCTGGTTACTCACACCTAACCATTGCTACAGTGAGCAGAAACACTGCTTTCAGACAGAACTGACACTGACTGCTAAATGAGAGTATACAGCTCCCAAGCCATAAGGTTTTTCCATCTGACACATAAGCTACATTTATCCTCATGCTTTAACTGCAGCTGCACACATACTTTCCTCATCTACTCTGTGTCTCAAGGTAAAAAATGCTGATGGTGTACATTTTACCTGTTCTGGGTATGCCATTGTAAACACCAACATAAAACCCATGAGTCTTATGAAAAAATCAGTGCTGCTGTTCGGGTGAATTTTTTACGCTATAAATGAACTAAGCAATACTACAAAAGCCAAACATAACTGATTTTAAGCAATGTTTTTCATCCATATCTCATGCTCATAGCAAATAAAGGTCTCAGAGATGCTCTGAGCTCTTGCCTGTAAGAAAAGAAGTTAAGTGCATACTTGGATTTATATATTTGATACATACTAAGTACACACTTGATATGGTAGGGGAAGAAACTAGAAATGATACCAGAGGAAACCAATGGCATTACTCAGGCACACAGCCATAGATAAGAAAACCATGTATGAGGGAGTGCCCAGTATTGTGGTATCAAATATGGGTATGGGAACATGAGAGCAAGTCAGCTACTGTTCCTCAGGTAAAGAGAAGGTTCTGCACCTTGTTAAAAATTTAACGTGTAACATAACCTTCAGAAATCCAGATAACAGTAGATTGACATACTTCAGCTTTCTTTTGATGAGACTTTGTGACAGGTATCTTAGATTTTTATTCTTCCCCCAAATCACCAATTCAGGAGCATCTTGTTTCTGTCATACATCTCGGTCATGCAAATCTTTTTAGACACCTATCCCCAAATCCTCTAGTGCTCTTAATTACAGCATCTCACAATTTGAGTCTTCAAACAAATCATCATCTGCTATGGGAAGTACCAGCTGTGGCCTTGTTTCATTTGGAGAAAATACTGTCTTGGACTCATGTTTAGCCATAGGCCTTTTCTGTTCTCAGATTTTAAATGAAGAAGAAATTAATTTTAGTAGCACTTGAATCAAGATACTAAGCTCTGGAAATCTGAAGATCACATCACAAAGTCATGAAGGTCAGTATATTTCAACTCCACAAACTAAGGAGAGCCATTAACAGATTTGCTCCCCAAATCAACAGTAATTCAACAATAACATCCCACTACTTGAGGTTAATTTAGTCCTGGGTGAATGCCACATACACACAGAGTCTTTCCTCTCCAGAACAAAACACTGCCATAGCCATTCAGAACTTCAATAACGTGCTCCCTTTTTCATCTTGGCAATTAAGTCTTCCAGCCTCCACACAGTCTAATATTTTGACACTAAGAGTACAAGTAACCATCACAGCAAGTGACTGACTCTAAGGAAACTAAAGGAAGTGCTTCATTCATCACATCATCTATCATTCCTTGTAAACAGCTGCTTGACACTTTTCACGAAGAAGTAGCTGTCTGAATAAAAAACCCAAACAAACCCCACACATGTTTACAGCTCAGCATCATTTGCTGAGAGTCAGTCAGCAATTTTCTAGTTCAAGTTAAAAATTTAGAAATATTGATGATGTCTGCTATTCTCAAGAGTGCAGCTGTTCCAGACCCCAAAGTGTGTTCTGGTCATCAGTGCTGGCCCTCAGGCAAGGGACTGAGGATCCCCTCCTAGCTGTTCCTCACACTTATAGAAGCAAGAAAGGATGGGAGGTCAGAGCACAAAGAGGTTATCTTATAGCTGCTGCAATTCAGTCCTAAAGTGATGTGATTTTGATTCAGACATTCTAGCTAAATCTTCAGCTGAATTAAGTGTAAAATTACTCAAGTCATACAGAGTACTTATGTTCAGTCGAGAAAAATTACCTCCATTTTGAAGCAAAAAGAAATTGAAGACAACAGACAGTGGTAGGACATGAATAACATTGCTCTGTTTTCCCCCCATAATGAAATTAAATCCCAGGAATCCTGACCGACAAGCCAACCTAGACGTTGGAGTACATGGCCTCTTTCCTCTGTGGAGCACCTTGAGAGATGGTGTCCCAGAAAGAAGGGATCATTCTTATTCTTCCTCTGACACATGGAAGGAAGACACTTCAGTGATACAAAACTAACAAAACCACAATTCCCACTTATAACCAAAACTAGGCAGCCTTCAGGTAAGAGGTATTATGATACCTATAAATCCAATGTTCCTTATTCAGTGGTACTGAAGCTGGAAAAATGGTGGCAGAAATGCTGGAGAAATCAAGATACAGATGAAGTTTCACCAAGTATCCTGTATGTAATTTCGGTTACCCACCCCAAAGATGAACGAAAATCACATCATGATCTGTGCAGAGAAGGGCAGTCAGCCTCCCTCAAAAAACAAAAAGGCCTTTTAATCTAAGGAGATGAGAAATGTGCCTTTGTACGTGTGGCTGTGTAAAACTAACTTGTCTAACACAGAGCCTGGTGAGTCTCTGTGGGTAATGAAATGCTCTCACTGCTGCCCACAAGATCAGAAAGCAGAGGCAGCAACAAGATCTTCTCCAGTTTAATCCACCTAACAGAGCAATTTGAGCTGCTGTCTTGTGTTGTGCTAAGAAAACTTGAACATTTGGAAAAAGGACAGCTGGCAGAGCTAAGGAAGACACAGATGGAGAGAAGTGGGAAGTGTAGGAGGCAGCTGCAGTGCAAACTGCAGACAAGCAGCAGCTTTGGCAGGGACTGTGCAAGCAGCTGTTTCACTGCTCAGTCTGGTTACAGCTACATCAGCAAGAAGGAACATGGAGGGAAAAAACTGATAGATGAAATAGTGTAGAAAATCCTCAGCTCTCTCCCATTCTCCATTCACTAATTCTATCAAGGATGATGTGGAAATTTTATGCAAAACTGTTCAGATGCCCATGCTAATTAGGTCAAATCAGACAAGGCTGGAAAACACGGGAATATTCAAATTACACACTGTATTACAACCCCAAGCCTACTGCACTTTTCAGCAGAAAGTTATTTAACAAAGAAAAATAGTCAGAATCCACCCACCTAACTGGTTTAGCTTGTTTAAAACCACCAGGATTGCTTTTGTAGAAACACATAGAAAAGTTTCTTAGACAACACTAATATACAGTTTCAAAATCCTTTCAGCATTTCCAAGGTTCTTTGCAGCAAAAAGTGACATTATGGTTTTGTGTTACTTGTCACACAGGTAGCTCAGTAACAGTGAAATGGGTACAGCTGGCACCATCTCTCATCAAAATCATCAATTGGATGATTTTTATATGTATAATCAAAACCCCATCAGTGCTGTAGACACACAAGCAGTGAATGAGGACTGCTCCTCCTTAGAAAATGCAACAGAAAAGGTGTTTTGTAGAGCATGAGAAGCATCATCAGATAAAATTTCATTTTGGAAATAATTCCTCCTGGCAGTCCCTTCATGCCGTTTTGAGACAGCTTCTTCCCAGCTCCCTTTGATTCAATGCTCAGTGAAGTTCTACTGAGGTTTAATCCTGGTTTCCATGAAACACCAGAAAGGCCACCTGTCTCCTGGGATTTATAGAATAACAGGTTGGCAATTTTGTTCAATTTTGCATTATAAAAAACAAACAAAACCCTAATATGCCATGATTTATTTATGCTTGATTTACTTTTGCTTCAGAACAACCCTCAGCAAAATCCCTCCGAAGTCACAAAACAGCAAAGTAGGACTCTGCTTTGCAGATACAGGGGTAACTAAGACATGGTTTATTTATGCAATGTAACCTTGGGAAGACCCAAAAAGTAGAACACAAAATAAAACCCACTGAAAATTGGTGCAATGGGAGCACAGTGAAGTGCTGATGGATAGATACGAAAATTTAACTAGCCTATTACATCACGACAACACAGAACAGTCCCTTACCAAGGAGAGGCACTATTGTCTTCTCTGATGGACTGTTGGGGTCTCCCCCCCTGCCATGGAGCCCTGGGAGATGGGCCCTGAGGGCACAGACACGGGGTTTCCCTGCCCCTGGTCAGCCTCATTCCCATTGGTTGGTTTGTGTTTCCCGGTGTGGCCAAGGTCCCTCGGGTCCCGTGACTGGAGGAGCTCCTGAGCTGAGCCCCGGCCATGCGGCTGGAGAAATAAACATCTCTGAAACATCTACCACGAATCTGTCCATATATACTTCCTTTCCAGGGGACTCCTGGTTTGATATATGCGTGTTACAGTAATCCCCGCTGCAACAATGGACCATATTAAAAATAACAATAGTTTAATAGTCTCCACAGCAGCATTTAGTCCAGCCATTCCCAGGAAGCATTAACAGAGAGCAAAATTATTTCTAAGTCATTTGGCAGCTTCCTGTATCCTGGATGTGTATATCAAGGCATGGTACCCACCAGAGCATTCCAGAACTGTAGTGAAACAATGCTTCCCACACACACACCAGTCCCTTTGTCCCAGGACTCTCTGCCTTAGCTGCCAACTATCATCACATTCTCTCATTTAGAGATTCACAAGACAAACTGCTCAAATCATAAAGCAGTATCACCTTCCTTTTGTCCCGGAGCTGCAAGCTCCTTCAAAATCTGAAATCAAGAGGTGGCAGAGGTAATACAAGACAAAAGGCTTCACAACCCAAGATGTTATAACCATTGCAGGAGATTATTATTACAAAATCTGTTCGGTGAAACCTGCTGGGGAAGAACTGAAGCACTGGGTAATGTGGTACTGTGCTGCCTTGCATCAAGTTACTGGCAGTCATTACACAATGATCCTGTCTTCGTGTGACTGATTACATTTGCCTTTACAAATAAATGGCCAACTAGAAAACTGGATGCCAGGCTACTGACATCCCACTAACAATTAACAAAATAAATGAGGTAATGAACACCCTGCACAGAAACCCCAGGCACAACCTCGCCATGTAACAACGCAGTCAAGCTTTTTTCACAGCACAAGAATTTGCACAGAGATTACAGGGGACTCAGCCCAAACTGACCCAAAATCTCAGACCACATTGCCTGAAGAAGGTGGCTGAACAAAATGCAGCTTAACCTCCATTTCCAGCAAAGACATATGTGACATGTCTGTTGTGGTTTTGTTTGCCAACACTTGATCAGCTATTTTACTTGTTGTGGTACTTGTCTGTAGTGTGATTTGTTTCTTGATTATCCTTCCCGAAGCCTTTGCACCCAGCACAGAAATCACAGAAAACCAAGTATCCCTGAGTTTTGTAACTTTTACAAGTGTAGGATATATAGGAATGACTTAAGAAAAGGAGGAAACAGATCTACTTCCCAGCGGCCAGTAAGCAATTGCCTTGAGTGGAGATGGGAAGGGGGAACCCATCAAAGGAGGAAGGAAAGCCAAGCAGGCTGGGGGAGCTGTGACATCCTAAATTCTCATTTATTTGAGAAGGAAGGAGAGGCTAGGAACTCCTGCGGCTCTCCCCAGTAGCAAAGGGCAATTTCTTGCTGGTCTTTTTTAGCACAAATATTTGTTTTGGGGTAAGCTAAGTGACTACTCGTTATCCTTTACAAAACGCCAATAGTGAGCTGACTAAGGCACTACCTTTGGCTGTGGTCTGCACATGGAGCATCTTGAAACGCGTGGAATCCGGGCTCAGTTAATTTTTAATTAACGTTTATCTCTTTCTCGAGTGGTGTGGCTGCCAGGGTTCTCTCTGTGGATGCTCCCGCACCGCAAGCCCCCCGATGCCGAGCCCGGGCACCGTGCCGCCTCTGCGCTCTCTGAGCACAGCCCAGCCCGGGTACCCATTTGCACGGATTCCACTTTAATTCACCACACACCCGCGCTCGGTCCGGCTCCCTGGCTCCGATCTCGGCGATCCCCGTGGCCGAGGAGGGAGCCGGG
>NW_008240042.1:47304-58273 GCF_000691975.1 Corvus brachyrhynchos
CCCGCGCTCCCGCCCCAGCAGATCCCCGCGGGGAGGCGGTTCCGTCCCTTCGCTCAGTGGTGTGTGTGGAAAATAGACTTTCCAGGCTGGTACTTGCCGGGTAGAATGGCTGACTTTCAGTGGGAAGCAGAAGCAGGCAGAGTAATTCCTGAGAAATACCATCACCCTGTCCCCCAGTTAGGGCAATCTCCGCGAGAATAATCTTCCCTGTTCTTGAGGGGAAGCCGTGTGAGGAGTGGATGAGGTCACTTGGTCTGTTCAGCCTGGAAAAGAGGAAACTGAGGGGAGACCTCATTGCAGTTACAGCTTCTTCGTGAAGGGAAGCAGAGGGGCAGGCACTGATCTCTTCACTCTCCTGACCAGTGACGGGACCCGAGGGAGCGGCCTGAAGCTGTGTCACGGGAGATTGAAGTTGGATATCAGGAAAAGGTTCTTCCCCCAGAGGGTGTTTGAGCACTGGACAGGTTCCCCAGGGAAGTGGTCAGAGCACCAAGCCCGACAGAGTTCAGGAAGCATTTGGACTATCAGGCACATGGCGTGACTCTTGGGGATGTCCTGTGCAGGGCCAGGAGTTGGACTCGATGATCCTTGTCTGTCCCTTCCAAATCATGTTCTGTGGTTCTTTCGTTTGTAATACAGATCAGAGTGATCCTGCTTCAGATTTTGGAGGAACGGCTCTCTGTGAGTTCAGAGAGAGAAGGATGTAACAGAGAGAGGAAGAGGCTGTACCAGCTCCTTCCTCTCCACCTGTCCACCAGCTCTGCATTCTATGGTGTATATTTTTTATATATACATATCTCACACAGAGAGATGCATACACCCCCTCCAGTGCAGGAATACATTTCCCCAATACACACTTTCCCCCTGGTTTGATTCAGTCTCTTTGTTAGTAGTACCCCTCTCTGCCTGTGGAATAATATGTGTAAGTCTTGGTCCCATTTGGTAAAAGCTTGACTTCAGAACTTGAAAAGAATTGGTCAGGAAAGTTTTGCAGGCTGTTAGAACCAAAGAAAGACCTTATGAAAGAAATGGATGCCCTGGGGAGTATGGAGTCTTCCTTGAACAAAAGCACAGCTTGCCAAGTGAAAATGCCCTCTACCCCCAGCCCCACATAAGAGCCCAGTAGATTTCAATTCCGTACAGTAGATTTCCCAGTTCCATACGGCAGAGCAGAAAGCTGGACTCACACTGGATGGCAAGTCCACCTCTACAGATGTGCATAATAATTCCAGGATTTCCTTTTTTCCTGAACCCAATACAATTCTGCTGAAAAGCAGGAAGGTGTTTTAGAAATCCATGCTTATCTGAGAAAGAGTGGCTGGAGGTCTGCAGTTTCACACAGAGTACACATATACTGTTTTTAGGAGGAGAAGTACATCTATTTAGGAGTCTTTAAAGGCAAAAATAAACTAAATAACACTGCTATTTGAGGTGGCCTGTTTGAGAAAGAGCCAGAACACTGTCCATGAAAATATGGGGATCATTGTTATTATCTCAAATATATCTGTTTGGGTTTGGGTTGTTATTCCACACCCCTGTGCCATTAATTCCATAGAGGTCAGAGATGGTGAAAATTCAGTGGCAAACAGCTGATTTGATTATATGATGTGCCTCTCAAAAAGTTGCACTAGTTGTGATCAACCCAGCACATTTTAGGTTTTGCATAAATACATCTCAGAAAATTCCTGTTCAGCAATGCCTTTTTTCTAGTTTTTTTTCTGAACATAAAAATCCCAAGCAATCCTCCCCACGTTCATCCATGCTTTTGAAAGGTACTAACCTGAATGTATGTGGCAGAGATGCTGCTGTCCATGTGGAGTTTCCAAAAGGCTGGAATTGGAAAAAGTGACCTATACAGACTTGTGTTTTGTGGATTTCCCCTCCCCTTCTATCGCAGTGTACACTTATATTCCCTGTTGGCCTCAGAGTTTGTACATCATGTATCCACAATGTCCAGCCTGGCAGCTGCTTTACTTGCCCAGACTGGTTCTTCAAGATGAAAGCATGACACTTAAGATGTGCCAAGGGAGGAAATGTTACCTGCCAGCTTCCTCAGATGAGTTCTGGGGATTGCAGCAAGGTCTGTGAAAAGGTAGGAGTTGTCAATGGGCAAACTGCTGTTATAATGACTTTGTGCTCTTATTTCTTGCTTTGAAAGTTAGTGATACTGCTTGCAATGTATTGTGGCTCTCACCCAACGCCCCTGGAAACCACTAAAAAGGGCTTCCATTTGTGGGGTATGCCCAGCCACTGTCCTGGAGGGACATCTGCTGAGATAAGGAGATTGAGCAATCTCCCAGCAGGACTCCCTGGAAAGGCAACCACTTTGGTCACAGTGAGGAAAGGCAGACCCACAATCCTTTGGGAGACGCTATGCAGATCATTCTGTAACCCATTGGTCTGTTCCCATCCCAGATCCTCTGTAATCCATTGGTCCTTTACTGATCCCCTGTATCCCTATAAAAGCAAGCTCTCTGGGGCCCCTGAGGAAGAGGGTTCTCGTCCCTGGCTCCCCCCTTCGCCAGAGGGGACTCCGCCTCTCTCTCTGGTCTGGCTTGGCCTGGAGGCTGCCCTGCAGAGCTGAGCTGGAATCACGAGCTGATAATCACTAAAGAGCTGACAGCTTCTGCATGGGCCCTCCTGCCAGCAGCTGAGGGAAGACACTGGACCTCGGGAAGGCTATTCCTTTCGGGACCATCTCCCCGGACCGGTCACCTCTTCCTGGGTCAAAGCTGCTGACCCCCATCTCCAGCTGTAATATCCATTGACTTCAGTCATAGTTTGATCAGGCTTTCAACCCACAAAGATGCCATTGTCTGGTTTTACTGCCATTGGGGCACTTGGCATATTGCTGGTCCTGCTCTCGCATACATTCAGATACCTACATCCCCTAAGTCCTCACAAGCAGTGCTTTATAAGGGCAAGGTAAAATCCCTGATGACAGAAAGAAGTTACCTTTTCCTGAATGTGGGCAGACTTTGAGGCTGGATTCCTGGGGATCTATTGTGACCGTTCTGGTAAAAGCTTTACCTCTTTCTCTTAGTAAATGTAAAATAACTATTTGTCTGGATTCTCTTAAAGCCTTGAGTTTAAAACTGTAGTAGCTCTTTGGATTAGCAATCGTAGAGACCTGTAAGACTTCAGTACTTTATCTTATGCTCTAAAGGCAACAAATATAAAAATATTGCTATTCCCTGATAGTAACAATCCTCAAAAGAAAAAAAAAAAAAAGAGAGCCAACTGTGAAAACTTAAATAGCTGGATTTTTGTGTGTATGTGGTTTGGTTTTGTTTTTTCAGTTGTTTCAGAGGGAAAAAAAGGAAGCTCACTTGGTCCAAAGAATCAAATCATGACCTGGTAGCTCAGAGACAAAGCATAACCTTGGGTGAAAAAGATCTTTGGGTGTTGAGTGACTGTGGCTTTGTGTGCTAATCTCAGCTACATCAGCATGTGACAGATATGCCTACAAGGTGGAAACCCGCAGGAGCATCAACACCTTCCTTGAGGAGGCTTCAAAGAGAAACTGAATGCCAGGTAGCTGCGTCTTGCCATGAAGGTGTCCTGCACTGAGTAGAGCTTTGCACCATGTCACTTGACATCTTCCAGAGATCCTGGATTAGCTGCTTAATGAAGAACAATCCCTTTCCCAAACCTGTTAGTCCAGAACTGCACTAGCACAACCATACCCATTGCCAGGCTCCAAGGCTGCAGGTAATCATGGGGCTATACATACATGCAAAACATCTCTTTCTTAGTGCCTTTGAGCTAGCACTGAGGTAGCTCAGCACTGCACAGCACAGCCATTATCTAAAATTGCCTTTAGAGTATTGAGGATCATGCTTTAGTATTTTTCTGCTTATGATCCATATTATGTTCGTAAGAACTTGAGAAGATCTGTGTTTAATGTAACTGTGTATGGAAGTTCCAAGTTTCATGATTTCCAAGGCTTCAGATGTAAACAGTGTTGTGTGTGACAGGGCAAAACTGAAACAATCTGTGGCTTGAAAAATAACTATCTGAAAAATCTGTGCTGCTGCTTTCTTATCTATAGGCCTGTGGCATACATGGACTTATGTCATCCTCCTAAAGGAGAGTACACCTCTGTTTGGCATGTTTCTTCCCTTTTACCTGTTCCCTGCCCCTGAGGAGAGAGAGCATGAAGTGAGCTACAGCCTCTCCTGCCCCTAAATTGGTTACTGATTAACCATATGGATTAGGCACAAATCCTTGTGAGTCAGGAATTCTTTATCTAGAAAATGAACATGCCAACAGTGAGTATAAACTAGGTTCACAAAATATTGCATTTTAATGATTCTCGGTCACTCATTCCTAACGTCACGTCCATTACAACTGACCCATATGAAAGCAGTCTCCTTTCCAAGGTGTCTCCATAGTCCTGTGCAGAAAAATCTCAGTATCTCAGAAGCTGTTAGCTGTAATTGTGCCTCTGTTAATTAGTGTGCTGATTGATTTTGGTTGGTTGAGTTTGGGTTTGCTTGGGTTCTTTTGGCTGAAAATATTCATTAAATGCACAAGAACTGACCATAGCTCTGAGTGACCTAAAAGGGCACTTCTAAGGAAGTAACCAATTAATCTAAATTTTTAAATCTTTTTTTGGCCCATACTACTTTCCTTGCTATAAATCATGATGTAGCCTCCTTCCAGACAAGCTCATTAAAATCCCCTTAAAATTGTATTTGTGTTTAAAAGGGCTCTTGGTACAATTTAATGTCTAAGAGAGAGAGGAGGATGGATGTGGAAATGTGCCACATGAACAGATGTTCAGCTGGGAAGATAACATTAATGATCTGGCTGTGCAGCCAGAACTGGTGTTAACAGCACGTGCATGCTTTAAGGACTTAGAGAACTGTGCTACACATAAATATTGGTTTTTTTCCCCTTCATTGTTTTTTATACTAGAGAGACCTGAATCTTGTCTTTTGCCAGTATAATTCCTGTGTTACACAGAAATCACTCAATGAGAATAAATGCAGATCTCCATATCCTGCATAATATTAAAGCCAGCTATTACACAATTTTCAATTTTTCACCTCTCTTAGAGTGCAGCTGTCACTTCTATAAGGCTCAAAGGAGTCCTTATGTACTGTATTCCAGGTCAGCCCTTCAGAAGGAAGCAGCAATAACTCATCATAGAAAAGCTATGTGGCCATCAAAGGATTAGTGCAAGCTCCTATTCAGGGTTTGGGTTCTTCTCCCATTAGAGATTACCTCACGATTAGCAAGCTGGGAGACATTGGTGAACATGAGTGTCTGGAATTCCTTTATATAAAAATACAGTCATTATTGTCACCAGATTATTTTTGAGCATTGAGTGTATCTTCCTGTTGCAGCATCAGTTTAACTAGAATGTTTCTTGAAAATCATTTTGATAGTGTTTTTTGGAAAAAGATCAGCAACCAGCTGTGAACATTAAAAGCCTGAGAACACAGAGGGGAAGTAGTTTGCAGGAGAGCAAGTTTAACACTAGAAACACCTGGCTTCTTGGATAAATGTAAGCTTATTAACACTGTGGTAGAAGTTTTGCAGTAAAGCCACAATCTTCTCAGTGATGAGCTCAAACAAAGCAAGAGACTTGCTTGGAAAAGGAAAAAATGCATGGTCAGATAATAGATGCAGAATGAAATAATCTGAGAGATCGAAGGTACCAAAAAGCTGAGTCAGAATTTCTGCAGACAGTTTTGCAACACTATGAAACACCAGTGATGTCAGATGCTTAATTTCAGTGGAGACATAGTAAAAAACCACAAAACAGTACAAACCCCCCTTTTGTTGAACTGCTGGGTTCAGGGGATTCTGTGCATTTAGAAATCCATGTTCTGAAGTGCTGCCTAAAATTACCTGGTTTTTTATGCATACTGGTACCACCTGCAAGCATTAAAAGGTATATGATGGTGGGGCCTTGGTGCTAGCAGACAGGGGCAGTAAGAGGTACAGCCCTGATTTTCTCTTTTAAGTGGCCTGGGTTTGTGCCAAGAAACACAGGTTGAGATGATTCTCCTAACATTCTGAGTAGGATTTAAGGACTTTGGAAAAATGCAGCAGAGCCAGTCTCCAAAGAAGTACCCTCAAACTTCGCTAAAGAGACAGGCCAGGCAGCAGTGCTGTGGGGTGTTTTAATCCATGCCATTAGATTCTGTAAATAGTTCACCTTCCTGCCTCTTGCTCTGGTGACCAGGGCCCCTGTCACCTGGCAGGGCAGTCACAGCAGAGGCATTTGCCTGCTGGCTGCAACCCCTTGGGGAGTACGTAGTGCACCTGGCTCATGAAATCCCTGTGGGGCCCTCACTCTCCTGTGCTTTCTTAAAGCAGAACAGCTAGAAGAGCTGAGGAAGGAGCTCCACAGACCTCTAGACAACATCATGGTGCTTTTAACTGAGCTGTTGCTCATCATGTCTGTGGGAGACTGGGCTGACTCCAGCACAGAGATTCTGAGCTAGGCGCTTCCTACTTTTCTCTTGGAACTTGGTTCTCTGCTTAATTAACACATCAGTGTTTGGGCCAGACCCCAATTGCACGGCTCAGCGGTGCTGCCATTTTCCTGGCACAGGGCTCCAGTCAGTGCTGGGGCCAAGTCAGAGGAGGCAGGGAGGGCATGGAAGAACCGAGCCCGACTCCAAGAGACACCTCAGCAGGAGGCAGAGCACAGGGCCAGAATCACTGACCTGACTCATAAGGAGTCCTAGGCCAGGGTGTGAGGCACCACCCTCCAAATCTGGGACTTAGCTGTAGGTGGCTGTATGAAACCTGCTCACATGGACTCCTGCATGGACAGGGGCACCCCTCAGTGACCAGACTTTGGGATAAGCTTCAGTTGAATGTTGTGGCCAGAAAGAGAACTGAGGAGCCTGGGAGGCTTGGTGACTCAGTTCTGGCACTGGTGTTCAGGAGATGAAGGCTGAAATCCTTGCTTTTGCATATTTTTCTTTATGCCAAGCAGAAGACCTGGAAATTCAAGCAACATGGAGAAGGGCAAGTGGCTCTCAGTTGTGACAAGGCCTGTCCTCTTAGAAAGAGAGGAACATGTAGTTCAAATAGAAGCAGGGCAAACCAAGAACTTCTTTCAGAGTAGACAAAGCCACTAAGTCACTCTTCTCAGGTTTGTGGGATGCCACTGAGGCAGGGAAAACAGACTTACAAAATAACTTACTGAAAATGCATGCAAATTGGACTCCTTTATCCTTCAGGACTCAAAGCATGCGTCTCGCAAATGCTTTGGGGTTTTGAGGGTCTTGGTTTTAAATTCAAACCACATCAACACTCCTTGATTGACTTTTAACTTTTTGGATTTTTTTTAGTTTTCTGAAATTTGCTTACCCTTTCTTTATTTTCTTGGCTACAGGAATCTTGCGCTATGAAACAAAAAATCCAAAGCTGGGAACTTGAGCTTCACACAGCCTGAGTGTCCTATTACATGAGTGTTCCATGAGCAAAAAGGAAACTATTTTTGTGTCATTTAGCACATCTAGCAACTATTTGTGATGATGGCAGCAAAACTTCTACCTGTTGCCAGCTAAGAGCAGGAGGAGCTGGGTGGTGAGGGCTCTCCCTTTTCTGAAGAACCTGTTTACAGAACAGCTTGAAAGGCTCAGGTGAACAGGACGGATTCCAACTGTGCCAAAGGTGGCATCTGTGCCTGGGATGGCTGCGGGCCAGCAGTGCCTGCAGCGGGTGGGAGTTGCACAAGTGGGTGCACAGATCCTCTGTGCTCTGGAGGGGTCTTTGACCCGTGTGTCATCAGCTGCTGCTCTCTTGGACCACAGGCCAAAGACCTTTAGGGGTTTCACCATCTGAGCAGGCCCCTGGCTTGTGACAAGGAGCTGTGTGAAGGCTTGTCTGGAGCCTTCCCCTGCACCCCCTGCCCTGGCACCGCCTTTAAGCCCTGGCCCTTGCTCTGTGAGGGCTGTACTTGTGGCACCCAGTCATTTGTAGAGAAATACTGCATTGTTTTCATGAGAAGGTGTTTTAAAGATGTCTGGAAAGTGCAGAGGACCATGTGAGAAATTATACAGGAAAAGGTGTATTCCTTGATATCATACCTTAAATGCATCTCTAGGACCTGATTATGACTTTCACTGCCAAGAGACACTGTTCTTTGTGTTAAAGAACTGTATTTATTCATATAAAGGCATATTATTGGTGCAAATGCGTAATTGATAATCGATGTAATTAGGTATATTACATATACACCTCTATTATTTCAGGTATTTGCTACAAAAATATGGGAAATTCAGTGTTCATTAGAGAATTTTATATTTTAAGAATATAAATTGAACTGAAAACAGGCCACCCACCTTTGTGGGAATTCCTGCCAGCCTCAGCACAATGAGATAGAGGTGATGGGATGTACATTCAAAGCAGCCCTTCTAGAGCTGCATCTCTGCTTTGCTAACACTCCCTGTTATGCAGGTGTGTCCCAGCTGCAGGTGTGGGATAAGCTCTTAGGTGTGCCTGGGAATGGTGGCCTGGAAGCACCTGCCTTAGCTCTGCTCTGAATCAAGCCAGCGGAACTACACTCAGCACATGTTCTGTCTTCTCTGGTGCCTCTGGGAAATGAGAATCAGTTCTTGCTTTTCACTGCGTGCTTCTCTGCCCAATGACTGCATCAAACTTGACATCAGTCATCTTCCTCAGAAGATTCAGGGCACGTTCTGGAAACACCCTGAAAGAAACATTAACATGAAGTTAAATGTGGGAGAGTAACTTAAATTATAGGGAAAAGTGTCACTGCAAGTGAAGGAAGACCTGGTCTGGTAGCAGAATGTATGCACACACATGGACTGAGACAGAGTCTTAAAATGGGCATTATTTCCCAAGGACACATGGCCCTTGTCAACCTCTGACAAGTTTTAACTCCGATTCCACCCATCTCTTTTTATGAAAATTCCATGACAGGTATGTACCAACCATGATTTTGGCTGCAATACTGCTGCAGAATCCAGAAAGTTTTCATACTGAACATAGACACAAGCATTTGCTTTCTCTTTGCAAAGGAGCCCTTTTAGAGCAATTTTCCAGCCTCCATGGCCTCAATCTTTGGTGTTGACATGGAGAAACAAACACAGATAAGCAGCAGGTCCTCATCTCTCTCTGGGACTACTGTTCCCGAGAATGTGGTGGCCTGCAGAGCAGTGGAGCTCTGCACTGAGAACAGTCAGCTGCAGCAAGTGGTTCTGTACAAGGGCCTATGAAAGGGCTCAAAAAAATCTCTGGATGATGTCTGCTGTTGTCACTGGAAAGAACCACTGCATTATTAACTAGCTTGTGATATGTTCTAAAATAGAACTTAATCTTGAATCAGATTTTACAAGTTTGAGGGTGATACACTCAGGAGGTTACAGTGGATACATTTTTTTTTCCTGCTCACCTTTCAAGCAGTAAACCAACACTCTGATTTGATGGAACAAAAACCATTTTCTGGTTGGTCACTATTCCTTCCATCAGAGCCTCTACAACTTCTTCAATCTCCAAAATCTTTCCAAGCCTACACAGGAAAGCAAACATATAAGACCTGCAGTAGTAAAAAGGGGTGGTACTGGCTGATGTAGGAGGCTTCACAAATGCACAACCTCAGGTAATTCAAATGCAACCATTACATGAGTTAAAGGACACTGCAGATCTTCTTTAGCCAATGATACACACTGTTGTTATACAGCCAGGTGGAACAGAGGCCTCAGGCTGGGGATAATATGCAGTGCCGTGATGCAAAGAAGGAAGCACAGGAATGCAGAGCATTGACAGTTACCTTACAGTGGGGTTTTTGACAAATCCAGTGTTTATAAAAACTGGACAAAGGCACGTTGTTTTTATTCCATCCTTTCCCAGGGCAGACAGCTCCTCTGTCAGAGCTTTGTGAAATCCAACTGCAGCAAACTTGCTTGAGCTGCAGGAGGGGAAAAAGTACAAATGAGAAGGCAGCAATCCTATTTCCACTTTTCTACAACTGCAAATGGCCTAGGAGGCAAAACCCTCCAAATAATATAATCCAGCTGAGAGACAGAGCAGGGACTATTCTAACTTTCCCTGTGCCACAATGTAGTGGTGGATTAGATATTGAAACCTGTGGAGTAATTGTGGAAAGCAGACAAGGTGTGAACAGGCAGACAAAACAGACAGGAAAACATCAGGAAACCTTAGAAAACATTTCCTAGTGTGTGTCAATTGATGCACATCCCATTTTCCTGAGAGAAGATTCCTAGGAGGAATGCAGCCTGAATGTGTGAAATGAAGAAGGATGGGCAGGGTCGAAATGCAGATTAACCCTCAAATGTTTACTGTACCACACAGGAGCATCTCAAATCAATTGTGTGTGCTTTGAAACAGAGAAGCATTATTGGAGCAAACCTGAGGAATGACCTGGCATGGAAATAGGTGTGGGCCTTAAGTTTAAATAGATTTCAAAGAAAATAGAATAGTCACATGGCTATTCTTTTGTACAAACATTGCTCCTGATTCAGTCAGAGCTAATAACTTGGTACTTTCTGATGGAGAAGATGCAATTAAAATTTTTCAAAAAATGAAGCAAGGTTGATTTCAAAATCACTTACCAATATGCCACCATGAAAGGAATCACAAAATGACCTGCAGCCGAAGCCACTGTGACAATGTGCCCGTAGTTGTTGTTCATCATGACTGGCAGAAAAGCTCTCGTGGTCTTGGAAGTCATTTAAACCAAGAGGCAGAAATGCAGGGGGCAGGAAGGAGGAAAGGAACATTGTTTTCTTAGGCAGACTCAGCACTGACCCTCAATGTCATTCACTAGGTGGCCAAAGCTATCCCTAAAGCTATGAGCTGCACAGCACCTCAGATTCCCAGAGCCACAGGGATACCTGCTCTCTGACCACTGGTGCAGTTGGCAACCTGCTCTCCAAAGGTTTCAGGAGTTGGCTATAAACAGCAGCTGGTTTTCACATCTTTCCTTTGCTGCTTTTAGGTTTCAGGTGTCAGCAGG
>NW_008240042.1:59339-67160 GCF_000691975.1 Corvus brachyrhynchos
AAGAGCTGTAGGTGGGGTTGCTGAGATGACAGGCATTCCAGCCTTAAATTGAGGATCTGTGTGTAGTGACAGCTAGAAAGGAAACCACAGAATTGTGGAATGGTTTGAGTTGGAAGGGACCTTAATGATTATATAGTTCCAACATCCCCTGCCATGGGCGGGAGACTAGAGCAAGTTGCTCAGAGCTCCATCCAATCTGGCCTTGAACACTTTCAGGGATGAGGCATCTCTAACTTCTCTGGGCAACCTGTTCCAGTACCTCACCATCCTCATAGTAAAAAATTTCTTCCTAATACCCAATCTAAACCTCCTCTCTTCCGGTTTGAAGCCATTTCCCCCTGTCTTGTCACTACATGCTCTTGTAAATATTCTCTCTCCATTTTTTTGTAAGCCCCCTTCACATACTGGAAGGTCGCAGTTAGGCCACTACGAAGCCATCTGCTTTCCAGGCTGAACAGCCCCAATTCTCTTAGCCTTAGGAATGCAGCAACAAGAGTTTGGCTTGGTAAGGCACACGTAGCAGCAGACAGGGGGCACACGGTGCCTATTGCAGCACAGCAGGCAGTACTGTGAGTGTAAACAGAGCTCATACAACACAGGCCTGGCTGACACCCTGAGGTGTGGAGAGTGGCTCTATGCATTTCTGTAGTCACATGCTGGGTGTGAGAAGAGAGGTGCCCTCCACAGTTGTATTGGATCTGGCTGAGATGGAATTCATTCACCCTCACAGTGCTGTGCTTTGCACTATCTGCTAGAAAGGGGTTGATAACACACCAGTTTTTTGGCTGCTGCTGAGGAGTGCTGGCACAGCATCAGTGCTGTGTCCCCAGTATTCCCCGCCCCTGGGAGGGGACAGCAGAGCAAAACTGACCAAAGGGATATTCCATATCATATGATGACAGCTCAGATATAAAAGCTAAGAAAAGAAGGAAGAAGAGGAGGGGCTTCCAGTATTTACAGTATTTGCCTTCCCCAGCAAGCACTTCCCAGAATCATGTGGGCAGTCATCACTTGCTGATGGGAAGCAGAGAATAAAATATTTTTTTCTCTTAGCTTCTGTGCCTGCAAACTTTCAGCTTTGCTTTAGCAAACTGCTTTATCTCAAGCTATGAGTCATTGTTTCCCATGTTATTTCCTCTCCCCAGTCCAGCTGAGGAGAGGGAGTGATAGAGCAGCTTGGTGGGCACCTGGCATGCAGCCAAGGTCAACCCACTACGAAAGTGTACAGTGCAGAGAGACTTTCCTTACAGAATTGCACTTGACACACAAAAGAGAAGTCTCCCTCTGTCACTGTATCAGCTCACTAAGCCAGGGCAGAAGTGATTTTGTTGCTGCCTTGTCCCCAGGTGCCAGAAGGCCATGCCAGTGAGGCCCTGTGCTGGGGTATGTTTTGCAGCTTCAGGATGACACAATTAACTTCTTTGCTGACCCACTGTGTCAGAAACAGGAAGCGCAGCCTCTCCCCCTCCCTGCTGCACCTACACCCAGCACTTGGCCTGGATCCCTTCTGAGTGCCATGCTGCATGTTTGTATCTGCCCATCCTCCACTTCCCAAGGTCCTTTACAAGTATAGCTGCCCGGAGGGCAGCCGGGCTCACACAGCCCAGCACAGTGATGCTGCTGATAGGAGCGCAGAGAAAACACATCTCCCAGCAGTGCACAAAAAACACCTGAGGCTACAAAGAGAACAAGTGAAGGCAAACCTGCTCCTCTGTGGAAACAGCCTTCTGGTCTCAGCGGGCTTTTCCTGCCAGCCCGGGCAGCGGGTCCACCAGCAGCTTTCTGAGCGCTTCTTTCCCTCTCGCAGGTGCTCTGCCGGGTGCTGCCTGCTCCCTCCCGAGTAGCACCGAGTGACTGTGGGACCAGAGCCCCACATCCTCTGCTGCAAGTGGGGCCAAACGCTCTGCTGGCGCTCAGCATCCCAGCCAGAGACCGATGGGAGCGGGCTGGAAGGAGGCGATGGGGGTGCAATGCGGTGCCGCCCTTCTTACGCCCTTAAATCCCCCGTGGACTCGGTGGTTACGGAGTGAGGACTCGAGTGTGCCATTACCTTATTGATGTCCCACAGAACCAGCCTGCTCTGGCGCTTGGCGAACTCCAAGGCGGTCGCTCTCCCGACGCCATGGCCAGCGCCCGTGATGAGCACCAGCTCCCCGCTGAGAGACTTTCTCCTCACAGGCACGAACAGCTTCACAAAAGCCTCCAGGTAGGAGTAGAGGAGCGTGGCCAGGAACAGGAGAAGCTCCAGAAACAGATTCATTGTTTTCCCGGAGCTCCTTTGAGGACCGAACTGAACTTTAATCTCTTTTAAGGGGACGCGGGTTGCTGATTTACCCGCTGCCCTTCCCAGCGCGCGCCGCTGCTCCCGTCCATTTTCGCAGGATCCACCCCGCACCGCCCGCACCGGCGGGGGCGGGAGCCCGGGGCGGCCGCTCCGCCCAGCTGTCCCACGCTGAGCTCCCGGTGTCCCTGTGCTGGTGTCCCTGGGCTGGCACTGGGTGAGCGGTGCAGAGGAGCTGCAATCTGCACTCCAATCTGTCCTAGCAGAAACATGTTCACCCTGCAGCTGACAGGACTTGCCGGGCATGGATACAGAAATGTGGGGTTTAGGGCGTTTTCTGCCCTCTTGGCTGAGGAAAACACAGCCTATAGCGGTATGCAAACCCCTCATTGTTCTTCCCTTGGTTGTGACATTGCCGGATGGCATCTGTCAGTCACCCCGACTATTCATTCTCTGTTTCGTTTGTCCCCACAGAGGTGGCAGTGCCCTCCTGTCCCTATCTCAGGCTCCTGTGTCAAGGAAACAGCAAAACATGTTCTTGTTTGTCATTTGCTGCACGTGGAAAAGGTACGGAAGTGGCAATGAAATTGCTCATCCAGTTACTGACAAAAGCATCTTGAAGTTACATTCAACTCTGTATTGTAATTCTTTTCAAATCCTGCTTTGTGGCTGTCGAGTCGCTCAGTGCCATGAGGTCCTTGAGCAGTTTTCTTCATGGTCCTTCCTTCCATTGCATATCTGTGCATTGTCAGCAGACTTTGTCCCCCACCATCCTCTTCCAGGTCCCTTAAGCAAAGCTGAATGAGACAAGTCCTTTCAATTTCTGGAACTCCACAGGTGATCTCTTGCCTAGCTGTTTCTCTTACTAAGTCTTTATTTAGTTATCCATACTCAGACCTTTCATCTTATGCTATGGCTGCTTAGTTTCCATAAGTCCTTTGAAAAATGGCATTGAATTGCTTGAATTGGGTCATTTTTATCTAATTGAGTCTAAATCACGCAACTCACACTTGGAATCGCTTGTATGTAACAGAGTATCCAGAACCTTAACCAGAACAGGAATGCTTATAGGAAATAGGAGAAAAGTACTTTCAGGTGTTTCTTCCAGCTCTATCAATGTAACTGCATGGCCTTTCTTGGGAAGGATTGCTGACCTTACTCCTTTGTTATTCAGTTAGAAAACCAGATGTATCATGGTCATGTTCACAATTTCATTTAAGGATATTTTTGAGCTCTTGGGGAATTGCGAAGGGTTCACAAGCATCTATCAACTAACCAAAATCGTGTCCAGTTAAGACTACAGTTTTTGAAAAGTATTATTTTTGTTCTGGTGGTTTGGCTGCAGCTCACCTTGTCAGTGAGAGACTGGGCTGACTCCAGCACAGAGATTCTGAGCTAGGCGCTTCCTACTTTTCTCTTGGAACTTGGTTCTCTGCTTAATTAACACATCAGTGTTTGGGCCAGACCCCAATTGCACGGCTCAGCGGTGCTGCCATTTTCCTGGCACAGGGCTCCAGTCAGTGCTGGGGCCAAGTCAGAGGAGGCAGGGAGGGCATGGAAGAACCGAGCCCGACTCCAAGAGACACCTCAGCAGGAGGCAGAGCACAGGGCCAGAATCACTGACCTGACTCATAAGGAGTCCTAGGCCAGGGTGTGAGGCACCACCCTCCAAATCTGGGACTTAGCTGTAGGTGGCTGTATGAAACCTGCTCACATGGACTCCTGCATGGACAGGGGCACCCCTCAGTGACCAGACTTTGGGATAAGCTTCAGTTGAATGTTGTGGCCAGAAAGAGAACTGAGGAGCCTGGGAGGCTTGGTGACTCAGTTCTGGCACTGGTGTTCAGGAGATGAAGGCTGAAATCCTTGCTTTTGCATATGTTTCTTTATGCCAAGCAGAAGACTTGCAGCCATAGAAGACACAGAACCACAGCCACATACGGTGTACTGCACAAGTTGCCTTGCCCAATAATTCCTCTGGGCTCTGAGACCCTGGACTAGATCGGGCAAAGCAGGAATCAATACAGTCTCCCCTTCCTTAGGAGCAAGTGTGCTAAGAAACAGACTGCAGGAGAGCACTGTCATCGCCTAGATGGATTTTTGTCTTCCTATTTAATGCTGCCATCAGAATCTGAATGATACACAGGGCTAGTGGGAATGATGTGCCAGGAGAAGCCAAGCATCTTATCTGATGTGTCCTACTGAAGCCAGTCCTTCCCCAGTCTAAGAAAAGGGCCAAGTCATCAGATGTTGCCCTGTTTCTGCAGTCATTTTAAGCTTTTTCTTTGGAGTCACTGGACTGTACTCTTCCTTTAAACAAGCATTCAAGTCATGAAATAGAAGAAATTTGGAAGGTGCGAAGGAAGAGGCTAGGCTGGGTGGGAAGTTAAGAATGTTTGCCAGCCATACAAGAGACAACTGTCAAATACCTACAAATCAGTAAAGTACTTATTTAGCCTTTATGTTACAGTGAGTTCTAAGGACAAACATTTTGGCCAGTATGCTGCTTGCTCTGACAGGTCTTTTGCACTTTTGAAGCATCTGTATTTTTAGACTTTTTGACTCCACACTAGGTAAGAGTAGGTGGGTGTGAACAAAATCAAAAAGCCACACAGATATGCTTTGGCTTCAAGTGTTTTCCATATGTGACAGGACTGTCATGGTAGCAAGAGGGCAATACGCAGCTCAAAAAGAAGTAGGGATGCAACCCCCCACATTTTGTCATGGTTTTTAAATGGAAACCATGCCTAAGTATTCTTTAATTGGGTTACAACTCTTTTTTTAATGTCCTGAATTTTGTGAACCCCTTCTTTCCTTTCCTGTCTCGGCTGCAGGAATTTTGCACTGTGAAGTACAAGAGCTGAAGTTGGGAAGTTGTGCTTTGACACACCCTGAGTGTCTTGTTACATGAATGTTCCATGGGCAAAATGGAAAAGAGCTGTGTGTTATTTAAGCTGTCAACAGTGCTTCTACCTGTTGCCAGCTAAGAGCAGGAGGAGCTGGGTGGTGAGGGCTCTCCCTTTTCTGAAGAACCTGTTTACAGAACAGCTTGAAAGGCTCAGGTGAACAGGACGGATTCCAACTGTGCCAAAGGTGGCATCTGTGCCTGGGATGGCTGCGGGCCAGCAGTGCCTGCAGCGGGTGGGAGTTGCACAAGTGGGTGCACAGATCCTCTGTGCTCTGGAGGGGTCTTTGACCCGTGTGTCATCAGCTGCTGCTCTCTTGGACCACAGGCCAAAGACCTTTAGGGGTTTCACCATCTGAGCAGGCCCCTGGCTTGTGACAAGGAGCTGTGTGAAGGCTTGTCTGGAGCCTTCCCCTGCACCCCCTGCCCTGGCACCGCCTTTAAGCCCTGGCCCTTCCATGGGCTGCACTGCCTGGCCCTGTACCTCACTGATCCTGATGCGGCTTCCCCCGTGCCCAGGGATTGCCTCATCCCTGCAGCCTGGGCTGGTGTTTGGCAGACTCTGGCTGATCCTTTCAGCATTATGGCACCTGCTCCACTGTCCTTGCCTGGACCTGGTTACCACTTTCATTGCTGAGAGACACCTTTGGGTTAAAAAATGTATTTATTTGTAATAAGGAGTGTTGATGCTGCTAATGTATAATTGATAAACACTGTAATTAGGCATTACATTACAAACAAGGCTGTATTATTTCAATAATACAAATAATTAATTCAGTAATGCTCATTACAAATGCACACAAAACTGTAAGTGTTCATTTGAGCACATTTTTTAAAACTTAAAATTAATAAATGAGGTGAAACAGGCCACCCATTTCCTCTATAAATTGCTTCTTGCAAATGCTTTTGTTCAGGGTTGAGTCCAGATTAACATATTCTCAGGCAATCCCTTCGCACTTAAACTAGGCAGCTGTGTTTTCCCAAACAAAGTCCCACGGGTTTTGTGGGAATTCCTGCCTGCCTCAGCACAATGAGATAGAGGTGATGGGATGTACATTCAAAGCAGCCCTTCTAGAGCTGCATCTCTGCTTTGCTAACACTCCCTGTTATGCAGGTGTGTCCCAGCTGCAGGTGTGGGATAAGCCCTTAGGTGTGCCTGGGAATGGTGGCCTGGAAGCACCTGCCTTAGCTCTGCTCTGAATCAAGCCAGCGGAACTACACTCAGCACATGTTCTGTCTTCTCTGGTGCCTCTGGGAAATGAGAACCAGTTCTTGCTTTTCACTGCGTGCTTCTCTGCCCAATGACTGCATCAAACTTTGGAATGGCCAGCTTCTTCAGAACATTCAGAGCGCGTTCTGGAAACACCCTGAAAGATAATAACATGAAGTTAAAAGCAGGATAGAAAAAATATAGGGAAAAATGTCACTGCAAGTGAGGGAAGAGCTGGTCTGGTAGCAGAATGCATGCACACACATGGACTGAGACTAAGTATTCAACTGGGCATTATTTCCATAGCTGTCTTCAATCTCTGATTAATTAAAGTCCAGTCCCAGCCTTTTAGGACAGTTCCAGTGCCAGGTATCTACAGGGAGTATGTGAGCTGCAATACTGCTGCAGGATCCAGGAAGGTTCAATATTGTACAGATGTAGGTGTGTATTACATTTCATGCTCTGAAAAGCAGCAGGTCTGTGGAAGGATGAGACATTAAAAGTGAGATGCAGTTTCCACTCCTAAGATTCCTTCTCTTAAGAGTTTTGTCTCTTTATCCCTCTGTCCTAAATTATGACCAAAAAAGCAAAGTTATTCTAAGTGTTTCAACAGCATCGGTTTTGACTTGCCTGTGCTTCTGCAGACTTGCACTCTCAACAAGCAGCTCTTGGAGTTGCAAAGAGATTTAAAATCTTTTTCTGAGTGTCTGGTGCTGGGTTTTGCAACCAAGAAACTACCAAATGTTTCTTGAGATACTGTAGGATTTAACTGAGAAGTTAACTTAGTTGTTCAGATGTGAACTCCAGATTTGGAACTGGAGCTCTGGTAAAAACACCTCCTCAGCAGAGCAGCTACACTGGATAATGTAATAAGTTGTGTGAGAGGATAAATCTTGCTTTACATAGCAGAGAGCAGTAAAGCCCTTTTGAAGGAATGTTCTCAGCCTCCATGTCCTCAGTGCTAACATGAAGAAACAAACACTAATAAGCAGCAGGTCCTCAGCTCTTTCTGCAACTATGCTGACTCAGAAGTTATAAGTTTGAACATTGTATACTCAGTGTTGGGGTTTTAGTTTAGTCTTAGGTTTTCCTGTTAAAGGAATTTTCTCCCATATGCATGTTGCTAGGGGACAAATAGCTGTACTTAAGAAAGACAAAAAGGGGAGTGGGGCGGGCCTGGCTACTCTTTTGTCTACACCTGGGTGTGGGGGCAGTTCGCTCTGAGCGTCCGGAGAGAGAAGCTGCAGAGAAAGGAGCTGCTGCTTCTTTCTTTTTGGCCGTTCTTTCTTCCTGCTGGAAGCAACGCCGGGACCCCAAAAGCCGCTTTCCCTGCCCTGCTGGAGACCGAGCTGTGGCTGCCCTGCTCCGCTGCTGCTTCGAGCTTTTCGCTACGCTGTAGCCCTGCTCGCCCTGCCTGCCTGGGCG
>NW_008240042.1:67442-72287 GCF_000691975.1 Corvus brachyrhynchos
ATATATATATAGTAAAGAACTGTTATTCCTATTTTCCCACATCTTTGCCTAAAGGCCCTTGATTTCAAAATATAATAACTTGGAGGGAAAAGGGGTTATATCTGCCACTTCAAGGGGGGCCTCTGCCTTCCGTAGCAGACACCTGTCTTTCAAAACCGAGACACTCAGTTAGTTAGTATTGTTGTTTCCACACCCATTGCTTAATTTTCCTTTGTACTTACATTTCAGAAAGCAAAGCAATATTTAGCTGTGGTGGAACAAAAACCATTTTCTGGTTGGTCACTATTCCTTCCATCAGAGCCTCTACAACTTCTTCAATCTCCAAAATCTTTCCAAGCCTACACAGGAAAGCAAACATATAAGACCTGCAGTAGTAAAAAGGGGTGGTACTGGCTGGTGTAGGAGGCTTCACAAAAGCACAACCTCAGGGAATTCAAATGCAACCATTACATCAGTTAAAGGACACTGCAGATCTTCTTTAGCCAATGATACACACTGTTGTTATACAGCCAGGTGGAACAGAGGCCTCAGGCTGGGGATAATATGCAGTGCCGTGATGCAAAGAAGGAAGCACAGGAATGCAGAGCATTGACAGTTACCTTACAGTGGGGTTTTTGACAAATCCAGTGTTTATAAAAACTGGACAAAGGCACGTTGTTTTTATTCCATCCTTTCCCAGGGCAGACAGCTCCTCTGTCAGAGCTTTATGAAATCCAACTGCAGCAAACTTGCTTGAGCTGCAGGAGGGGAAAAAGTACAAATGAGAAGGCAGCAATCCTATTTCCACTTTTCTACAACTGCAAATGGCCTAAACCATCATACACTTACAGTACGGGCTAGGAGGCAAAACCCTCCAAATAATATAATCCAGCTGAGAGACAGAGCAGGGACTATTCTAACTTTCCCTGTGCCACAATGTAGTGGTGGATTAGATATTATTGCTTTGGGGAGTAATCGTGTAATGCATAGCAGATATCTCAAAAAAGGCACTTTAATTGCAAACCGACAAACATCAGGAATTCTTAGAAAATTTCAACTGAAGCGCATCAATTGATGGACATCCTGTTCTTCCCATCTAGAAGATTCCTAGAAGGAATGCAGCTTGAATCTTGAAAATTAAGAAAGATGGGCAGGCTAGAAATGGAGATTAAGCCTCAACTGTTTATTGTACCACAAAGGAGCATCTTGTAACAGTTTTGTGTGACTTTTCAAATAGAGGAGTATTATGCAAGCAAAACTGAGGAATGACGTGGCATGGAAATAGGTGTGGGCCTGGAGTTTAAATGAACTCCAAAGAAAGGAGAACCACAGAATCAGTTTATTGACTGCTATGGATTTAGCAGTATAATCCCAGTAAAATCCTGGCTGGAGAGTTCTCACACTGCTGACAGTGAGTGACTCTCTAAGGAGTGTTCCCAGGAAAAGGCTGGTCTAAGAAGGAATATTCCCAGGAGAAGATTGCTCTAAGGAGTGCTCCTGGGGGAAGACTGCTGCAGCTGTAGCTGCCTTTACAGAAGGCTAGATGTGATGCAGAATGACAACACACAGTCTAACAGGTTTTCGGTGCCTGCACCATGATTTTCCTGACACATTTCAAGTAGAAAAGTAATTTGATGTTATGATGGCAGAAGGTCAGCAGGGTGGTTCTCTTGGTGGGAGGCTGTTATAGAACACCCAGCCAGGACAAACAGGCAGATGAGGTGTTCTACAAGCAGCTGGCAGAAGTCTCATGGTTGCCAGCCCTTCAGCTTGCCAGATGTCTGCTGGAAATACAACACAGCAGAGAGGATACAGCCTAGGAGGTTCCTGGAGTGTTTGGAAGACAACCTCCTAACACAACTGGTAAGAGCCCACCGGAGGAGGTGCCCTGGTAGACCTGCTGTTTGTGAACAGAGGACTGGTGGGTGATGTGGTGGTTGGTGGCAGTCTTGGGCAGATGGACCACGAAATGTCAGAGTTTTCAATAGTGGGTGAAGTAAAGAGGGGCACCAGAAATTCTGCCTTGGACTTCTGGTGGGCAGACCTTGGCCTGTTTAGGACATTGATTGACAGAGTCAGCCCTGAAGGGCAAAGGGGTCCAGGAAGGCTGGATAGGCGTTACAAAGGAATTGTGAAATATTCAACAGCAGGCTGTCCCCATGTGGTAGAAAGACAAGTTGTCAGGGAAAAAGACCAGCCTGGTTAAACAGAGAATTTAGGCTGGAACTTCGGGGAAGAAAACCAATGTATCCTCTCCAGATGGAGGGTCAGATAACTTGGGAGGATTATAAAGATGTTGTGAGGTCATGTAGGGAGAAGATTAGAAGGACCAAAGTGCAACTAGAACATGGCCTTAAAGACAACAAAAAAGGTTTCTACAAATACAGCAAAAGGAGGGTCAAGGAGTGTCTCCAGTATTTGTTGAATGCAGAAGGTAGTGTAGTAACAGGGGATAAGGAAAAGGCAGAGGAACTTAATACCTTCTTTGTCTTTAATATTGTCCAGTTGTCTCTCAGGATTCTCAGCTCCAGAGCTGGAAGTTAGGGACAGAAAGCTGAGAGAAGGGCCCCCAATCCCGGAGGAGATGGTTAGTGACCTGCTGTGCCAATTAGACCCTCACAAGTCTATGACTCCTGATGGGATCCATGCCAGAGTAATGAGGGAACTGTTGAAAGAACTTGACAAACCACTTTCAATCACCTACCAGCAGTCCTGGTTAACTGGACAAGTTTCATCTGGCTGGAAATTGGCAAATATAACACCCACCTACAAGAAGGGTCAGAAGGATTATCTGGGGAATTACAGGCCTGTCAGCTTAACCTTGGTTCTGGGCAAGGTTATGGAAGACATCATCCTGAGTGCCAGTACAGGGCACATGCAGGACAACCAGGGGATCAAGCCCAGCCAACATGGATTTATGAAAAGAAGGCCCTGCTTGACCAACCTGATCTCCTTGTATGACAAAGCGGCCCACTCAGTAGATGAGGGGAAGGCTGTGGATGTGTCTATCTAGGGTCTGTCTAGACATCAGTAAAGTGTTTGACACCATCTGCCACAGCATCCTCCTCGAAAAACTGGCGGCTTGCAGCTTGGGTGGGGGACCCTTCAATGGGTAAAAATCGGGCTGGATGGCTGGGCCCAGAGAGCTGTGGTGAATGGAGATACACCCAGTTGGCAGCTGGTCGCTAATGGTGTTCCCCAGGGCTCAGCTCTGGGCCGGTCCTGTTTAACATCTTATGGATGATCTGGATATGGGGATCGAGTGCACCCTCAGTAACTGTGCAGAAGACACTGAGTTGGGTGGAAGTGTTGATGTGCTCTAGGGATGGAAGGCTCTGCTGGAGACCTGGACAGACTCGATCTGGGCTGAGGACACAACTGTAGGAGGCTCCATAAGGTGAAGTGTGGGGTTCTGCACCTGAGCCACGCAACGACACAGGCTGGGTGAGGAGTGGCCTGGGACAGAAAGGGACACCTGGGGGTGCTGGCTGACAGCAGCTGAGCAGGAGCCAAAGTGTGCCCATGTGGCCAAGAAGGCCAATGGTATCCTGGCCTGTATCAGCCAGCAGGACCAGGGCAATGGTTGTTCCCCTGTACGCAGCACTGGTGAGGCCACGCCTCGAGTGCTGTGTCCAGTTCCAGGCCCCTCAATTTAAAAAGGACAGTGAGGAGCTCCAGCATGTCCAGAGAAGGGAAACAAGGCTCATGAAGGGTCTAGGAAACATGTCTTATGAGGAATGGCTGAGGGAGCTGGGTTTGTTTAGTCTGGAGAAGAGTAGCCTCAGGGGGGACCTCGTGGCTCTCTGCAACTCCCTGAACGGAGGTTGGAAGGAGGTGGGGTCGGTCTCTTCTGCCATGCCTGCAGTAAGAGGAATAGAGGAAATGGCCTTAAGGTGAGACAGGGGACATTCAGATGAGGTATTAGAAAAAATCTTTTCACTGCTAGGGTGGTCAGGCACTGGAAAAGGTTCCTCAGGGAGGTGGGGGAGTCACCATCCTGCAGGTGTTTAAGAGGCATTTGGATCTGGCACTGGATGATGTGGTTTAGGGGTTACAGTGGCAGAGCTGGGTGGATGGTTGGACTGGATGATCCTAAAGGTCTCTTCCAACCCTGATGATTCTATGATTCTATTTTTATACTCTACAGTCAATGCCACAATGGTGAAAAGATCAAAAGCTGCTCAGTAAGGGTTTACTTGACAACACTACAACAAATTACAGAATAACTACATTCTAAGAAGGAGAAGGGAAGAGGATACCTTTTTTGCTAAGCAACAGTCTGCATTGGTGGGGGAGAGAAAACAAGGAGAATCTTTCATTAGTAGATGTGTCACATGACTATTCTTTTGTACAAACATTGCTCCTGATTCAGTCAGAGCTAATAACTTGGTACTTTCTGATGGAGAAGATGCAATTAAAATTTTTCAAAAAATGAAGCAAGGTTGATTTCAAAATCACTTACCAATATGCCACCATGAAAGGAATCACAAAATGACCTGCAGCCGAAGCCACTGTGACAATGTGCCCGTAGTTGTTGTTCATCATGACTGGCAGAAAAGCTCTCGTGGTCTTGGAAGTCATTTAAACCAAGAGGCAGAAATGCAGGGGGCAGGAAGGAGGAAAGGAACATTGTTTTCTTAGGCAGACTCAGCACTGACCCTCAATGTCATTCACTAGGTGGCCAAAGCTATCCCTAAAGCTATGAGCTGCACAGCACCTCAGATTCCCAGAGCCACAGGGATACCTGCTCTCTGACCACTGGTGCAGTTGGCAACCTGCTCTCCAAAGGTTTCAGGAGTTGGCTATAAACAGCAGCTGGTTTTCACATCTTTCCTTTGCTGCTTTTAGGTTTCAGGTGTCAGCAGG
>NW_008240042.1:73386-74397 GCF_000691975.1 Corvus brachyrhynchos
AAGAGCTGTAGGTGGGGTTGCTGAGATGACAGGCATTCCAGCCTTAAATTGAGGATCTGTGTGTAGTGACAGCTAGAAAGGAAACCACAGAATTGTGGAATGGTTTGAGTTGGAAGGGACCTTAATGATTATATAGTTCCAACATCCCCTGCCATGGGCGGGAGACTAGAGCAAGTGCTCAGAGCTCCATCCAATCTGGCCTTGAACACTTTCAGGGATGAGGCATCTCTAACTTCTCTGGGCAACCTGTTCCAGTACCTCACCATCCTCATAGTAAAAAATTTCTTCCTAATACCCAATCTAAACCTCCTCTCTTCTGGTTTGAAGCCATTTCCCCCTGTCTTGTCACTACATGCTCTTGTAAATATTCTCTCTCCATTTTTTTGTAAGCCCCCTTCACATACTGGAAGGTCGCAGTTAGGCCACTACGAAGCCATCTGCTTTCCAGGCTGAACAGCCCCAATTCTCTTAGCCTTAGGAATGCAGCAACAAGAGTTTGGCTTGGTAAGGCACACGTAGCAGCAGACAGGGGGCACACGGTGCCTATTGCAGCACAGCAGGCAGTACTGTGAGTGTAAACAGAGCTCATACAACACAGGCCTGGCTGACACCCTGAGGTGTGGAGAGTGGCTCTATGCATTTCTGTAGTCACATGCTGGGTGTGAGAAGAGAGGTGCCCTCCACAGTGCACAATGTAGAAAGATTTTTCTTTCAGAATGACCTTTGACACACACAGGTCTGAAGCTCCCCAAAGTCATTACATCAACTCACTAAGCCAGAGGAGAAATGGATTTGTTGTATCCCTGTTCCCAGGTGCCAGAAGGCCATGCCAGTGGCCTGTGTAGTGAAAAGCCCCAGGTCACAAATAGCCTGTGAGAGCTCAGCAGTCCCTGTGGTGAGTGACTGGGCAGCTGCCCTCAACACCAGCTGCTGTTTAATGCTGAGAGGCCCCAAGAAGGAGGCCTTGTCAAGGTAGTTGGGTTGGAGGAGCATACTCATAAATCCTCTGGA
>NW_008240042.1:74456-76286 GCF_000691975.1 Corvus brachyrhynchos
CAATCTATTTCCCAGCACTAAAGCCAGGTGTCGCTCGCTACTGAACTCATACCTTAATCCCCTCATTCCATCCAGTGAACATGAACAATTCTCTGCTTTGCTGCAGCCCTGTACACTTTGGAAGAGCAGTGCCATGCCTCCTCCCACCCCTCCAGTGTCTGCTTAGCCATAATGGGTACCACGAACAGACACTGAAAATGTTCAACACTATCTTCCCTGTTTATCCATCCTTTCACTCAGCCTGTCTCGGGTTTGGGGTATTTTTGTTTCTGGTGGGCTGGGGTATGTTTTGCGGCTTCATGGTGAACTCCTTTGCTGACCCACTGTGTCAGAAACAGGAAGCGCAGCCTCTCACCCTCCCTGTTGCACGTACACCCAGCACTTGGCCTGGATCCCTTCTGAGTGCCATGCTGCATGTTTGTATCTGCCCATCCTCCAACTGCCACGGTTTTTTTGCATTCCAGTCAAATAATCTGAAATAGAGAGATTGGGCCAGTGTAAACATTTAGTGAGGAGCCATCTATGCGTGTAGCTGCCCGGAGGGCAGCCGGGCTCACACAGCCCAGCACAGTGATGCTGCTGATAGGAGCGCAGAGAAAACACATCTCCCAGCAGTGCACAAAAAACACCTGAGGCTACAAAGAGAACAAGTGAAGGCAAACCTGCTCCTCTGTGGAAACAGCCTTCTGGTCTCAGCGGGCTTTTCCTGCCAGCCCGGGCAGCGGATCCACCAGCAGCTTTCTGAGCGCTTCTTTCCCTCTCGCAGGTGCTCTGCCGGGTGCTGCCTGCTCCCTCCCGAGTAGCACCGAGTGACTGTGGGACCAGAGCCCCACATCCTCTGCTGCAAGTGGGGCCAAACGCTCTGCTGGCGCTCAGCATCCCAGCCAGAGACCGATGGGAGCGGGCTGGAAGGAGGCGATGGGGGTGCAATGCGGTGCCGCCCTTCTTACGCCCTTAAATCCCCCGTGGACTCGGTGGTTACGGAGTGAGGACTCGAGTGTGCCATTACCTTATTGATGTCCCACAGAACCAGCCTGCTCTGGCGCTTGGCGAACTCCAAGGCGGTCGCTCTCCCGACGCCATGGCCAGCGCCCGTGATGAGCACCAGCTCCCCGCTGAGAGACTTTCTCCTCACAGGCACGAACAGCTTCACAAAAGCCTCCAGGTAGGAGTAGAGGAGCGTGGCCAGGAACAGGAGAAGCTCCAGAAACAGATTCATTGTTTTCCCGGAGCTCCTTTGAGGACCGAACTGAACTTTAATCTCAGGCCGGGGGGGTGCGGAGGTTTGGCCGCCCCTGGGGACCGGGCACGCACCGGGCCGATCTGTGGCTCCCCCTTCCCGGCTCTACAGGGGAGGGAAAATTACATGGGGAATGGCGATTCCTACGTTGGGATAAGGTAGTTGATTAAAGTAAAAGACAAAAAAAGAGGAAAGTTTATTCTCTACTTCCCCGCGGGAAGCAGGGTTTCCGCACGCACATCGGCCGCTCCGGAAGGCAAACACTGTAAATAACCAACGCCCTCCCCTTCCTCCTCTTCATTTCCTTATGTTTTATAGCTGAGCTGACGTCATGTGGCATGGAGTAGCCCTTTGGTCGGTTTGGGTAAACTGGCCTAGTTGTGTCCGCTCCCAGGATCCTTCTCAGTGATGGGGCTAGGAATGTTGGGGACACAGCGCTGATGCTGTGGGAGCGCTGCCCAGCAGCGGCCTAAACACGGAGACTGTGCGGGCACTGCGGGGCTGCCGTGGGGAAGGCGCTGCGCCCCAGGCAGACCCGGCACCGGGCGCTACCATTGGCGCCGCTGCCGCCAACTCGGGGCCCCCCTCGA
>NW_008240042.1:76678-119826 GCF_000691975.1 Corvus brachyrhynchos
GCCGCCTCATGGCCCGGCCGAGATCCCGGCGCTGCCGTGCACCCCCTGCCCGCCGAGGGGGAGCTTGGCCGGGGTGTGCGGTGTCTCAGGGTGTCCCTTTGGGGCGGGGCAGAAGGGCAAGCCGGGCTGTCCCTTAAAGTGATGTCATTACTGAAAAGTAAAAAAGCGGTGTTGTCCTTTTCCACGTCTCTGTTAAAGGGGTTTTTTTTGTGAATTTCAGGTGTTTCGCGAGTTTGATATTAGGAGGAATTTCTTCATGAAAAGGGGGATTAGACGTTAGAGTGGGCTGCCCAGGGAGGTGGTGGAGCCACCATCCCGGGAGATGTTTAAGGAAAGACTGGACGTGGCGCTCAGTGCTATGGTTGAGGTGACACGGTGGTATTTGGTCATAGGTTGGACGCGATGATCTCAAAGACCTTTTCCAACCTGATTGATTCTGTGATTCTGTGAAAGAGCCGAGTCTATTCCGCTTGCCGTAATATGCTTTACAGATCCGGCATTAAATAGCAGGTTAAAGCCTAGTGAATGAGATGTGTTTTTTGGTTTTTTTTCTTTTAGTAACTTATCTGCAAACTGTTGGTCCTGCCTTCATCCTGTAAACATGTTCAACAGTTACAATGTGAAGTTCCACCACAGCAAAGCTCTCACTTCCCCATATCCAGGATCACACATTGAGCGTAGCCATGTTCCTGAAGATAAAGTGGGCTGGCTGACTGAGTGGAAAGATTATAATCCTGTGGAGTACACTGCAGAGTCTGTTTTGGCTGGACCCAGTTGGGCAGATCCCCAAATTAAGTGAGTGGAATGGTAACTTTTTTCCCCTGTGAACATGGAAGCAGGAAATAGTCGTGAATTGAGTTAACAAGATCATCTTAAGTGATTCTGCAGTGATGTGTGAAAGTCAAGATTAAGAAAAGTGATGGTTAGAGAACTGAACGGTTTGGGTTTGTTGTGAAGGTCTTTGACACATGATTTTACTGAGCTGATGGTTGAGATTGGAATAATGGGCAGCTGTTGATGCTGTGTAAGTGTTTCTCTGTGTTGTGAGCTAAATAAAAATCTCCTAATTCTCCTTAAGAGTTTGGAAGAACATTTTAGTGATACATTTGTTTGTTCGTTCATGGTTGGAATGCAAAAAAGAAAGTGAATGAAAAAAGAAAGTGTAATCATACTTCTTGAAGTGAGCACTCTGACTCAGGAAATGTGACAGGCTGAATTAATTGCAGTAATTTTTTTGTGAGTATGTAACAATGGGGGTGTCAGTTCTTCTGTCTTAAGTAACAAGGGGTAGGACAATAGGAAACAGCCTCACATTGTGCCAGGTGAGGTTTAGATGGGCTATTAGGAAAAATTTCTTCAGCAAAAAGTTTGTCAGGCACTGGTACGGGCTGCCCAGGGAAGTGGTGGAGTCACCATCCCTGGAGGTGTTTAAAAGATGTCTGGTGGGCTTGGCAGTGCTTCATGGAATTTGGTGATTTTAAGGGTCTTTTCCAACCAAAATGATTCTGTGATTCTCCAGCTCTAACCTTAACAAAAATACATTTGAAACACTTTCTAAAGTGTTTCTAAACACTGTCTAAATGAAACTTGAGAGAGATGCAATATTAAATACTTTAGTTCTGCACTTTTGCCTGCAGAACTAAATGCAGAGGGACTGTCATCAGTAAAGGTTGAGACTTTATAGCCTCCTTTAGAAAAGGGAGGGCCTGCAATTCCAGTTCTGGCAGAAACTGCTCATTGATCAAAGGGGTGTTGCTGGTCTGATGGGTAGCATGCAAGCTTTATAATTTATAATATGTTTTATAATTTATCTCTGTTAAATTCTTTTTTTTCACGCAGTGATGGTTTTTCTCCCAAATTCAATGAGAGAGATGGGGAAGTGGAGAGGAAGAGTCTGAATGGCTTGTATGTGGTCGAAAATGGGAGACCCCGGTGAGTGTGGGGTTTTTGTTTGCATATTCATTTCAGTGATGTGGTTTCAGTGCTGTTACAGGTCTGTCAGTTCTGGTACGTGGTACCTGCTGGGAGTAAGCCAAGAGAGAAAAATGGAACCTAGTTTGATGAATCGACACTGGTGAAGGAGAAAAACATGCTGTGTCTCTTGCCCTTTAAAGCACATGGTGACACCACATATGTGTTGCTGTCCTTCCATTTTTTGTTATTTAATCTTGATTTGTGGTTTTTTTGAGAGTTTTTTTTTAGTTTGTTTTTTGGTTTTTTTTTTTTTTTTTTTTGGGTTTTTTGTTTGTTTGGGGTTTTTTTTGTAGAATATTTTGAATGTGGGGAAGTAAATATGGTTAATGCACTGTTGTGTTAAGGGTATGGAAATTTAGCAGAAAATAAACTCCCTTGTGTTTCAGGTGATCCTCAGAGATCAGAGGAGCTGCGTGTGGCTGGGCTTAATTTCTATTTGGAACCAGTTCAGGATTATGTAAGTCATGTAGTGTGGCATTTATTTCAGGAATCCAGCAGGAAGAACTGGCCTCACTGGCAGAGGGTTGTTGGGGCGCTGGGGACCAAACCATGCTGCTGATCCTGTTGTAACCAGGTAAGGGACAGGTGACTGCAAGGTACCCTGCAGTAGAGAAAAAACCCATACCTTTTGCTTCTTTTCTGCCTCTCTGGACAGGTTATTATTTTTCATGGCCGTTTTCTCTGTGTGTTCTCTATGTGTAAGCCCATTCTGCTTTTGTTATGTAAGAAACACTAACTTGACTTAGTCTGTGATAAGAGAAGGTGGGATTAGGATGCTTTGTTTTGATGTGCTTTTCCCAGCAGGATGTGTGTATGGGTGCTAACCATTTTACACAAAGCATTCAGAAAAGATTGTGTGGTTAACAGAAGTGCAAGCTAGAAAGTGCCATGCTGAAGGCAGAACCATTGTGGAAAATCATCCTGATGCATTTTACTTCTTCCGCTTTCCAGAAGGATGCTGATGCTACCGAGTTTCTTCCTTGAAAGTAAATGCTGGCATTGTTTTTGTTTTATTTTTTTTTAGACAGCTTTTTGCTTTTCCTATTGGTAGTTCTTAGTTCTTTACTGAAGGCGATGGTGGCTGCTTGTGGCTTTGTCCTGGCGCTGCTGCAGCCTGTGCGACCATTCTGTTCCAGCAGAGACATTCTCATCCGCTTAGTATGGATTGGCACAGGTGCAGCTCAGGGAGCTTTCAGAAGGAGCTGCTGCTACCAGCCTGGCTGCAGAAATGTGCCTCATGGGCATTTTCTGCCCTTTTGGCTGAGGAAAACCATCAGTGTTCTACCCTTGGTTGCAATCCTGCTGGATGGCATCCATCAGTCCACCCTGACTGTCCATTCTCTGCCTTGTTTGTCCCCTCACAGGTGGCAGTGCCCTCCTGTCCCTCTCTCAGGCCCTTGTGTCAAGAAGCAGCAAAACATGTTCTTGTTTGTCATTTGCTGCAGGTGGAAAAGGGACGGAAGTGGCAATAAAGTTGCTCATCCAGGTACTGGCAAGAACATCTTGCAGTTCGTAGCCATCAAGAGGAGAGACTGTGGGGAGTGGGCCATTCCAGGGGTAAGGGCAAAGCTCCAGAGGCAATTGACATTTCCCTGCTGGTGAGGCCATGAGGCTGATAAGGCATGTGTATGATGCAGGAGGATGTAACATACTATGAGCCAGGAGTTAAAATTTGTAGAATCTGAGGGATAGTCTTTGTTTGTTTGTTTGTTTGTTTTCCCCCCTCTAAGGGGATGGTGGACCCAGGGGAGAAGATCTCTGCTACCCTGAAGCGAGAATTTGAGGAGGAGGCCTTGAACTCTCTGCAGAAATCGCCTGAGGAGAAGGCAAAATTGGAGAAGCAGCTCCAGAAGCTGTTCAGCCAGGAACACTTTGTGGTGAGCTCTGTGTCTCTTGTGGTAGCCTCTTGAGCTGTGCATGTAACTCACAGCTGTATGGAACCTGAGGAAGTGCAGCTGAAATGAAAATAAGTCATGATGCTCACGTTCTTGGGGTGTAGGAAATGGAAGGGACTGTTGAAAACTCTGTAAGGGCAAATGTGTCAGAGGGAAAGAAAAAAGTATGACTGATTCCACCTTGCTTGTTGTGACACTGAGCTTGTTCTGGTTTGTTTGGGGCCTTACAGGTGTACAGAGGATATGTGGATGACCCTCGTAACACTGATAATGCCTGGATGGAGACAGAGGCTGTGAACTATCATGATGAAACAGGTAAATATCTCCAGAGGTGCTCTTAGTTGTCTTTTACTCCATATGTTGATTTGAAATTGGGACTGTTCTTGAACTGAGAATGGCAATGAAATTGGGGGAGCATGAAAGTCAGGTGTAAAATATGGGGCTAGATTGTTAAATTGATCTGTTATCTTGCTTTCCCATTTTTCACCTGTAAGATAAATCTGTTTAGGTGATTCTGAGTTGTTCAAGCTAGAGATTTCATGTAGTGACATTTCCACTGAATTTTGGGTAGTAGGATGCCAGTTGTAAAGTTTCACATGTGGCTGGTCCTAGATTTATCGGCCCCCAGAAGTAGTGGAGATAGTGTATCTTTGGCCCTTGTTTCCAATACAGAATGGAAAAGCATTTCCTTGGTTGTTGTCTATGAAGTCCTGAAATTCTTTAAAAACAGAGTAAAAACTTCAAAAAGAGAGCAATTCAGAAGCCTTTATGCAAAAAGTGGTATTTTTGATTTTGGGGCCTCTAGTAAAGTTTTAATTATTTTTGTTTTTTCATAAGCATATATAAGTTTCAGAATTCAGTTTGTCCTGTAGAATCGTATGTGAGAAAAGCAGCAGTCAAATGTTAAGCAAACAAACAAAATTCCAGGCAGATGTATTGGCTAAACTTGAGGTAATGAGTACGTGTTGTCATGATAGTTTCCATAACTTTTCATGCTGCTGGTGATACCCTAAGAGTGGTGACAAGGAGTTAACTCAGATTTGCCACTCAGGTTTGCCTTAAAATAGTGCAGGTATGAAAAATGTTTCTGGCACAGAAACAGGGAGAAACTTAGTTGTTTTTTCTCTGAGAAGCAGTAGAAGGTTGCTGCCTGTGAAGGAGCATTGTGGAAGGGCAGAACTGATAGGATGTGAGAGGGGAAAAAGCAGGAAGAGGCAATAGCATGTCCTAACTCTCATTTTGTGAACAGGTGAGACGATGGATAACTTGCCTCTGGAAGCAGGTGATGATGCTGGAGTGGTGAAGTGGGTTGACATCAGTGAGAAGCTCGAGCTGTATGCAAGTCACAGCTACTTCATCAAGCTGGTGACTGAGAAACGGGGAGCCCACTGGAGTGAGGATCCTGGATCTGAGTGCCACGAGTGATGGAAACTTGGAACCAACAGACTCTGAGAGAATATATTTTCCAGCCTTGAAACAGATGTCATTGTCATCCTCAATGAAAATTCTGTGAAATTCAGCTGGGAAAAACACAGTGATAAACAGAGGGTTTTTCAGAGACTTCAGGTTGCTTCTTTTTATTTCTTAGCTAGTGTGAAATGAGAAGAATGTGGGGCTCTTGGTTTGCTTTCTTGGCTTCGTTATTTGTAGCTGTTTCATGATGTCTGCAGATCTGCATGGCAACACTGGGATTCTGACTGGTGGTAGTTCACAGGCTGTTCACCTTAGCTCTGTGTTCTTGCACTGTTTCCCTGTATGAATAAGTATGAATCCCTAAGGAATGAGAGACTTGTAGGATAACCTGAATAATGATTTAAGTGCTGCATAATAAAGCGAAATTTCTTTTCTGAGTCATTTCACTTTGGAGTGATTTTCTATTTTGAGAGATTAGTTTTCACATTTAATTACTTTTTCGTTTACAGCATGGCTGGTATTCACATCTGAATGTGTGACAATGCCTCTGTGTAAAAAGAAAACTGTTGGAGGATGAAACTTCATGACTGATTTGAAGAGCTGAATTTTGAGGTTCCTCTCTTCCCACGGCTTATGGCAGTACAGCAGTTGTGGAGACTGCAGCATAAACAGAGTCACTGGAAAAGAGCAGCCTTAAAGTATAGTCTTGTAAATTGTTCTGGTTTCTTACCCTTCAGGTGATGTAAGTAGCTTGCAGTCAGGAGGCTGATGTAGGCCTTCTCTGGCATTTATGCTGCTAACAGGAGCTGCACAACAGTTGCTGACATTTCTCCCTGTGTTTTTAATCAATTGCTGTTGTGTATTAGTGTCAGGTGTTGGTGACAGTGACAGCTGAAAGTTGATGTTGAAACCTGAGGACTTTAGGAATTTTGATCCATATATTGAAGTAAGGTGGTGAGAAATGTCATGGTCTGGAATTACCTTGTGTAACAGTACTGTGACACATTCATGCACTGTTGAGACTTTATCCACATCCTGCTTAGCTAATGAATGGGTTTAGGGCTTGCTCCTTTTCAACCCTCCCTCTGCCTCCCAGTTAGCTAGTGAAACCTGAAGGAGTCACGTATGTTCATGCAGGAAACCCTGGGAATCTTGCAGAGTGTCGCGGGTTCGGTTTGTAACCGGGCGGAAACACCAATTTAGTGTAGTGGTTTGGTCCAAAATACTCATTACTGTTTATCTTCTGTGAGATAAGAATTAGGAGAAATGCAAAGCAGGCACCAAACTTGAAAGAATATAAAGAAGTTTATTAACAGACCTAAAAGAGGAAAGAAAAAAAATTATACCACCTTCAGAACTCCCTCCTCCCCCCACCTTCCTCCCTTCTCCCACTGACAATGTGAAAAGACAACCCTTAAGATGTTCAGTCTGTTACCACTTCCATAATAACCTTGTTCAGTCCATTTAGAAAGAGAAGTCTCTTCTTGCTCATGCTATGAAAACATTATCACAACGAGACAGCCGCCCACTTCCAAATATTGTGCAGTCCATTTAGGAAGAGGAGTCTCTCTGCCTGCGTGTGAGTCCTTTCCCCCGACTTGCAGCTTTTCCCGCAACTGCTTTCGAGGGTCCACTCTTGAAGTTTTTTGGGGTACAATTTTAAGGTTGAGCCGTTCAGAAACAAAAACAGAGGCCCTTCTCCTTCCCTGGGAGCAAAGGGTCTTCATCATCTTCATCGTTAGGACTATCTCTGGGAGCATCTCTAGGAACTGAGGTTTTCTCCTTTCCCATTTGGAGCAAAAGTCCTCATCTGGTTCATCTCTAGGGACTGAGGTTTTCTCCTTTCCCGTTTGGAGCAAAAGTCCTCATCTGGTTCATCTCTACGGACTGAGGTTTTCTCCTTTCCCATTTGGAGCAAAAGTCCTCATCTGGTTCATCTCTACGGACTGAGGTTTTCTCCTTTCCCATTTGGAGCAAAAGTCCTCATCTGGTTCATCTCTCCCTGTCCAAACTTCTCATGAAATTACAGCTGCGTCAGCATCTGCCTATCTCAGCGCAGGTGCTTCTGCTCACGAGTTGAACACTCCACCCCCCATATCTTCATGAAATTACAACAGGATACTCTGATATATCATAGCTTCACAACAGAATTTCAGCTTTAAGCATCTCCTCTCTCTCTTCCCTCAGGTTTTCAGCTCTTCACAGCAATAAAAAGGGTTAATCTCACCTCGGCCTTGCAGCTTTGCAGCTGGAATGTTGAATGTTTCTTATCGCATTGAATATCTTCTAGTTCCAACCCCCTCCTTTGGAGTCCCAACCTGCCTTGTCTCCTTTATAGATACTAATTCAGTACAATACCTGTCTGCACAAAAATAGTTTTCTCCACAAAATTATGAAATCCACTCTAAACAGCAACATATGGCAAAGCTATGTATCCAAAACATGAATGCAAGAAAAGAGATGAGTGATGAGTTTAAAGAAGTAAGCCATGAAGAATGATCTCAGACTAGTTATTCTAAATTAAGTCTGCAAATGACTAAAAGAAAAAAAAAAATCTTATCCCCAAAGTCTTCTGCAATAAATGTATTTTTGTGCTGTTCTTAGTTAAGGGGTTGAATAGCTCCAGTTGCCATTTCTGAGTTTGAAACCTTTCTCCTAGTCCAGTAAAAATGCAGCACCTGTATCACTAGCTTAATATGTTGGGGTCTTAAAGAATGTCCATATCCAAACTGGCCAGCTGATAGGTTCTATCAGTTCCCAGAGGAAACTGTAAGCACCCCTTAGCAAGGACATCCCTTCCGGGACTATGCTTGCTAACCTATGACACAGAGTTATTAGTATGTTCCTTTCAAAGAAAAAGTAATGCCAAGAGGTATTAATTTTTCTTTCAATCCTTGCTCACCTCTTCCTGCCCACTTGATTTCTTCTGTGATGTGATACATTATGCAGAGCAGGCCCCCAGCAGTGTAGTTGGGTTTTGAAAGCATGACCTACAAGAGCAGACCCTTCTTATGGGGTCAGGGGAGGTGGATCTGTAGTCTATAGATACAGTTTTTTATACTTCAGCTTTCTGTGCATCAGAAAATCACAATGTCATGAATCATGCCTTCTTCAGATGTTTCGGGTGATTAGTTTACTTCTCAGCTGATAAAAATGACAGGGTTTTTTTATAACAACCCCTACTAATCCTTGGAGGATTGACAAGCTTGGCAGTGGAAATGTGTTATAAAAGGAATATTTGTTGTTTGTTTTTTCAATATAGGTATTCTGACTGTAGCAATGCTGGAGGAATACTCAGGTGATATTACTGAGAGTACTGAAGCTACAAACTGAGAGGCAGCATAAGTACTTTCTTTTTTCCTGAAGAAATGGGAACTTGTGAATTAAAGCTATTACCTTTTGAGGCCAGCTGTGTACTGACCATGTGCTTGCAGTTTGAGAGCTGTGCTTTCTGCCATCCAACTCTCTGTGGGTTAAACAAAAAGCTCTTGAAAGAGCTCTTGAAAATAGCTATTGAAAATAAGTTTTCAGTCATGGTGCTTGCCTGATCCTTCTGTTTAGTGATTATTTTACTAGTAAGTAAGTAAGTTTGAGTACATGTATCGGGAAAATCTTGTAGGATGCGGTTTGGAAGAAGTTGGCATCACGTTGGATCTGTCTGAGGCCACTGACATCAACAGCTCATCAGGTGGGATGTTCATCTGCCCCTTAATACATTATATTCTTCGTATATCCACAGCTGTAACCATCTTGGTGATGATCATTATTTGCCCTGTAGAACTTGGGACTATTTAAAGGGCAAATATTTCCCCTTTGCCCTGATAAATTCAATTTTGTTGTATGTTTTCCTAGTAGTGGGTTTGAGCAGAGCAGTGGTGAGCATTGTGTCAGTGGAGAGTGAGTCAATCTCTTGAGAGTTATCCTCTTGTGAACTATATTTAATTGTTCTAAGGTGGCTGAGTCTTGGCTGCAGAAAGAACAAATATGCAAAAGACTGCAGCTAGGCTGGAAAAGCTCTGTCAAAGTTACTTTCTCCCCCAAGACATTTGAAGTCCCAGAGAAAGGATCTTTTCCAAATGGAATTAGCATTGAGAATATGCTTTTGTACATACCATCCAGGCTGAGTTGTTTACACACTGCTGTGTGATGTTGCAGAATGTGAAGTGAGCAACAAGTTGGGATGGTGGAAAAAAACTGGCAGTGAAACTGGTTTTGCTGGGAAGTAATCTCTGCTTTGTGCAAGAAGTTCTTGTGTTGAAAATAATCACAGCTTAATTCATTGTTTGCCAGGGCATCAGGCTGGTGTTAAGCTACGATTATCAGCCCTTGCTGGTTCAAGAGCAGATTAGCAGGGGGTGAGGGGACTTCCACTGTTTAAGATACCAAAATAGCATTTCTGAATTCCATCTTCTTTTCATTGGAGAGGTGACATGGTTCAGGTGAAAGGTGTTTGCTGATCATCCTTTGTAGGAATAGCATTTGGGGTTTTTTTCCTTAAAGCAGAACATGCCTGGAGTGTTTTCAGTGAAATGCTTACCTTAAGATCACAAATTTATGGGGATTCGGGAATAATCACATACTGTCCTGGCTTTTTTTATTTTTAAATTGTGCCTCTTTTGAGGTGAGCAAAAGATGGGCAATGGTGAAAGAAATAGAATTTTCTTTGACAAAGTTCTGACAAAACCCACATTCCAAGTAGACTTCTATTTTATTTGAGACTTCTCTGCAGAGTGTTAAGCTGACAATACAGTAAATAAAGGAAACAAGTCCCATTTCAGTGTGCAGTAAAATCTACATTCTATAATTCTACTGAGGAGTTTTGTGAACGGCTTAGTCATTGGGTTAGTAGTATTCGTTGGTTCAGAGAGATCATGGGTACATGTGGGGGAAAACACTGGTTGTTTAGCTATGAACCAATTGAAGTAGTTAAACTTTGCTGCTGCTAATGAATGTAGAAATTTTCTGCACTTTTGTTATTTGATAAGAATTCAGTGAACCTTATTCCACCTTTTTCTTGAAAGCTGTGAAGCTGTTAATTACAAAAGTAAGCAGGATTCACTGATTTTAGTACAGAACTGGGAGTCTGTTCAGCCAGGTTCAGAATAGGAGATTTTCATTTATGTCCTCTGCAACAAAGAAGAAGAAAACATTATTGACATTTTATACCAAAGAGACATTTTTATGCTGTATCACTGTCAATAAGGTGACTGATGCTATGGATGAGCAATCAACTGGCAGAAGTATATGTGTGTTATGACTGGTAAATTGTCATCAGAAGAGCTGAGAGAATTCTGTGAAGCTCCGTGTGTCTGACTTCTGACAAGAATCAGCCTCCACTTAAAATTAGGGACTTGCTAGTAAGTTTTTGAACTCATTTCTTCAGTCTGCTTGTTTGGCCAAATACCTTCTGTCATGTAACTCTTCTGGGATTAACCTGTGCTATGTTGTTAACCCTGCTGACCTTTTGCAGTCTTGTTATTACTGTTCTGTTTTCCTCCCAGCACAGTAGCCATGAGCTTCTACTTACATTTCTTCGCCTTACATTGAGGTCTGAGTAATTTTCTTGATGGGAACATTCTGTCAGGTGCATCTGCCTATTTTTTTAGGTTTACCTTCCTTAATCCCAAAGCAGTGGCACCATTCCTTCAAAGCGATGAGTTTGTCCTGGTCTCCATCACACTCTTGGAAGAAACGGGTTATGCAGTGTTCCATGGGAACAAGGGAGGCTCTCAAAGGTGCAAGCTCTGAGTGTGTTAATAATCTGAAAGAAAGAGCAGATATGGAGAGCTGCATTTCCTTAATAAATCAGCAGGATTATCAAAGGTGATCTAAGGTAGAAGACAGTAAGGATGGCTTTATCAGAGATGCCCCACTGGATTTTGCTATGGCGCTGCTGTAGTGAATGTGTCCCAGGTCACTATAAAGATATCTAATATCTGATGAACTAAAATGCTTCTGCTGCATGTTTGTTTGCTAAGATCTTTTCTCCTAGAACAAGTATTACTTGTGTAGTAATTACAAGTATTGCAAGGAGCGACTTGCTCACTACTCATCACTTGTGGAGTTCTGCTCTTAATCCTCAGGAGATCAAGCTTGCAAAAGTGCTTAGCTGTGTTCTAAAGCAGTAGGTGTGATTGTCCCTAGGTATTGAAGGTCTGAACTTGGAAATAATGGATCCCATCACTGAGTGATATGACCAAAAGCTTGAAATCTGAGTCACGTTCTCAGAAGCTGGAGGCTTCCTCTGGACTGTGACTGTATCTGCTCATTAAACTGAGAGACCTCTGTGGTGTTAGTTGAAAACTATGGATACCTCACTAGTGGATTTTTGCTGCCAGGGCTCTGTCCTCTGTACTTAGCCTTTTGCTCTTAGCTTCAGTAATAACAGGATTTCTTCCTGGCTGAGAGCATTAGTAGCCATTCAGACACTGTAGAGCTTAGAGTGTACTACATTATCATGCAAGGCAAGAGGATAGCAGGCTCTGACCTAGGACATGACCAGGAAAACAATGAGGGAAAAAGTTCTGTGTTAGAAAGGGGGAGGATACTGGTTTCTATATGTAGAGAATCCTTTGAGGGGTTTAGAAAAGTAAAACAGCCTGAGTTTAATTGGCAAATCAGAACTGAACCACAAATATTTTTTTACCTGTCAACAGGGTGCTGATCAAGCTGGTGAAACTGCCAGTGCACAGGATACACATACATGTGGTAATTTTTCTCAAAGTCGTGCAGGAGCAGCTCAACTGGGTGGTCACCAGCCACAAGGCGCTTGTCATTCTGGTAGATCTTTTTGACCTGAACATAACACAGAAATTGTTATTTTTTGTTTAGGAATGAAGATCTGTCCTGAAGAGAATTATCTGGCAAGAAGGTGTTTGGGAGAAATGAAACTTGATAATAAAATACCACTGAGGAAATGGGTTTTAGTGTTTGTGATCATACACAGCACAAAAAGCTTGCCTCAGGTGGTCCAGGAGATTTTTGTTGCTGTCCGCGTTAACTTTGGCAGTAACTAGAAAGGGAGTGAAATTCTTGTGGCTTAATTGTCAGACTCGGCTTGGTAGCCTTGGCTTGGTAGGAGATTAAACCAGTTTTATCACATCTTCTGTCCTGAGCAAAGCAACTCATGTTTTGCTGTGAAATAAACCATCTCAGAAGTCATCTAATTCGTACCATTTAGTATGAGATGTTCTGGGCTGGTCCATGTAACTGCATGGTTTTGTCTGAAAAGGATTGCTGACCTTATTCCTTTGCTTTTCAGTTAGAATCCCAGAAGTGTTCAGGTCACGTTCATAATACTGGACAAGGATGTTCTTAAGCCAGTCTCGCATCCGGAGGGGAAACTGATCCACTTCATAATCAGTACAGGGCGGGATGTCTGTGCCAAAGAGGAAAGCTTTTGTTAACAAGTCATCTGTTTAATCCCTATTCGAGCATTTCTGAGATTTGGGATCTCACTATCAAATTTCCAGTTAAAATTGACAGAACTGTTAATACATAAAATTGTGAATGCACCTAATGTGTTCAGTTATAAATCTACAGGGTTTTTGTGCACGTGCTTAACCAGTTGTGCAAGACCCAACTTTTATATATCCGGGCAGCTTCTGAGCATAGTTGTGCAGTGGAGCTCTTATCAGTCAGTTGCATGAAAGCAGAATTTTTGACAGCAAAGGAGTATTCTGGCTGGGAAAGCACTTTCCTTCTACCATATGCAGCACGTGAAGAGGTTGGAAATCAGTTCTGGCTTTTAGATCCTGACTTCCGCGTGTGGCATCTAAGTTTGGTTGTTGTTTGTTGGGGTTTTTTTTCCATGGGAGTTAGAGATGGACATTTTCATTTACTAACACTCTGCAAACACTGTTTTTCTGGTCAAGGATTTACAAAATCTTCAGAGGCTGTAGCAACAGGAACATGTAAGACAGTGTAGGGGGAAGATAAGGTCAGCAACAATTGGTGTAAGCACAGGAGAGATGTCTAGGTTTCAGATACTTTTTAAACATGCTTAGGTTCTGGAGGTCTTAATTAGCAGATAATTGATGCACAAGTGGCAAATTACAAGAATAAAGGTAGTTTAGGGCTGGCTGATGGGTTAAGGCTACTGCTTCTTTATACCTAGGTGAATTCTTCACAGAAAAACAAGCTTACATTTGCAGGAGCCCATATAGTCTAGGTGCAGCTGGCGGCCCATTTTTGTCCCTTCCAGTTGACATTTGGTGCCAAAGAGTTGACATATGCCATCGTAAGTCTTGTTATCCGTACCACAAACCTAGAGGAGGAGGGAAAAACAAAACCACCACCCCCACTGCTGTGTTGAGAAAATAAAAGCATCATTAACATGTGGTGAATGCCCACAGGGAGTACACATGATCAGAAGTATTGGAAATATTAGTTGTATGCCCACGTGAGAATTAGTTGTCTGTACTTGCAGGCCCAGTTTTGCAACACCTGAGTTTATTTTAGTGGTTGTAATATAGCCTCTGAGATGCTGTGGGATTATTTCACTCAATATGTGGTAGTACTCAGCACATGCTCTAAACCACAAAGTGGGTACATGAAACTTTTAGCGACAGGGAAAAGCTGCGATCCCTGAGACTGAGTGGAGCAAGTCAGTTGCTGTGTAGTTACATGGGTTCATACTGTTCTCAAGCCATAGTCAGTGTGTTTGGGTGCTTTATACTTAATTTTGCAACTACTGGAATCATTCAAACTCACTTGCATGCTCTTTAGGGTAGAATCATTCTAAATAACAGCAGGGGAATGTTATCTTATGAACACTTTAGGTGGCTTTTCCCAGTCCTGTGCACTGGGTGAAATACTCACATGCTCGTAGTCTTTGGTGGGAGGACAAGCAGCAGGATCTTGGCAAATGCAGTGGGGTTTCCCTTGTTTGTCTGCATGGCAGACTTTGCCTCTTTTGCAGTGGAAGTTATGACATGGGTCTAGCAATCCTAGCAGGAAAGAGGGACTGTTACAGGTGATGGGATGAAGCCAAGTGTTTGTCAGGTACTACTGATGGCCAAAGCAAAACACAGCCCAATATTCACCAAGAAATTCAAGTGCATTTTTAAGTTTGTTGAAATGAAGTTGGATCTTGTATTGAATAAAACAAGCCAAACTTTAAATGAGGATTTTTGTGAGGCTTCTAGCAGTCCCAGGTTTGAATTGGATGGGGAAATAATTTTCTCACAAAAAGCTGTTTCTTCTGTAAGGACTAACATTCACTTCCAGCTTCCTTTGGTGAAACATATCCCATCTGTCTTTGCTGAATCAAGCACTGGCATTTGTCCCACTCCTACTTGAATCCAAGCTACTGTTCTGAAACTGAAAACTCTCAGTGCAAGGTAATTCCCATTTCTGTGTAACTGACACAAAAATTTGTGCACTGCCTACAAATGTTTTTCACAAACAAATTACTAAATTCAAGGGAATATGGAAGGGATTCTCTGGGAACACAGGATTAGGCACAAGCACAGTTCAGTCACGTGAAATCCCATGCTGCAAAAGGCAGAAAAGAAATGCAGACCAGCAGATTTCCTAGCTGCAGAGAGCTGGGCGTTACATGACAGCTTTGCTTGGGGCTTATCTTACCAAGGGGAGCCTCCTCATTCCTGTTGCTGACACTTTCCATCTTGCCATGGGAACTGCCTGTAGTCTTAACCTGCACAGTCACAGAGGCATAAGCAGAAAGTTGTGGTGAATCTTGGGAAGAAAAAAAAAACACTTGGACAAAATTTTCTCAGGTCCGAATATAGAGCTGACTGAGGCACAGTTTGCTCTGCTTGAAGCAGAGAGAGGTTGCTATGCAAAATGTGTGAGAAGAGCATAAAGCCTCTGGTAGTATTAACATGCTCTTGTTATTTGGGGAAAAAAATAAGAGTAGGAGGTGGAGAGAGAGAGAAATGGGAGCTCGGTAAGGCCTGAGTTTCTTATAATTATTCTGTGGACTGTAGTCCTGCCTTTCCAAGCTGTTCACTTTTGTGTAGTAGTGTTTAAAATCTTTGTGAGAGAGGAGTGAACAGGCGGTCTTAGTAAGCTGGAGATTGGGTTTCAGGTTTTGTATCTGTGTATCTGCATTTATTTGTGTGTTTCATTACACACCCCATGGGGCTGGAGCTCTTACATGAATGGTGTTCACTTCCCTCCTGGTCCAACTCACCTAAATGCTCTGTGTGCAGTGACACAGCATGAACCAGAGGAATAGTGAATAAAAGGGGAGATGAAACTTCTGCATATTAATAACTTATTACATCTGTTTTTCTCCAACATGTCATTTCAATCATCAAGAATTTAAATTTGGAACTGGTCCCTCTCTCCCTCTCCCCCTTTTTGTAGTATTCCAATTTTATTTTAAAGATAACTTACCTTATCTTCACTGTCCATTGAATTTATGCTCTGAACAGAGCTACTCATTTTCAGTTGTTGCTTGTTGTCAGAATTAGGTGGCTCATGATCATAATCATCTTGTTCAGAGTGAGCAAGGTCTTTAATCTTGGCAATTTGGTAATCCTCAGTCTCTCTATGAACTGCAGTGTTATCTTCAGTGGTTCCATCCCCTTCAGGCTCGGTATTGATGCTCTCCTGGTCATTACTCTGGATTCTCTCCTCTTCCTCATAGGCTGCTTCTTTCCAGGTGTTGCTGAGATACTCCTCACCATCAATGTCACCACTGTCATGACCATCATCATCATTACGGTCTTCCTTATCTCGTATTTTCACCACTGTGTCATGGTCACTCGGATAGTTCACTTGAATATTGTCTTTTCTCTCTTGACTTTGCTGTTTGCCATCCTGATCGTCATTATGGTTTTTTTGAGAGAGGGGGATTTCTTCTTTATAGGACTTCTTCTGGCTGTTCTCCCTCTCTTCTTCCTCTAGGTCAAATTTCTCTCTATGTCTCTTGGTTTTCCGGGTTGCTTGGCTGGAATCTCTGAGGAGTTCATCTGATTGCATGCTGTTCTCATGTTGCTGTCTTTTGTATCGGTCACCTTGATGTGTCTGGTGGCCTTTGTGCTTTTTGTCTCTGTAATCAGTGTCTTCACCCCATTCCTCGTCCTCTTCTTCCATACTTGCCTCTTCATCGCTTTCACTGTTTCTTTCAGGCAGGCCAACAGCATTTTTGTTATATTTCCACATGTTATGCTCATGATGAAGGCTGAAATCACCCACTAGGTGTTCTGCATGGCCTGGAAGGTGTCGGTTTGCCGTGTTCCCATGTTTCTCATGCTTCCTGAGCTGGTCATGCTCAGAGCTGGACTGTTCTCTGCCGCTGCTCCCAGAGTCACTGTCCTGGTTATCAGAAGCCAAACCTGGTTTATTGTGCAGTGCAAGGAAATCAATGCTTTTCAGGCTGTTTTTCACTTGATGCTCGCTCCCAGTTCTTCCTTGTTTCCTAATGGTCTGGGGCTCATCCCTGTATTCAGTGCCTGGTACTGATACCGCTGGTTTTAAGCTTCTGTGACTGGGCAGAAAATCACCTTTGTCTAAATACCCTGTGTTCTCTTCCTTTGAGGCTTCAGGGTGAATATATTCACTCTTTAAAAAAATTTTAAAAAATAACAAGGAGATTAATAAATCTTAGGTTTTATTTGAAGTTGATGCAGTGTTATTTTTGCCTTGTATTGCAAAGCATAGCATGCTTTATTTGTTTTCTTTGTATGTGCTCTTCGTAAACTAGCCCAGAGCACGAAATTCACTGCTGATGTCCCTTCTCTTTCTCAGCAAATCTGTTTATCTGTCCCTTCTTTTAGTGCTGGAGTTTCTGGAGAGGTCTATACAACTCTGTTTCAGAGACAGGTGCATATGGGTGTCTTGTGAAATCTCAAAATGCTTAATTAGTGGTTTAGTCATAACTCCAGGTGCTTGTAGGCTGCAGTAATTATCACTTACCTCAGAGAAGGGGGAGGTGAAACATAACTTCCTACACAGATAAGGGAAAAATAAGGGACCTGGGAAAAGAGGAGCAGGGGAAGAGAGGGCACCTTTCACAAGGTGTCGTGATAGTAATTCCTGAGGAGTGCCCTGCATTGATTTCATAATCCATATATTCATCTACTTTGAGTCTGATACATCATTGCTTCCTGGCTGAACTCACCAGGAACTATTGTGTGTGGTGACAATCGCTGTATCATAAGATCAACAATAGATGTTTGAGTGCCTTTTTTTTTTCTTATTCTGTCAAGCCAATAGCAAAACTATTACCTTCGGTAGAAAGGATTCAAATGCTTGAGAAGAAAGCAGGTACTAAAATGACTGTCAGGTCTTGCCTCAGCAATTACCTTTCTGCTGCTGTGTGTACTTCTGAACAACACCTCTGCATGTTTGGTGTTGCTTATTGCTTACAGCAATATAGCACCTCGTGCTGATTTTTCTTAAAGCTTTTGGGGGGTTTAATTTGGGAAGAATGGTCCTTCTCAGCACCCAAGTTGCTGGAATAGATTTTCCTTTAGTTTAGGCAGTCTTATGACTGCTTGGAAACAAACACTCCACTCACAAATACTTATACAATTTTTTTTTTTTAAAGGTAGGATTGGAAGTATTAATTAGGTTCTTGTAGATCAGCTATATCCTATTTCCTGTCAAAGGAATGTCAAAGTGGTATCTTAATGTTTTGCATGTTGCTTGGTGTCCTTGCTGATGTGGGAATAGTACTGGAAAATATATTCACTGTATCTGTTCCAACTGATCTAACTCTAACTTTTTCAAGGGAAGATCCTATGTTTGCTCAAATCTAACAGAAATTCAGGGTGGAGCTTTTCCAAAGCTCTACAGATTCAGAAGACACAAGGCCAAACAGTCTTTAAGATTGTCTGTTGTGGGTGCCTGTGTTTGAAGCAGCAGTCTGAGAAAGATTTGGCTCATGTCTTGACAGGAAGCCTTGTCCTGCACCTGTTCTGCAGAGATGTGCCTGGAGATGGCTTCCAGATGCTGCTTTCTGTTATACCTGGATAAAATCAGCTCTTAGGAACTTGGGTGCTCATGAAGGAACTTGGGCAAATTTCAGTCACTATCTGTGATTAGACACTGTGGGGGAGAACTGGCCTTTGATAGATGATACACACACTTGGAACTGATGATTCATGGGCTATTGCAAGGTCTTGTTTCGATGCAAGTGTCTTCTGTGTGTTATTTCTGGTAGACAGCTGTGGGCTACAAAGTGATGTTTATACCATTTCTTCAGCTGGGTAGTTCATTAGGAAAAGTTAATTTTTTGTTTTTCATAGTGCAGAGCACCATCTGGATTGATATGAAATGTATCTGGAAGGCTCTACAGAGTGGGATATTGTTTATAATTAAAAATAACAAAAAGGTTAGGATAACAGTTGGGATTTTGAATCTCTTACCACAGAGCATGACCTGAGTTTAGTAGTTCTGACACATCCAATGGCTTGGAGCCAAGATCCATTGTGTCTGAGCCACAAAGGCTCACCAGAAGAGTGCAATAAAAAGGCATTTTAATTTGGGTCAGCTGTGAATGCAAAACTGTGGGCTCTGTCATTAGCACACATATGTGGCATAGGGAGGGCTGGTGAAATCCTCTGTCTCATTGCCATCAGGGCATCTGGCTCGTCAGCCACAGAGTGCTCTGCCAGCACAAGCTGTGTCTAATGCTCTGCACTGTGAATAATGAAACATACAGTGGCTAAAATTCTTATATGTTTGAGACTGCATGTGATCACCTGGTGTGATAAATTGAGGATGTCATCCTCCTCCTGTACTGGAGCTGTTTGTACCACAGTTTGACTGTAACTGGAGCTTATTGCTTGTACAAATATGGGTAATGATGATATGTGGGGATTAATTTAAGGTAATTTTGTCAATAAGTGAAACTTCCATTTTGCTTTAGATTTTGTCCTGTTTGCAATCATTTAATATGCAAGGCATGAGATACTTGGCACTAATTCTTGGGGTGAGAGGGCCTAAATTTTTTTAACATAAATCAATTTGCCAACCAGTGTGTATGTGCTAATGTGTTTTTATATTTGAGATGAATAATGTTACTTCCTATTTAAAGAACATGAAGAGTACCTTTTCTGGAGTCTTCTGTCTGTGAGTTCTGAGCTTGTGGTTTACAGGATGGGTCTGAAAAAGACAAATATATGAATATCTGCATGTCCATAAAAATCTTGTACAGGTCAGTGGGATAACATAGAATGTTCTCAGAATGGGAAATTAAGTGCCTGGTAATAGTAGCATGATGAGGACTTACTGAAATAGCAAAAATTGGTCCTACAAGACAAATGAAGAGAGCTACAGCCTTCATGCTTTCCAGATCTCGTAGAGGACAACAGTTAATGGTACAGGGGTAAGGCTTAGAAGTTTCCTTTCTGCAAGAAACATGAAAACAAAACAAGTTAGGATTTGGTATAATGACCTAGAAATGACTGATGGAAGCAATGCAGTGGCTGCCGTAACTTGTTTAGTCTGGAGACCCACAAAATTGCCATGCAGTGTCCTGTAAACTCAGATGTTACACCAGCTTAACTGGAGGACACTTCGGTCTCAGTTCTTTGACAGGGATTAAGCTGTAGGCTGCACTCACAAACTCCAGTGGGTGTTACTGAAAGGCAGAGTTGTGACATCGGTTGAGTATTTAAATGCTTACAAATACTTGTGAGTATTTATCCACTCCTCTGAGATACCACCTTGTGAAAAATGCCTCTATTTTATTGAACTCTGAGGCAGTGTCTGCTTGTGGCATCTCTATGGCTGAGGTGTCTCCTGGCTGCTCCCCTCTGTGTCTGGTAGGAAGAATTAAGTGGTGAAGTTCTGCTCAGCAGGTCTCCAAGCTCAGAAGGTCTGCCCAGGCTGCTTGAAGAATGGGTGTAGTCCTGCTTTGGATGCAGTCCTGCTTCTGTGTTTTCTCAGCAATTGTCACCCAAAGTGACAATTTGGAAGATCCTTTGAGAAGGAAGATCTTTTGGAAGATCCCTCTGTTAAACATTGTTTAATGTCATCATCTTTCAGTTAATGAGGATCAAAATACTCATTAGCGGGGCATATCTAGTATGCAATCCATTTTTTCTTGCAGTTAGCTCATTCAGTCTCCAAACTACCTCTTGAATAATTATCTATTATCTCTTTGGCATTCACAGTTAGTTGTCTAAGATGTTTTCAGAGAGAAAGGCAGAATACAACAAAAGCCATTAATGAGCATACGCAAAATGCCTCACTGGGCTGGGTATGGGCAGTCAGTTCAGATCAAGGCAAGTGTTGTTAGACTGAGGGTTATGCAGGCAACTTCTCAGAAATGCAGGGAAACAATCCAATTTCATGTAAAGCCCTAAAAACTGTGTACTGTGCTTTTTGAAGGCCTGGCAAGTGACTGAGGAAAGAAGGATCTGAATGTCAGGTAGGCTTGATTTCTGTTTTTTTCTGTTCCTGGTGAGCAACACAGATCTGGGCATGTCACTTAACTGAGTTTCCTTTGTAAAAACTCCCATTTGTCATATTTGTTTTGGTGAACTAGTTTAAGAGTTATGAATGAAAAGTTCTGCATGTTGTATTTTATTTATAATTGCAGTTTTCTAATTTGGCTTGTGTCTCTGTCTGTAAAAGTTGCCTCTCCTGCCTTTGTCCAAATAATGAAAAAACAGTTGGAACAAATCTGAGCTAAGGTGACAGGACAGGGCTTTTGTATTTTCTTTTCTTAGTAGTAGCAAGCCCACAGCAGCCCACAGGAAGCACAAGTCTTGAATAAGTATTGAATTATTAGGGAAGCCTGACCACACTGAATGAAGTGTTATATAATGCATTGTGAGATTTTTTTTTCTTTATTTTACACTGAAATCTTAAGTGGGAAGACACTTCATTCTTGCTTTAATTTCCAAATATGTCCTAAGGAAGAGAATTCTTAAAAGCAAGCTTTTGTAATATATAAGTTTACTAGAACCATCAGAGAGGAGCAATTACACAAGAAGCTATTTTTAAAAGCAGGGAGACATCTCCCTGGGAAAATGAAGTCATTATACTCTGCAGGAGAATCTGTAGGAAAACTTAGCCAAAATGCGAATAGGAAATTTTCTTGAGTATGGTGGGGGTTTTGACCAAGAAATGAGGAATTTAACAATACTTCAACATGGGTTATTGAGCAAGCAATGCTAACTAGGAGTACTGGGTTTGCATGACAAGGTTTTGGTGGCAGGAGGCTACAGGGCTGCCATTCTAATAGTGTCAACAGTCACTTGAAATACTCATCAATGACATGATTTTTTAGTAAAAACATAAGTGTGATACTCTTAAATTACAACTGGTACAGCACATTCCTGTTTGTAGGTCTGTTTCAGAAGCCCCTGTGAGAGCATGAGTACATTATACACGTAGAAGCTGGTTTATGTGCATACACACATACAACTAAAAGGCAGAGTTTGAGGCAGGTATCTGATCTGAGTAAAAGAAGAGATCACAATAAGAAAATAAATATTAAAGCATAAAACTATTTCACTCATTCTCTACCAGCAAATAGCAGCTAATGAGACTTTATCCCTCTGATGCTGCCAGTTTTACAGCTGCAAAAGCCATCAGGCATAAGTCCTTGATGGCTGAGTGCAAACAAATCAAAACCAAACCAAGAGTATTTCAGGACATCTTAAAACAATTTTTAAACAAACTTTTTAAAACAATTTTTAAACAAAAATTCACATTAACTTAATGTTAATTGTTTAATCTCTTACGTTTCCCTTCTACCATTTCATTCTATTTTCTACTTGTTTAGATCTGAGTTTTTACAGTTTTGGGATTCTTTTTACCCAGAGCTCTCTGTAATTTAAGATCAGATCAAGTCAAAATGAGCTGCTTTGATTTAATTTGAGGAGAGGAAAATGAGACTTACTTATTAGGCAGAATTATTTTGATATTAGTTGGTGGGTTTTGTCCTCTCCCAGAATCTGCATTTCTTTCAGGGGCTCCCTGTTTGGTACATGTTTTCACTAGCTCTACTAACACATTTCTGAAAGGCTCCTCCAAGACCAGCCAGAGTTTCTCTCTCTCTTCTCCAATATGAGAAAAAAAGGATGAATCAGGTTTTTTGGCCTTGTCTCTCGGACTAAGGTTCCTAAACTGGTATTTCAAGAGATTGTTGAAGTGTTGGGAAATTAGGTTGCACTGTGGCTTTCAGCTGGAGCAAAGTTCCAAAGGAGGTGTGTACTTTTCTTGGCTCGTTGGCCATAATGCTTCATTGTTTTGCAAGATAACTGGAAAAATAATTATCCCAGTAGTAAGATAAGGGTTGTCTTCCTCAACACAGTAACTACACAGTGTTTTCTCTTACAAAGGACACTTCTTTCTGTTCTAGACAGAAACATCTGAAATGTGTTATCCTTAAAATAGATGATACTGTATGAAAGCTTCAGCTATTTTGCAGTAAGTGGGAAAAAAAATGCAGAGGGTTAGATACAAAGCATTCTAAATTTTTAATTAATAATAAAGAAGAAACAGTACCATATCAGTAGAAGAGGTGCTCCTTCTTGGCCTGCCACTGATGTACTGGAAATCCTTGAGCCTTGCAAAATGTTGCTGCTTTTCCTGAGATGTACTTGGTGTCTGAAACAGACCCTCTCAGCAGATGCCTTCTGCTGCAAGCTTCAGTGAAGGAAGATGGTACTCTTTGGGTCTTGGTGGAACAAGGAATCCTAGGCTTCCATGGGATGAGGTGGGGGCAATGGGCTAGTGGAATTCTGCTGGATTAATTGAATCAGAAAGACAATTTAGTGCTCATGGGCTGCGGGCCAGTGGAGCTCAGTGGCTGTGTGGGAAGGACATATTTAGTTTTGTGCAGGGAGGGGAGCCAAAGGGAGCGGGTGCAAGAGTTCCTGCTGCATCAGCTGCTCCCAGAAGAGCTGAACTAAGGGATCTGCTGGGGCAGCCACACTGTGGGCCCGGGGAAAGTGGAGCACAGGGCATGCCAGTCCCTGCTAAACTGCCCACTGTTGTTTCAGTATGCTGCATATGGTGTGTGTAAGCCTGCAAAAAGGTAGAAACTCTGAATTAAATATGTAAAACCCAGTATTGGTTGGAGACTCTTGCATAACTCTGAGGAGTTTGCTATTTGGAAGCTGTTGCCATGGCTGTGTTGCCTGTCTGCCATAGCGACAGCGCAGAGCGAGCTGGTGAGGAGTGTGGAAACCTCTGTGAGCCTCTGCAGCAGAGCTTTTGTGGCTTTTGGTTCTGCAAACGTTAATGAGTTTGTTCTTTATTTTTTTCTCATCTCATTATTCCATAAAATGTTCCACCTGAACTGGAATACTTTCTGGGAGGTTGTCCAGAAATAGTGGGGGGGGATGCACCAATGTAAGAGCAGAGGCACTTCCAGCTTCAAATTCCCCATTCTGCCAATATCCTCTCTTCCTAAGGAGGACACTTTACATATTGTGTTGACATGACTGAAAGAGAGGTTGAAGCAAAATGAAATGAAGTGTGTGAATGGTAAGAACTGTAATGCAAATGCTGAAAATTCAGTCACTTTAGATAATATTTTAATATGATTCTTTTTAAAGTTTCAGTTTTAGTGGCTTCTGCTCTTTTCACCCAAAAAGGTAATAGACATTGGGTGTTGATTAGACAAGATGCAGTGAGAAATGTACAAAAATTGACCATGTTTTATGTGGCCAACTGTGAAGTTCATCGTTAATTTAAAAAAACAAGAAAAAAAGAGCCTGAAATCACAGCTGAGCCCTCATTCTGTAGACCAAGCAGAAAAAAACCCCTTTGACAAAAGCCCATGAGAAATTCTTTAAATCCTTTCCCCTTTTATCTCTGCTTCTCTGCCTGGAAACTAATTCATGCCTATTGGAGTTGAAATTGTGCTGGTCTGTCAGCCAGACAGTGTCTGAAAGGAGTGGGGATATGTCAGAACTTCCCGTTTGTTTTTTCTTTTGTTGTGCATGCTGAAAAGATGATTGCTTTTATCTATTCAAAACTTTGTTGAGTGCTGTGCTGTACCATCAGATTAGCTTTACTGGGTTATCAAAGATTAAGTGGCTCTCCCGTGATTTTTCAATATTCCAGATAGGGATGGACTCTCAGCTGATAGAAGAAAACTGTTCAGGTGGCTCCCCAGAAATTAGGACAAGTACACCAATGTTAATTTTAAGGTAGCTAAATATTAACTCTTTTTGTCATAAGATTTTCTGATAATGACTATTAACGTTGCCTTGAAGTTCTTAGTTCACAAAAAAACGGCCCCAGACTGTGAAGAACTGTGCAGAAACTTGAAGCAGAAATTTGTAGGTATTTGAGGGTTATTACTGGAAAACTGTATGTGATTTGTAGGCTTTGCCTGTTTCTGTGTTTAAACAGCTTTCTTGGGACTTACAGGGAAGGGGGGAGGAAATGTTTGGGTTTTGAGGACACTGAGGGATTATACATTGTTTAGCAGAGCTGTTACATATTTATTGAATATTTCATTAAACAATATTTTCTAGCTTCACGTTTGATGACAAAATGCTTCAGTTGAGAAGATCTCTGGTTGTTTTCCTATGTCTCCAGGAGGCTTGAGCTTGACTTGGGGCCATCAGTCCTAGTGCTCCAGTCCTCAGCCAGCCCCAGTGTGCCAGGCTGTATGCTTTTTGGAAACATTTTCAGTGGCGGATTAGTAGTTCTGTTACCAGAAAGAGGTGCTGTGCCATCAAGATAAAGCATGGGGGGAAGAGGGTAGCCAAGTAGTTGCTGAGCTAAGTGAAAGGGAGGATATGCAGCAAACAATAGAGAAAGATTAAACACAGAAGAAAGAAGACAGATGAGTACAGGGCGGTGAAAAAATTTGCTGTATCTGTCTCACTGTGACAGCTGCTAAATAGACACTTTAAACAGGACACTTTAAACAAAGGAAGAAGAGCAAAACCTCAGAGAATTTTGCGTTACATTTATTCATATGCCTGTCTTGCATTGTGTTCTCTGGCAGCAAAGATCTGTGGGTCTGACAGACTGTGGGGGAGATGGAGTTAGGCTCAAAAGATACTTGTTTTTATTGGAGCTGTCAGCACCTCTGCATGCTCAGTCCAGCCAGAGGGTTCAGGTCTCTGCCCACAAGAGAGTGGTGTTGAGCCATCCACTTCCAGACCATGTACCAGGGTTCAGCTTACAGGCTTTAAAAATGTAAGGTAAATTTTGACCTTGGTGCTCATTCTGATTTACAAATAAAGTTTGACTGGTCCATCAAATATGCTTTACCCCAAAATGAAAATGCGTAAGCAAGTTGGAACTCAAGTGTTTTAGTGTAGATAAAGAAACTGTGCACCTATACTGGGTATTATATCAATGATATAATACCTAGCTATGTATCTATGCTTTTTCTCCTTTTACTACAGAGGGAAAAAAAGAGCAAAAAGAACCACAAAACAACAGGCAGATGTGAAACTGAGTCTGACTGCAGTCAGTGCTGATGTGTGTGTGCTGTGCAGTCCCAGGTGGTGAAGATCACAGTCTGCCAGGTGGTGTTGAGAGGGCTCTAAGCACATCCCTGGTTGCCTCTTAGCCATTAACAGCTGATCAGGGAATTTAGGGAAGTCTTGGTGTAACTTCCTTAACAAAAGGTGCATCTGAAGCCTTTGATGAGCCTGTGAAATGGTCTTCATTTAGATAACTGTATAAATTATTTAGATTCTCAAAAGATCACAGCCTGTAGCTACTCCTACTGGAAATGTTGGCAAGTACTGCTTGTCCTTTCCTACTGGAAATAATTGATAGGGTTCATGTGGACTACAGAGGCATTTCATGGGGAGTTCAGTTTTCTTGAGAAAGGTAGAAAAACTGGTTGGAGACAGTGCTGGGAATAGGAGGGAGCTGGTGCCTCTGACCAGCTCTGTTCAGTTGTGCCACACCAAAGGAATACTGGGGGTTGGGGGGCCTTCTGTGCCTAATTTGGGGGGAGGCAGGAGAATATCAGTTGTAGCTCTTTAGGTATCTTATGATAGAGATTCTGATCAGGAAGTTTGCCCAAGTATTTTTGCATGCATACCTACTGAAAATAAACCACTGATAATTATAGTAAATACAATATATAGGTGTGTACATATTCAAATATATGTCATAACCTCTGGACTAAGTAATATTAATGCATTACTGCTTTCTTCTTTCCTCAAAAGGAAGAAAACTTGACTGCCTTCTGGAGGCTCTTTGTGCTGAATTTGGAGTGAAGTTTTTATACTCTGAAAAACAAAATTTTGGCACAGCTTTTTTGACACTAAAGGCTGCCCTCCTCAATTAGATACCAGCAATGCCTGGAGTCCTTTCGAGACTAGCAAGCATTTCTGGAGCAAAATAATAAATGCATATGAGCTGCGGCTGAGTATATTGAAACTGAGTTATCTCCCAAGAGGTTTTTAGTGAAAAATCTCAACAAAGTGTAGCTTATCATTAAATACATTTAAAAAATCACAGAGACACAAAGTTAAAACTCTTCCTATGTGACCTTTTTGGCCTGTTACTTGGCCAGTTCTGCATCTAAAAACAGGTTCCCTTGAATACAGATGTGGTTGCACAGTTTATCTTTTGCTCTAACCCAGGAGCCCCCCATCATCAGCGTTTTATTCCATACAGCACTAGTTCTGTCTAGTTGCACATCACAATTCCTTTGCTTTATTACACTTCAGCAATCTCAGCTAGTCAAAACTCTATTGTGGCTTTTTATTTCTTGTTCTACCTGCATTAAATGCTGTACTGGATGTAAATCTGCCTGTGATTTTCATGATGCCTGGGAAGACAAGAAGTGCCAGGCAGGACTCCTGTTGCCTGGATGTATGGAATGAGCCTCACTTCTGGCATGCGGGAAGTGACTCCAAATGGGGCCAAGGCTCCGGCATGGCTGCCCCTGTGCTGCTGCTATATCAGGCTTTGTCTGTGACGCAGTCAGGGTGTTAGAGACTCTCATCCTGTCTCCTGAGAGCTGCTGCTCTGGGCTGTGTCATGCTTGACCACAGTGCCTGCATAGGTTGAAATTAAATGTTTAAAAAGGAGGGAGAGAAATAAACATCTTGCCCAGCCGGGGAACATTTGAGTCCCGTTGGGGAGGAGCTATTTTAAAGCTCAGACTGAGGGATGGCTATTTTTGCCCGTCAGCCAGACAGACTCAGCTAATGGTCTATATTATTCAAACCCTTTTCTTAACCAAATTCTTAAAAAGAGGAAGGAAGAAAGAGCAGGAAGAGTCCTTAAGCCAGCAAGAGGTAGACATGGCTCAAACATGAAGAGATCTTACCTGTACTCTTCTGTTCTGCAGAGATGTGCTTTATTTTTATTGTTCATATGTGCATTTGCTTTAATAATGAGGCAAAGAGATGAAGTTCAGTGTGAGGATTTTAAGAGCAATTCTACTGAAAACACTTGTGTTGTACAAGCTGTACAATCTCCACGTGTGTCTCAAGAGGAGGTGGTTATTTCACTTAATCATTTCAGACACACACTGCGGCCAGAGGCTTTCACGGATGTGTAACACAGCAGGGACTACTCATTGGGGCTCATCTTCCTAATTTCTGATGTTCTTGCCTTAAAACTGCCTGTGTAGATGGAATTAAATCTTAGGGCAGGGGGAAAAACAAGTTTTATATTATGGATGGGTGCCATTTCATTGCATTTCCAACCTGACTGCCACGCGAAGCGGCTCTGCAGACATTTGGGATCACCATGAAGTAAATATAAGTGGGGAAAAAAGCCAGGTTCACTTGTGATGGGGAATCTGATGTAAAAAGCACATTGAGAATCACAAAAGAGTTTGTCAAGGCTGTTTATTTAGTATGTGCTGTGATCTTTGGTGATGTCAGAAGGGCAATGAAGCTGGTGAAGGGTCTGGAGCACAAGTCTGATGAGGAATGGCTGAGGGAGCTGAGGTTGTTTAGCCTGGAGAAGAGCAGGCTCAAGGGGAACCTTATCACTCTCTACAGCTGCCAGAAAGGAGGCTGTAGCCAGGTGGGGGTTGGTCTCTTCTCCCAGGCAACCAACAACAGGACAAGAGGACACAGCCTCAAGCTGTGCCAGGGGAGGTTTAGGTTGGAAATTAGGAAGAATTTCTTCACAAGAAAGGATGATTGGACATTGGAATGGGCTGCCCAGGGAGGTGGTGGAGTCACCATCGCTGGGGCTGTTTATGGAAAGACTGGACGTGGCACTCAGTGGTCTGGTTGACGAGGTGGTGTTTGGCCATGGGTTGGACACAATGATCTCTGAGGTCTTTTCCAACCTAAATGATTCTGTGATTCTGTGACAAGCAGCAAAGCCTTTGTCCATAAGGAGACATAAGGATTGTGCAACATTGTAGTTAATGTTCCTTGTTGTTTCAGGAACAGCATGGTCTTAGCATGGAGGGTCACCCTCTCCTGTCATGGTCCTGGTTCTCCTGGTATTCCATATAGTGTGTCAGTGACTTATTTCAGCTCTAATGCTGGCTCTGTCTTGCTCAGAAATCAGCGAAACCCAAGTGTGATTTTGTAGAGCTAAACCAACCCATCCTGCTCCTGGGCCTGTCTTACCCTGCCTCCAAGCCAGCATTTCAGGGAGCTTCCCTTGCTCCTGGGAGCTTGGGGACAGCAGCTCTCAGGGCATTTTGGCTTGGCTAAGGGCAACTAGGCATTTCGCTGAAGCAGGTAGCTGCTCTTAGGATTTGCAGGGCACAGGAGGGTTTTGGTCCCCAGCTTCTGCCCTGGGTGACTGCTCCCCTCTTCCCTCAGGTTTTTCCACTTGCTGCATGCATCCTCAACTTTGTGCAACTGCCTGTTCCTCAAATAGAAATAAATACCGAGGAGGGTGTGTTATTGATGCCAGCACGAAGGTCAGGCTCCTATCAAACCTGCCATCTGCGTGTGTGATGTCTTGCAGCCTCTCACAAGACAAAGACGAGGCTGGGGGTGGGTGGGTGTAATGTCTGCAGTGTCTGCTGTTCGGCCAGCCAGGAGTTTAAAAATACCACTTGTGAATGACCTGATGGGAGCAGTTTTAGAAGGCAATCCACGCCCAGCACGTTTCAGTTTTCTGATGGGAAAGGAATTTGAAGAGATGTTTATTTCAAAACAAAATTTACTAAACAAGAAGGGAACAGGACACTGAGGGGAGATAAATATCACTGGTAGGGTGGCTGGTGGCTTTCACTGCAGTCCCAATGCCTGTTTGGGGTCACTCAGGGCACTGGATTTCTACTGGGGAGAGGGGAGCAAAGGGGCAATGAGATGGGTGAGCTGGAAGGGCAATAAGCAGGATGCTGCCCTGCTTTCCAGGGGGTGGCAGGGACCTTCTGTCAGGAAGGGAGGAGTGAGGAGAGAGAAGCACTCTTGCTGTAAGATACCCCTCGTTTCTTGTTCCCCAGCACCAGAAACTCAGAAGGCATTTACATGAGCTCATTTCCTCTTTAGGCAAAGGTTTGGGTTTAGAGAAAGCTTGATGTAGTTGAGCTGGTTTAAGATTTGTGTCTCATCCTCAGTGAACTCCTTGGATTTTTATAGAGATCCATCTCACATCTTTTGTGGGGGTGCCAAATTACTTTTTGAGTGAAGGCTTCTTGGATGATTCCAGATGGTCATGTCTGGTTATATACTCTCGGTATTCAAGATGTGCCTCACATAGTAAAACTTCCATTTATATTTGTTTAATTTTCTTGTTCTTTTATTTAAAGCACTTAGTTTATTTCTTTGCCTTTGCAGAAACTCTTGGTAAATTACGCAGTACAGCTATAAAAGTGTTCCCATTGTCTTTTGCCTAAATTAAGTGATAGTAAAGGTGTAGAGCATTCTTTTGATAGGCCTTTTTTTATATGCCTGTTTTGGTATTTTTCATCAAAAGAGTTTTCGAGATCACTTTCTTATCAAAGACTGATCAAAGTCTGATCAAAGACTGGTTTTCATTTCCAAGCACCCTTCTCCAGTGCTGTAGCAACAACTTCCTGTCTGCATGAGTTATGCTAATTTCAGTGCTGAAAAATCCAAAAATAGCTGAGGAGAGAGGAATCAAATTATAGTTTTGCCATGGGATGAGGTAGTGGGAAGGGGAAGGATGCTGTACCTTCTCCCTGTGTGGGCACGGGTGCCTTTCTCTCTGTGCTCAGAGGGAAGCAGGACCCAAACTGGGAGCAAGCAAAGCACTTGTGTGGAAGAACCATCTTTCAGAGATCTGTGTTGCGTGCTTTTCCCCAGAAATTCATCTCCTTAGATCCACAGCCATTAAAGAACAGCCTGTCAGCAGCACCCCACATTGTGTAGAGCAAGATCTCCATGGCCACCACTTCAGGATCTAACTGTTACAGAAAAGGAAAGAAAGGATAATAATTTGGAATATTTCTACACATAGAATTCTCAATAATACTATGTATTTTCTAGTTTCTTTGTTACCCCCTAAAGCCAGAAGTTTTGGCCCAAGTGTTGGTAAGCTGTGCATCACTCAGGGGTCTGCAGTGCCCAGCCCATGCCCATCTCTTGCTCCCACACATCAGCCCCTCTGTGCTGCATCCCACACCTGCATCATGGCAGCATTTCCCTGTGCTGCACCGCTGTGCTGGGATCATGGCCATTAGCCCCTTGTTGGCTGTGGGGCTGTCCTGGTACAGCACAGCGAGGGCTGGGTTTGTTAATGGAAAATTATGGGCTTTTCTGGAAAAGATCCCAAAACTGAGTGGGGTTTGATGACGCCTGTTTGAGTGCACAGTTTGCATTAATGCTCAGCCAGCTCACACTGGCTTTATTTTGGGTTTTGGTTTCATTGAAAGGAAAAAAATGGGGAAGTGAATCAAACTGAGACCTCCCTTTATTCCATTCATTTTTCGGTTGGAGGGAATGAAAAGATTTGAGCTTACCTGCTGGAGCACATTAGTCATATGAAGAGATGATGGCTGTGGGCATGGGTGAGATTTGAACGTGGGCTGTGTAGTGAAGTTCTTAAACCACAGTGATGATGGGATTATGGGTGAGACAGATCAGCTTTTGTGGCCTGATTTCTTCCGTAAGGAGTGCCAAGACCCTGCTGAAGGTAAAGGATGCCCTGGCACATAAGCTGGGGTGACTCTTCCAGGGATCCTCCAGCTCCCGCGTGGTTGGGCAGACAAAGGAAGTCCTTTCATGGCTTTGCATTCCCATTTGGGCTGCCTCTGGAGAGGAGACTGGCGGAAGACAGAGGTGGTGATGCCACTTCCTCGTAGAAAGCCGCAGCATGTACCATGTAATTACATCTGGGCAGAGCAGGGCTGCTCCTGCAGCACAGTTACATACGTGACTGGAGCAGGCAGTGCCGGGCTTTGCAGACATGTCAGGATTCACAAGTACTAGAAACCCTCAGGAAAGCTTTTGTCAATAACTGGAGCTCTGAAGTCACTAAAAACAGTTGGAGGGGAGCTTTGCATTCCTGGTCCTGCTGTGGGACCATGCAGGTAGGGAATAGGCAGCACCTGCTCTCCACCCTGCTTCCCCAGACAGCACCTTGCTCTCATCTGTTTGCATCAGTTTGCCCTGTTTGCCTATAAAACATATTTTCACATCTTCTTGTTTGTGACTGGTTATGCAAAATCAAATTCTGTGCACAAGTGTCAATGCTTATCCAATATTCATTTCTTATGAACATTTTTTAAGATTCCTGCTTCTTATCTCCTGTGCAATATTCTTGTATGCATTCTGCACTCAGAAAAAAAGCACTGAGTAACAAGAGAGATTTCCAGCAAGAATAGTGAAGAGGAACTAGACTGAGTCAAAAGGTAGTGATGGGCATGTGCAATCACACGTATGCAACTCCTTTGAGGTGTACCATTGAATTCTGCTGGAAGTTTAACAGAGTGTGAATACACTTGCCCAGCAGAATTAGGCTGTTGTGTAAGACTCCATCAGTAATTTACAGCTGCTCATTTAAGGTGATTGGTACAATATTACGAAGAACAACTAGGGGAGAAGAAAAAGCTTTATTCATCAACAGGTCAAACAAGGAAGAGTGTTAAAGTCATCATGGTGTTGACAGTGAACACTTGATCCAGCCTTATAACTGGTATCTGAATTGGGTGAACTGATTACTGGGGGAATAAGTTGAAGATCTCATAAATGTAGGTCTTAAAAGCAGTCAGCTTCAATTCCTACTGCAGTCCCTGTGAAAGTGGGTGCTGTCAGGTGCTGTGGTGATGTTCCTGAGCTCTGTTTTTGGGTGCTGGAAGTCAGCTGTGCACAGCTTCACATCAGCCCCAACACCTCTGTGCTTTAAGAGGATGTCAGAAGGGAAAGACTTCCTGCCCTTACCCACCCACACCTACAGAGCACTTTGGCTGCTGGCTGAGTGCTCATACAGGCTTGTCACCAACAATTCCATGTATTGTTTTCAGGAAAATAACTTCCAGTAAGCAACTGCGGATTTTTCTTTGTTGCTCTGATATTCAGAACACTGCTATAATGCTTAAGCTTGGCCTACCCCTCCCCCCAGTATTTAACCACCCTTTTTAGAACTACAGAAAACCAAGAAACATCTCCTTGGATTTAATACTTGTTTCTTGCTGAAAAGTGGTTTATCATAAGCATGTAGATTCCTGTATAATGTAGAGTAGCTTCTGTGGGATTTTTATTTTTTCTATGACATAGACCCTTGTGCAATATGGAATATTGTGAAAGATGTGGGTACAGCACTCACATAATAATAGTTAATAGAAAGTTAGATTGTGAACCAAATGAAAGTCACTGAATGTGTGATGTGGTGTGCTTTTATTTTCTGTGGTTGTATTGGGTTGAGACTTCTCTGGTTTTGTGAGTTGTTTGGCATTGCTTGGTTTTATGGTACTGGGGAGTTTGGGGGTTTTATTGGGGGGTTTGGTTTTTTTTTTTGGTTCCTTCTAGTATTTTTTTAGTGTTATCAGGATTTTGAGGATTCAAATGTCCTTTGGAGGTATGAGCCAAATTGCTGCCAGTCTCTTGGTCAGAGCTGCATTAATGGTGTCTGTCCAGTTTTCCAGGCTCCCAGGGGACTGTGGTAATGCTTCCTGTCCAGCTACACTGAGCAGCAATAAATTTAGCCCAAGTGAGCCATAATGACAGTACAGGAATCAGAGGAGAGCTGACCACTCTCTAGGAGGGTCTGGCACTCCATACAGACATCTTCATCCCTTGAGCTGCCAGCCCTGCCCTGACCTCACTGCCCACTCTGGGCAGCCTGTGCCTCCGCATTACCCATTTGCACTCATGCAGTGCCTGTTTCGTACAATCATTTCCATCAGCCATTTCCTCCTGATGTTTTTTTCCCCTCCAACAAAAAATCAGGGTGCTGTGACTCAGGACACAGACATGGACCTGACCCACACACACAGCACAGCTGCTCCTATGTCACCCTGAGGAGCTCACTGATGTGATCACTGCTGTATTTTCCTTCTTGAGAGCACTGATGCTGCACGGCTTTCCAGATCTCTGCAATTCCAGCTGGAGTGGGAGCAAGCACAGGGTGAAAGGTGCAGAGAGCTTTTCACGTTAAGGCTGTGTTATTGTTCCACTTCCACCTTGTGATCTACAAATACTTATTGCTCTCACCTCCCAAGGGGCTGAATTGTGAGCAGGAAGTGATTGTGAAAGATACTGTACTCTGAATGAGATGTTAGGAGCTGTAATTACTCACTGGTGTCTCTAAGATTACTGCTGTCAGTGCTGAGCTATTGACAGCCCCATGGCACTGGAGCTACCTGGTAGCTGTGCCAGCGTTGTCAAAACCAGTCCCTGCTGTGAGGCAGAGCTGAGCATCTGCCCCTGCCCTTATTTTGACCGAGGGCAGCAAGATGCACTATTGCCTGTGTGCAGGAAGATGTGTTGGATCTGACAGTGACCAGGCAGAAATGAGACATCCTTATCCACATCTGATGAAGTCACAGCCTCAAATGAGTGAATTCAGCCAAGCTGACTGATAAATATGGATTTATAGGACCTGACAATCCAGTCACACACATCTGGCAGGGATGACACAAGGTACCTGTCCAGCCATGAGCTCCAGCTGCAGCCGGCACGATGTGGATAGCAGTTATTGCTCCATGCGTTTTGCTTTGGCAAAAGTGGCACAGAGCAGGTACAACACCTGTGAGCCTTCATTCCAACAGGCCATAGGGGCGATGTGCTGGTGTCGCTGGAGCCCACTGCTCAGAGTGGGATGGTAGAAAAATGCTAGAAATAGAAGTGAGGGGAGTGTGGGGCTGGCATAGGAGGCGGGGAGTGAGGGATTTTGGGAGTTTGCCTTTCATGTGTTTTGAGAAAGGGCATGGTGCTTCTTCTTGTTGGTAGGCTAAGGTCGGCACCTCCCTTCGACAGTGTCACAGAGACTTCAAACAGCCTGTGATGCCTGAAATAGGGCAAATGACTGGCGCCTTAAAAGTGCCTGTTTTCTCTGACTGCGAAGGAAACTCTATGGTGAATATGGAAGGGTGGGTTAATGATCCTACCTCTGTGCTGTCAGGAGGCCAGGGGAGAGGGCTGTCGGTCCTGTGCAGAGGTCTAGCATTAGCAGGTGCCCTGTGTGTGTCTGTAATTCAGGGCCCCATGACTCAGGCTCCTATGAGATGTTTTTTACCAGCAAGAAGTAGCATTTTTTAGAGGCTTAGCAGAAACCAAACTTGTGCATGCCTCCATGCTGTGACAAACGCACTGGTAATTCCTTATCACAGCATTTGTAGCTTTGAGGCTTGCTCCCAGAAGGAGTTGGAATATCAGTGCTGCTTTTCAAACACCTAAAATGCCACCATTAGCTACTGGGTTCTGTGTCACGTTAATGCTGTGAAACACAGACAATATTTATTCAGGTAGCAAAATGAAACTGCATTATAACACCTGTCACCAGACAGTGTAGGACAAAGGGATTTGGATTTGGATCTGACTGCAAGGTAGGAGCTGGTGTTGAATGCTGAGGACATGTGCCTTGGGTCCTGCCCTCATCCTAGTCTCCCTTGCTCCAGTTCATTCGTTGATCCTTTTCCTTTTGATGCTGCTGTCAAAACCCATAGGTCTATTCAGGAGAGAAGTGCATCAGCAACATTAATACTATTAAAATACCCTGGACTGGAAAAAAAGAGAGGGAATGATGGTTTTTTGAACAATATCACTTTCTTGAGTTTTTGATGCTGAGCTGTCTCGATCAGTGGGGGAGAGCAGCTGTTACATTCCTTCTCCACCAGCTGGTTCTCTGCAATGCCAGCTTTACTCTTGGCTTTGGCGTCTCTTATCCCTCCTGCTGTCTGCACTCATTTATTTCTTCTGTTCTCATGAACACCACACAGTCCAAATTGTCAAACAGAGAAGTGATATTCCTGCATCTTCTTACCAGCCCTGCCAGTCTTCTCATTTCTCACTTGGCCACCTCCTCCCTGGTAGTCTGATGGTGCCAGGTTTCCCCCATCTTCCTTCCAGAGACTGAGCATCTCGGTAGGGTAGGACTTGGGGAAATGCCCAGTGGCATTTAAAGCACCCATCAGACAGCTGCTGCTCCCACCCTCAGTCCATTTCTCACCTCTGATGTAACAACAAAAATAATAATTAATAATTTTTTTCTTCATAGGGTTAATTTAAGGTTACAGTATGTGGGCTGGGGTTTCCTTTCCTTGCAAAACACAGGCAGATCTGCTTGGGCAGTCTGGCTAATGCTGTAGGATGATCTCTGGAAGGGATTCGGGGGACAGGCCTTGTTGTTTGACCCAGGGCTATTGGAGATTACAGGGACGAGGGTCAGGCTGGGGTGCTGGCAGTGAGCATTGTTGGGTGTGCTGGTGCTGTGGGTATTTCAGGGCCACTGGAAAGGAGGGAAGTGACATTTGGGTGGTGGCTGGTGGGGTAATGGGTGACCTGTGTTATAAAAGAACTGGGCATGTAGAGCTTGGTGTTTATCTCCTTCTTGCACCACAGCACCTGGACATGAGGCAGCACCAGATCTTTGGGGCCTGAGTTAAATGCAGGTTTGACATTACAAAAAAAAAAAATACAACAAAACATGGTAGTTGTTGGAGGTGCCTAAAAAAGGTTGGCAATATGAACTCATATCTGGCTGGGGACAGGGGTATAATTTTGTCTCAGGTCAAAGGGAAAATACATCCCACGATATCTGCAGCAGGGATCAGGTAGGGAAGAAGAGGGAAAACATCTGTTGAAGGTATGGGCATGAGAGTGAGTGGCTTGATGGTGACCATCTCGAGGCCAAGGGGCTGTGGGGAAAATAGTGGGGCCGAGTTACACTGGGGCTTCCGTGCATGGGGGGCAGGAGGAAGGAGAAAAGTGATGCTCATGACATTCGGCACCTTGCAGTCCTCACAGGGCAGACACACCTGGACTGTGGGCTGGTAAGGAAGTTGGGGGAAACAGCAGGAGATTGTGAGGATGAAATTAAACCCAGCAGCAGACTGACGTGTCTGGTTTCACAAGATGCTCTGTCCAGCACGAGGCATTCCCTCTGGATGCTGTTTTCTATAGCCTGGGCAAATTCAGACAACCTGCAGTTTACAGAGCCCTGTCTCAATCCTGACCCTGCCCAAGTTTCCTTCAGTCATTTATTTCGCAGTGCCAGCATCTCCTGTGAATGCCTGCAAAGCCGCAGCCCTGTCCACGTCCCCATGGCACATATTGTGGCCTGAGTTTTCCAGAGCAGAGGTTTCATCCTCTCCCTGTCCAGCAGCTGGAAGGAGCACTGGAATGCTACACTCAGTGCAGAGTGTGGGATGCTCCCTATACATCTCCATTTAGTATTTCCCTGCTCCCTGGCACGAGTGCCTGTGTGGGCATGAAAATAAGACAAGCCCTCTCTTTCTAGCGTGGTTTTGTGCTCCTGCCTCAAGGTACAGGGCAAGGCTGAGACCTGGCAGGGAAATGGTCCCCTGTGGGTTTCAGCACCCTGGCCCATGGCACAGGGCAAACACTGCTCCCAAGTGCACGGGTTAGGAGGATGTCATCCATGGGATAGGGTCCAGCGCTCGGCGTGGGTGACGCCGTAGTTGTTTGTGTGTGTCACAGCGGGAAGTGTGTGAATGGGATAGATTTAGCTGTCAAAACAGACGGCCAGAGCAGTCCGTCATTAACTGCCAGCCCATCTCGTCATCCTGCAACCACAAGGAGCTTTTTTAGGGCCAGCGTCCTGGCGGAGGCCAGAGGAAGCGTGGGAGGCCAGTTCCCGGTGACACCTCCAGGCACAGCAGCGCTGCCCGGCGGTGCCATTGGCTGCCCCCGGCCCGGGGCTGGTACTGGCCAGCGGTTAAATGCCTGCCCAGCCACCCGGGGACACACAGCCTGGAGCATCCCAACACGGGCAGCCAGCTCATCCCATCCCCAGCAGAGGAGACACGGGCTTGCATCGCACCTTAAGGTAAAGGGTTTGGTTTCTTTGGATTGATCTGGCATTGCCTGGAGTGAAAATGGTGACGTTTGGGAACAGGGGTTGTAGATTTCCTCACAAGTTTTGGCTGAAAGCAGGATACTTGTCAGCTGCGATTCAGGTGTTGCTTTGTCAGGGAAGAAATCAGGAGCGTGCTTGTTCCATCGTGTTTTGGGTGCAGGGTGATGTTCAGTGTGGTCAGTGTGTCCGATGGGGATAAGGTGCTGGGCTGGTTAAAGAAAATGCTTGGAAAATGAGAGCAGAGCTGGAGGAAAGCCCCCACTGCTTTATCCGCCTGCCAGGCAGCAGTGCTGCTGGAGTGCCGACCCAGCGGGCTCTGGCGGTGCAGCTCTCCATGGGGTTATCTCTTTGGGATGCTCCACTTTGGAATGGTGTAAGATTTTTTCTGGCTGTGGGGACCACTCCAGGTGGGAGGTACAGCTCTGCAGCCCGTGTTCTCACAGTGCTACCCATCTGAGGTGCAGGCTCCTGTCACAAGCACTGAGCTCAGCTGGGTGGTGACATTACTATGGGAACAGGAAATTCAAGAGAGCTTTCCTGCTCTTTAGTGATGTTTAGACAAAAAATCTGCCAGCGCATGGCTAGGTACTTCAAATCCCAAATTAAAGGGAGGTTTCTGCACAGGAGGTGACAGGAGGAGGCACAAGGACAAGTCCCTGGCTGTTTGATGACACGCCAGGCTGAGCGCTGTGCCAGGATGGCAAGGCTGTATCATTTGGGAGGGCTTTTTGGGGCCAAGTTCCAGCCAGAGGCACATGCAAATGCTTTGCTCTAGTGTGCAAATATTTCATTCCTTGTTGCAGCCCCAGGGACCACAACTGACATGAGGGCTGCATTCCTGGTGCTGCTTCTCTGGGCCATGGCCTGTGCTCACCCCGTAAGTAACCCTGGATTGACACTCCCACCCCAAACCTGTTCGTTTTGCCCAGCCAAGGCACACTGATCACTGATCAAATGTCTCCTGGATGTGTTTAGGTGCCTGGCCATGAACCCACCCACTCCAGCGCCCTGCAGGAGGTAAGCCACAGGTGCCCCTGTCCCACAGGTAGCAGCCCCTCAGGGAGCAAGTCTGGGAGGGGGAACCAGCCCTGGGCAGGCAACCTTGGACCAGGAGCCTGGGAGGGATCTGCTGCTTCTGTGGGTCTTTGAGCTTTGTCTCTCTGCTCAGTCTTTTCAAGCTAGGTTGGTTTCGCCGTGTTTTGACTTGCCTCCCTGAGCACGTTCCCAGTTCACCTGACACCTTCTGCTGTGTTGGCCCTGTGAAAGGAATTTCTGTGCTCTGAACTATCCCAGTTTGGGGTTTTCTGGGCTGCCCTTTTGTTGGTGGCTACGATTTTATTTTGTATCAGCAGAATTAACTGAAGGGTTGAGGTGCAAGAAATAAAAAAGGCTTGAGCTCTTGCATGGCTTGGGAGTGAGGTCCTGCAGCAGCAGCAGCAATAAGTGTGCTGTGGTTGGTGTTTAATAAACCAAGGCACTGTGTCATGTTTTGCCTCCAGGATACCGCAAATGAAGATTATATCAGCAAGCTGGGCAACCACCTGGATGGAGGAGATGGCATTCATCCTCCTGCCAGTCCGGAGCCAGCCGAAAATGCTCTTGCCAGGGACCTGACGGGTGGGAATGCCGTGAATGAGGAGATGGGTGAGCTCAGTGGCCAAGACATGGGAGGCCGAGTTGGGCAGGCTCAGCATGTGAACCAGGTGGACCACGAGGACATGGGCGCCCACAATGGGAATGACCTTGGTTTCCTGGTGAGTGAGTGAGTGGAGTGTTTTGTTCTGCCAGGAAAGCCTCCCTGGCCCCAAACCTGGCATTGGTCAAGGTTGTGCTTGGCTTAGCATTCATCTCTGTTTGTCACCTCCACAGGAGGCGGATGCACGTGACACTGATGATGGTGACAACGGAGACCACTACGGCACCAGAGCCAACGGATTTCCCTCCCACGGCGACAGGTTCCTGGACGAGGAGGATGACAGTGGGGATGACACCTTTGATGCCAACGGGGAAGAGGAGAGGGGCGAGGGCCCTACCTACGTGGCTGGTGCCGATGGGGCAGGAGAACACGAGCACGATGCTCGCCGGGGGGATGCCGGGGCTGGCAGGGGGCACGCCTACAGCAGCAGCAGCAGCAGCGAGAGCATCGGGGCAGACCACCGGCGCTACAGGAACTACGGCTTTGGGCGCACCCACAGGCACGGAGGGGCCAGCAGCAGCAGCCAGGAGGAGGAGAGCTATGACTTCCAGGATGAAGCCATGCAGGGGGATGACCCCTCTGTCTTTGACGGTCCAGGCAGCAGCTACAGGATGCGCCAGGCTGGTCCCCGTGCCCTGGGGAACAGCTGGGAGAGTGCCCAGGGGGCTGGCTCCCACCGCTGGGAGGAGGGTGACAGCAGGTCCCCCGAGGTGGAGGATGGTGACTCTGGAGAAGACAGCCCCTCTGTGGAGGACAACAGTCAGTCAGAAGAGCCTGTTGACAGCCAGTCAGAGGAGAAAAGCTCCAGCCGCTCCAGGGAGGATGGGGATGTGGATGGAGAGGACAGCCCCTCCAGGGAGAAAGAGGACAGTGAGTCCAGGGAGGGCACTGATGAGCAGTCAGATGAAGAGCCAGGGGAGTCCCCGGAGGTGGTGAGAACCTTGAATGAGCACAGCAGCAGCTGGACCTGGGAAGGGCAGGAGGACTGGGATTCTGCTGAGGACAGGAGTGTGCTGTCCACACCTGACAGTGAGTCCAGGGAAGAAGAGGGTGAACCAAGCAGGTACAGGGAAGATGATGATGACCAGAGCCAGTCCACAGAGGACACTGTGGAGGAATCAGAGGAGGATGAGAATGACTCTGTGCCGACCACATCGGCCGAGAGCCCTGAGTCCCCAGAGGATGACAGCAGCCCAGAGGACAACACAGGTGAGGACAGCAGGTCCACAGAGAGTGACAACAGTGAGTCCCAGGAGGATGATGATGATGTGGAGAGCCACTCCCAGGAGGATGCCACCCGCGAGTCCAGCAGCCATGGGGACGACAGCTCCCAGCAGAGCCTGGAGAGCGGGGGCCGCAAGCGGCGGCTGGGCGCCCTCCGCCACAGACCTGCTGCTGACTATGATGACAATGACTGCCAGGACGGGTACTGACCCGTGCCCCATGGCCTCAGTGGCGTGGGGGATGTGGGGGGAGGAGGGGTTAATTTATTTGTCATATAGCCTGGTTGACTTCTTCTCAAGAAGATGCTGTGGTTAAAATGGAGTCGGGTTCGCCAGGGCTAGGCCTGGGCACGCTACACAGGGAGTGAAGGGGTAGGTGTTGCCAGGCACAGGGAGAACGCTGAACCACAGCGAGAAAAGGCATTTTCTGTATCAAACTGGAGAGCAGCTGAGAGCTGTGAGTGCCAGCAGGGTGATGCTGCCCACTTGCCCCAGGGGCACAGTGGTGGCTTGGCACTTCTGGGCATGCTGGGCAGAAAGGTCCCTGTGTTCACCCCTTGTATTTACCTACCACTGCCCCAAACATACCTGCCCAGACTCCAGCTGGAGCTTTCCATTAACTCCATGTCCCGCACATAACACGGAAAAGCTACAGCTGGTGTGCACACGTGGTGCATGGGCGCAGCAGGGTGTGAAGTACCACTTCAGGATGGGATGTATGTAATATTTTTAATATTTTGTAAGAAATGTACAGAAAACATTATACTGTATCCTTTTTGCACTTGTATTTCAAAGCTGAGATGTACCCTGTTGATTTCTTTAATCACCATTAAAGCCACCAAACTCGACTGAAGTGTGGTTTGAGGTATTGCTGTTTTTTCCTCCTGGGCGTGGCAGGGTCTGCAATTTGGGGCTGGACTAGAGGGAGTGGGAAGCAGAGAGCAGGATATTTGTGTGGGGAGCCACAGCATGCTAGGGGGAGGGGGAAAGCAAAAGCTGAGGGTGTTCCCACCCACTCTATTTCCAGGCACCCCAAAGGCCATCCCTGCCCTTCGGTGAACCCGCAGTGGGGTGGAAAATGTGGCTGATGACCCCAGTGAGCCGGGCCTGGGGCTTTGCTCTATTATGGCCGTCACTTCCTGCAATGTGAGCAAGGGTTGTGCTGCTCTTCCTGGGGTGCTGGAAAGATGTCCCAGGGCATGAGGACTCTTCTGGGCCACTGTTTCTGTGTGCCAGTGGTGGCCTCTGGTACCAGGTCCCCTGCAGCAGAGATGCAGGTGAGCAGGCAAAAGGTGTTATCGTGAGTAAAGCCTGTTTTACCCTATGTGCCACTTGGTTGGGTTTTTCCTCCTATCAGCAAGCACATAAACAACATATTATTTAAAATTACATTATTTTAAATCCCACCCAGGTGCTTCTTCCTTGTTCACATGGCAGGACAAGCTGTACAATGTAGGTTTCGATGCTGACAGGTGAAGCCTTGGGCTGTTGTGTCACTTTTACAGCATGAGGTGGTGGCTCTGCAGGGGACAGTACCCAAGGGGGCAGGGTGAGTGGGTACATGCCCTTCAGCTGTTGGGGCTCAGGGGTGTCAGTGCTGAGCATTGCAGTACCAAACTCAAGAACCGGTAAAAAAACTAAATTATTTTTTGCTACTTTTAGCAGAACCACACTTAATTTGTAGCCTGTTTCCACCACTATGAAGGCTGGTAGCTGAACAGCTCCTGTTTTTTGTGGAAATTACATTTTTTTCACCCTGTGTAACCTTTTTTTGCTTCTCTATGAGATCAGCTCTGAAAGTTGCAGCTTCCCCACGCTGCTGCCTTGGGAATGAGCCTCTTTCCTGACTCTCCATCCCACTAGTCCCCACTTCACGGTGAATACCTCATCTGTGACCTGGCCCTTATTTTTTGGACCCCTCGGATCAATCGTGTAAGTAGCTGGGGACGCTGTGATGGCAGCGATGCCTGTCAGGGTCATGGGCACCAAAATTCTGGTGTGCAGCCCCACCAAGTGGGGTGAAAGACATCAAGCGTGGGTTTGGCTGCAGCGAAAAGGGCTGGGTCTGCGCATCCCTGTGGCTGTGGTTTAAAGCTGCAGCAGCGGCGTGTGTGCCGCTGCAGGGCAGGGCAGGGCCGTGAGCTCTCCCGTGTCCAGCAAGCGGTGCCGCTGCTCAGGCAGCGGCCACGTTCTGGTGCCGCCTCTGCCGCGGGGCTGGGTCACATCGCTGGGGCCATCAGAGGTGATGTTTGCGTAGCGACAGCTGGCGGGGGTGGGGATGGAGCAGCTTTTTTCGGATCCCTCCAGGAAGAGGAGTGCAGCTCTGCAGTGAGCCCGGCCTGCGAGCAGGACGGTCGAGACGTAGCAGGGGTGGGGGGAAATCGCTTCTTGCAAGTTGGTGCATGACCCTGTGTCCATCCTCATCCTTGTGGGAGCGGTGCTGGGGTGCACAGCAGCCTGGCACAGCTGGGCAGGGGACTGCGTGTCCCCGTCCTCCTCAGCTCGTGCATGGAGAGAAAAACTGGAGAGATCTGGGTTTAGTCTGAGCGGGAGGCACGAGTGCCCTGCCAACAGGGCTGAGGGTATCCGGCTGTGCTGCCCTTCACGTGCCTTCCCGGGGACGTGCTGCCACTGCCCTCGTGTCCTGGCCAGCACAGCCCA
>NW_008240042.1:119855-122287 GCF_000691975.1 Corvus brachyrhynchos
AGCCGTGCCAGGGCGGGCCGCTGCCCGGCCGGTCCTGCCAGGACAGCTTCCCACGGCACCATCCCTCCTGGGCATTGCCCTTCTCTGGGAAAACCTCCTGCCTGGCCGCAGGGAGGGAGCCGCTCGTGTTGGGCCCATGCAGGGATGTGCCCAGAACCTGGCAAGGACATCTGCAAGGTTTTGGGGGACACTGGTGGCACTGGACTATCCCAATCAAATGCTGTTCATCTGTGTATGAGCAGGGCCACCCTGCTTGACATCTGGAAGGGCTTGATGATGGGCAGCACTTTACAGGGTGAGGTTCTGGATGGACAGAGAGAGAGTGACCAAAAGATGCTCTCTTGGAGGACTTTAAGGCATTTTTAGGAGTTTATGTATTTGGTTTTTGTGCCATGTGTCTATGCACTGTGAGCAGTCAAGGGGAGAGCTCTTGCTCTCTGCTGTTGGGCTGTCAGGAAAAGCAGCTGGGAGGTCAGCCACAGGCTTTGCCATCACTGGAGATGTTCCTGCCTCCAGTTTCGAGATGATTATGCCATGGAGTTGTCAGGGTCAGTTTTCCTGATGGGTTAGGCAGGGATAAAAATGCCCACGTCAATGTATGCTTTTATTATCCACCCACATGACACTCTTTGTGCATTGGGGGTGGCTCCAGAGCTGAATGCTGCGATTTACCCATAAATCAGCATTGGGGTTTAAAGCAGGTATTTTTGGATCCATTTGGGTTTGTGAAAACATGAGTTTGCATCATCTTAAAAGAAAGGTTTCTTGTGTTGGTTTTTTTTTTGTCCTTTCCAAGAAGAAAAAATTCTATTTTTAATAAGTAGCTGGTGTGGCTGAAGTGGTGGGAGGCAGCAGTGCTGAGCCTGGCTGTGGCAGCGGAACTTGGGGCAGCCATGGCACACAAGCTGCACTTATTCAACCCCCTTATTTTCCTGGCTTTGGTGGGAGCAACAGAGAGACCCCTGCACCTGCAGACCACCTCTCCATCCAGCAGTGACTTTTTTGACAGTGCAGACAAATGTCCTGGGCTTCCTGTGGTGATCTGAGTTCCACAGCTGGCTGCAGGGCTTTTCCTTGGCCTGTGTTTGTCTTTAGAGAAACAGGAATATCTGTGGAAGAAACAATGATAGAATCACAGAATGGTCTTGGTTGGGAAGGACCTTAAACCCCATCACAGTCCAACCTCCCTGCCATGGGCAGGGATACCTTTCACTAGACCAGGTTGCTCAGAGCCCCATCCAGCCTGGTCTGGAACACTTCCAGGGATGGGGCACCTATGACTTCTCTGGGCAACCTGTGCCAGTGCCTCACCACCTTCACAGCAAAGAATTTCCTCCTCAGACCAAATCTAAACCTCTTCTCTCTCAGTTTGAAGCCATCCCCCCTTATCTTGTCACTACATGCCCTTGTAAGAAATATCTCTTCCTCTTTCTTGTAAGCTCCCTTCAGGTCTGATGGGGTCGTCTCTTCTGTGCCCCCTGTGATGGAATTCTGTGGTGGGAACCACTCCTCTCCAAGCACGAAGTGCGGCCAGGAGAATTTGATTGTGTTTCTCTGCCCTTTTCAATGGGGAGAAAAAACCTCTGATGGAATCACCGAGGCCATCAATCTGAACAAAAGAAATATCCCAGACGTGGTAAAACAGTCTCTTACCTCAGTGAAACCCCAAAATGTTACAAACCTTTCAAATGCTCGTAGGAAATTTTTCTTCCAGCTCCCTTTACTGCCATGCACTTTGATGGCAAATAACTTTCCCAGCCTTGGCTCAGCCATGTCTTGGGAGTTTTGTGGTCCCCTCAGCACTGCCCCAAGGACCCAGGCACCACAGGATGGTACAAATAAAGTGCAAGTGTTAACATCCACCTGTACTGCACCATCCAGCTCATGATGGAAACCTTAAATCCACCTGTACTGCACTCCCCAAACTCATGACAGAAACCTTAAAGCTGCAGAGTGAGCAAGTGGTTTGCAGTTCAGTTTTTTCCTATTTTCACACCCTGAAATGCAAAGCTGCAAAGAGCTGTTGTTGTGTTTTAGCAGAAGGCATCAGGTTACTGAACACAGGGGCTGAACCTGCACGTGGGGGGCAGAGGCAACACCTGCCCTTTCTGCCCTAGACCTGATGTTGTTTCACCTGCAGAGCAAAAAGGAGTTTCATGACAGTGTGAAAACTTCCAAAGCCACCTTTCTATAATATGAAATGAGTGCCTGAGTACTTTTTGTAGAAGACACATACTTCTCTGTGTATTTTGGCCGGGTCAGATGGGGCTTTGAGTAACCTGGTCTAATGGGAGGTGTCCCTGCTCATGGCAGGGGATTGGGACTAGATGAGCTTTAAGGTCCCTTCCAATCCAAAGCATTCTGTGATTCTATGATATGTGGATACATATATCACTCTTCTGCAACTCCTGTGTGTACACAGTAACAAATGA
>NW_008240042.1:122360-137153 GCF_000691975.1 Corvus brachyrhynchos
TTTAATCCCAGATTCAGGGTTTTTCCCAGGTTAGAGCAGTGTGTGCAGCCCGGGAGGCAGGCAGCCATCACTAGTGCAGCACAGAAGCAGTGTGCCTCCGCTCCATCCAGATGCCTGATGGTCCAGGGACACTGGCTTAACTTTGCTTGAGAGCTCAGTTCCTAAGCTGCGTGTGCAGGCTGTTGGTTGATACTTCTGCAATGAACGCAGGCTGTCTTCCTGCTCTGCTCCTGAAAATAGGGCATTTTGGGGGGTTTATTTGGCTTTTTGTCCTGAGGATGTGGTTGAGAGCTCTCACATGTGGATGGAGGCAGAGAAAGGTGGGAGACCAGACCTGGTAACTTACTCTGGCTGATGAGGTGTTTCTTGCTCCTGAAAAAAAAGAAAAACAAACAAAAAACCTGAGGAGATCCAATGTACAGATATTGCTCAAACATGTGAGGGCCTGGGTGGTGGCGAGTCTGGGATTTGTGATAAAGCTGTGACCTTGCCTTGGTGATTTGCTGCGGTTTTTTCCCTGAGTTCAGGGTGCTTCAAAGTGCTCACATTACAGAGCTACTCCTGACCTGCATTTTGCCAGGAATGTAAATAGAATTTATTTCCTTTTCCTGACTTCTGCTCAAAGAAAAAGGAAAATCATACTAAACATTTAGTTGCAGAGGGCCAATATATAAAGATTGTGTACTGGTAATGGAGACTGACACATGGTGCATTTCAGATATTCTCCCCTCACACTTTTATCCTAAAATTGGATGTTGCCAAAAGAATAATGAGCTGTGTGTGCAGCTGATGCTGGTTTGCATTTGTGTTTGTGTTCTGAGAGGTAAGGGGAAAGAGAGGCATTCCTTATTCTCACACTGTTGCTCCCTCTTCTTGCTCATCACTTCTCTCCCCAGCTGGTGACCATGGCACACACACTCCTGTCCCTGACAGCATGTGGAGAGAGGTGGAGGCCAGGGCAAACTCAGCCTCAGGTGCCCCCTGTACATATTTTGGGGGTGCTCTGGGCACAGAGCTGCATAGCAGGTGTGCCCCTTTCCCTGGCTGCAGCAGCACCTTGGTCCCTTCCCCCCATGCTCAAAGTGTCCTTCTGGTTTTGTTTTCTTTACTTATTTTTGGCCCTGAGGTTTCCTTTCAGAATAGCTCCAGGGCGTGGAAATAGGATGGTGCAGCCTCAGCCCTGCAGTGCTCCCGGGCAGGACAGGAGCACTCTGCTCTGCTCATTTACTACCCTGCAAAAATAATAATTAAATTTGGACCTAGGAGCCATGTCAGCCTGTGCCAGACAGGGACACTCTGACCCTGAGGTCCTCAGGGGCTGAGGCAAGTACACCCAAACTGTACGAGGTGCCCTTGCTGGGTGCAAGCCCACCCAGCTGCAGAACTGAGCTGTGGCTGGCGGCCGGTGCAAACCCCGCCGGTCCAACCCCCCCCTTCCACTAGACCACGCTGGTCAAAGCCCCATCCCTTGGAAGCAGATAAGCTGTTCTGTGTTTTATTTCCAGCAAGGTGAGATCATTTTCATAAAGCTTTCAGAGCCTGCAATCACTTTTAATACCAGATTCCTTTCAGACAAAGGGGTGATCCCTCCAAGCCCTGCTGCCTTGGAGAGACAGAGTTCTTGCAAAAGCATTAAGAGACCAATGCTCCAAGCCTGTGATGTGATGCTTTTTAAAGTAATAATAAAAAATAAAATTAAAATGGAAATGTTTTGGATGTGCTTGCTGAGTTCCCTGCTGGTCTCCCGGCATGGTGCCGGTGAGGTTGCTGCTGCTGGTGGCCTTCCTGGGCAGCACCCACTCCAGGAGCTAAACATAGGTGCTGGCTGCACAAGGCACTTGGGCACACATTAATTATCCTGGTGCTTTTTAGGGATCTTGGGTGAAATATGTGTTTTTATAGTCAGTTTTCCATATGTTTTTTTTAAGCAGCCTGGAGCAGAAGCCCTTTAATTACATTAAAAATCGCCTCCCACCAGGACTCTCTGTTCCCAAGCCTTGGTGAAATTTTAAGCTCAAAGCTGGGCACATGCTCACTGCTTTCCTGGGCCAGGCAGCTTAGGACAGCAGGGGACAATGGGAAGCACGGCTGTCTCTGTCCTGAACCCCCTGTATCACCCCCAGCAGGGCAGGCCCTCCAGCTGCTCCAGCCCCATGGAGCTGGAGGGGACACAGGAATCTTCTCAATGCTCATCTCTCTCTTTATCAGAGGCTGCTGTGTTGGCACCAAAAAACTGCATGGCTGGGGTTTTTTTTTTCTTTTTTCTTTTTTCTTTTTTTTTTTGTGTGGGTTTTCCTGGCATGAGGCATTAGCTGAAAGCCACGGCCAGCTCCAGACCTCCCTTATAATTAGGACTCCTCACAGTGACACAATGGGCTTTGAAGCCCATGGAGCAGGGGCAGCTGTGCCCTGCAGCCCCAGGGTTGCACGGTGGGCATGTGGCATGGCCTGCTGCCAGGGCTGCTGGACCCTCGAGGGGCTATGGGGGGACCCCTCCCTCCCCAGAAACAAGTTATGTGTATAGTGTTCCAGCAATTATCAACTCCCCATCATGTACCTGTCAATGCTGGGCTCCCCTGCTTGAGGGTGAGGCTGTTTGTACGCCTAGTTTTGAGACACAACATTCGGGTCTTTCATGGCAAAGTGGATTTTTTTGTCCTAAATAACCTCAATTTTACCACTGGCTAGGCTGACCATTACAGACCTGCCTAAAGGCATTTATTTTTCAGCATCACTGTTCCCTTTCCTAGGGCTGTAGGTGCATCAGGTGGGATTTGCAGTTCTCCTCACCCCTGTGGGAAGCAAAGCTGCATTTGGTGAGGAGTCATTCTCTGAACTGCTGCAGCCCAGATGTGCAGGAGCTCAGGGGCCTTTGCTGAAGAGTGCAAGAAAAATCTGGGAAAGAGGCAGCAGAGGTGCACTGGAGAGCTGGGTGGCTGAAATCCAAGCAGGAAATGATAAATATAGGTAAAGGAGAAAAGACGTCCCTGCAGAGGTGGGTGTCGGGGCAGCATCCGCTTGCTGTATCCTGCCACCAAAGTCCCCAGTGAGATTTGAGCGGACGCATGGGTGGGGTTTTTTTCACTTTTCCCCCCACCCCAAGCAGTTATTCTGCTTTGCTGGGGACAAACACAGATTTTAACTGAGCAACGCCTGATTTTGGAGAGCAGGGGACTGGGCTGGCCCCTGTGTGGGTCTGGGTAGTTAGTGGGGCATTAGAAAAAAAGCAGACTTGCAGTTTGTAGCAACACTGTGGCAGAAATGGCTCCCAAAGGTGTCACCTGTATCTGAGTCCCCTTTTCTTTCCCTGCCTTTACCAAGGCTTCTGCAGGCATCCTGGAGAGGCATTTGTTTGGATTTAGCTTTCTTTTCAGTCTAATGGCTCTATCCAACTGGCTGTGGAGCCGGGCCTTTGAGGTTGGTCATTTTGTCTACTTGAAAAAACAGTGACAGAATTTCCCAAAAATGGAGGTGGACACCCCCCAGGAACAGATTTCCCAATATTTATTTTAATTAAAACCCAGAGTGTTATTATACCCTCGGCCTCCCGGCCGCTCATCTGAGGCCAGACCCTCAATTAAGCGGTGCAGTGCAAACCTTGCTGGGTTTGGCAGCAGCACGGGGCGCTATGTTTGTGCACCAAATCTGCCAGCGTTTAAGTTTTGGAGGGTTTTTGGTGCACTCTGGAGGGCCGGCGTCACTCCGGGCAGGGCGGTGACTGGCTTGGGGGGGGGGCAAAGCCAGACCTTATATCCCAGCAGGGCAGCAGCAGGAGGAAATCTGTGCCAGCTGACTCCGCGGGTAGCTCTCGGTGCTGGGGCAGGGTAAGCTTGCTGCTGCTCTTCCCAGCTGGGTTGTGCATTGCTGTCTGATTTTTGCAGGGAGATGGAGGGGCTCAGCTTGCTGGCAGGACAGGGTGCTGCTTTTATTCCTTGCCTGGGGCTGTGGCTTCATGAAGCGCTTGGGTGGAGGGGATGAGCATCCAGAGCCTTGCTGTGAGGTCAGGGAAGCTTGTGGCCGCTTGTTTTCTAGCCTGAGTTAAGCAAAAATAGGGAAACTTCAAGCACAGACAAATGTAATGACGACTCCTCACAAGCTCAGCTGATGTTGAGTTTAGGCAGAGGAAGGGTAGGAAAAAGGAAGGTCAGTGGGCCTGGCTGAGCTCGGGAGGATGCTGGGAGCATCCCTCCCTGGGGGAAGGCTGAGGTGCTGCTGGAAGGTTTGGGTGTGCTCCTTGCTCCTTGATGGAGGAGGGCAGGCTGTGTTTTGGTGCTTCGGGTCTGCAGCTCAGACCTGCCCAGAGGCAAGTCCCTTCCAAGTGTGCCTGTGGGGGGCTCTTTGCATTGGTGCCTTGCCACTGTTATTTTTGCCAATGGCAGGCTGTAGAAGCCAATTATTTCCATTATTTGTTTGCTCGTTTGTTTTTCCTCAGTGAGGTTAAAACTGTCTGTGGTGTGATTCCCAGGAGCACTGCTCCCTGGGCAGAGCCTGAGCAGGTCTTGGAGCTGTGGGAGGGCGGCCACCGTGGGCAGTGCTCCCAGCTGCTCCTGTCACATCTCCAGTGGGGCTTGGCTTTCTCCCCTCCCTCAAAGGCAATGGGGAAGCAGGAGTGAGTAGTCCTGCTCCAGGAAAGGATGAGTCCACTACATGGTGAAACTTGCTTTTCTGGTATTTTGTGGCTTCTAGAACAAACAACATATATTCATGGAAATTGAGGCTGATCTTTAAAAAAAAAAAAAAGGAGAAAAAGAAAAGAAGGAATTGGGTCTATGGAGGGGTTGGGTGACTGCACCAAGAAGTGGCTGGAGGTCAGCCTTTCTTCTCCTCGCTCAGCCACATGGACACAGACATGTGGATGGTTTGGAGTAGTGTCGGTGCTTTCTAGCTGAAAAGCAAGCCCTCGACGTGTTTTGCTGTTCCTAGAGAAAGCAGCCATGAGGAGTGTCCTGGTCTTTGTCTGCCTGGTGGGGATGGCCTGTGCCTTCTCGGTGAGTGCCAGGTGAGGGGGGACCCCCCGGCCTCCCCGGGGCTGGTGTGGGGCTTGTACCAACCCACCTTTTCCCCAGGTCAAGAGCTGGCTGCGGCAACCCAAGCTGGACGGCTCGGAAGAGAACGCGGTAGGGTCTCCTCCACCCTGCGTGCCCCGTCCCACACGAGCCTGGTCTTGAGGGAGGGCCCATTTTGGTGGCTCCTGTACCCAGGTCCAGGTCCCCAGACTGATGGGATTTTCCCCCTCCTTCTTCCGGTAGGTTTTCAAGAGCCGGCACCGGCATTACCTGTACAGATACATCTACGTGTATCCCCCGCAGCGACGGTACCAGGTGGGTGCTTCTGAGGGGTTGCTGCTGCTTTGCCGCCCTCCAAATGCAGAGATTTTGGCCCAAATGAGATGGGGGCACAGTCTGTGCCCTGTTTGCACTGGCCCATGGGCCTGAGCACAGAACATTGTACTCATGACACCACTGGAAACCCACCCACCTGCCTCCAACTTGGTTTTCCCTCTTCTTAGGGCAGTGACTCATCCGAGGAAGAGGGGGATGGCTCAGAGGAGGAGGAAGGGGGGGTGAGTATGGCAAACCAGCAGCCTGCAAAACAAATACGGGAATTTGGGAACTTTGGTTTTGTAGTCTCTGCTCATCAGCATTTGTGGTCACTGACCGCCCACAGCCTTGCACTCTGGATACAACTGGATTTTCTACTCTGGGGCTTGTTTTATTACTTTTTTGTCAATTTTTTCCTTTTTCTTTCCTTTTTCTTCCTGGGCGGGGGTTGCACCAAACAACTCTGAGACAAACTCTCTGGGTTTCCATTTTCAGTGGCTCATAAAGGAGCAGGACCGGTCAAAGAACAGAAGCAAGGAGGTTCATACAAGGAAGAAGGTGCTGTTAGGGACTCCTCTTACCTTCCTCTTTCAGGATCTGTTGCCCTTACAGCACTGAGAAAATTTCTACGGAAAATCCTGTTAAGCTCTGCATGTGTGTCTGTGGAGTGACACAAACTGATGCTATATTGGGAAAGACACATTTTTTACCAGTCAGATGATAAAGCTGCTCCTGTCTGCTGGATCAGTATGAGCTTGGGCACCTCTGTAGTTGTGAGAGTCACCCAGGTCCAAAATTAAATGCAAGGGGTTACAAAAGTCTTTTGTGTCTCCTCAGGCTACAAATGCTCAAAAATTATCCAGTGGTCTCAGGCACACAGGAACTTTGAAATAAGGATCAGGTATGCTTGGAAACCTGTGTATCAGACCTAATCAAGTCTTTTATTTTTTTCTTTTTCAAAAGTTATTTAATGAAAACCTGGGATTCTGGTTTTAAATTCCCCTTTGGAGACCAATCCAGGGTTGGGATACAGTATGGGGTGGCCCCTGTGCCAACCCTGGCACCTCCCTGCAATTTGCCCCATTTTGCCTGTTCCTCTCCCCTACCACTGCAATCTCTAGGGATAAATTTGAGTAGTGGGATGGGCAGCAGAAGGTGGAATTTCATTTCTCAGGAAGAAATTAAGTGATATGCAGGAATGTAGCCGCTGTTTGGGTCTGCCCTTTTCGTTTGGAGAGCACCAGAGCAGTGGCTGTTCCTAGGCAGGGATGTGCCTTCACTGTCAGCGTGGTCAGCAAGAGGAATCATGCTGAAAGGCCCCAAGGTCAGTTATAGGTATGTAAAGAGCACTGCTATAGTGGCTGCTGGATGGGGAGCATCGCTCCCACTGGCACAGCTAGCTGCACAGTGCAATTTGATGTCTCTCCTGTTGGAGAGAAGAGCAGCCTGGGTTTTCTCTGCCATCAGGTGCACCTGTCAGTATTCCAAGGTCTGAGGTGGCCCAAAATGCCAGGGTAGGTGTCCTTGGTCTTGGCGTGTGAGTGGTGGGGATTGCCCAAGGCGGTGATGACACTGACCTCACATCTCCCTGCCATGGCTGGGCTCATTTGCTGGTAGCAACATGTTCCTCCTCCCAGGCTGGGCACTGGGTGAACTGCCCCACCAGTTCCTCAGTGGCTGCTCCAGGCTCTGTTTGCATTTGGTTTATTCCTCACCTTTTTATAGCCAGGCATCCCACTGAGAGCCCTGCTGTGCTGCTGATCTCTGGGGCCAAGCATTGCTGATGGCTGATTGCTGGTGGAGTTTGGGCTCACGCCTGCCTTTGAGCCATCACACTCTCACTGACCATCCACACATGATGTGCAGCGTGCCCACATGTAGTGTGCCTGTGGCTTTCTTTGTTTACTGGAAACTGGGAGAGGTAACTTCAGAAGAAAACCTTTACATGCTTTGCAAAGCAAAACGCAGAGCCAGAATGGGAACACCCAGCTCCAGCCACCACCACTTAATTGCATGGCTCCAGCTGCGCTGCTGCAGCTTCTCCATTTCAGCCTGGAACAAGACCTGTGGGAAAGCAGGGAACTCGGAGCAATGCCCAAATGCTGTGTGTGGATGCTGCGTACCCCTCTCGTTGCTGGGAGGCCTGCGCTCCACTCCAGCTGCTGACCCTCTGCCCTGTTCTGTCCCTGTCCCTGCAGGAGCCATTTCATGCTGGCACCAAGGCCGCTGGACACCCCGCCAGAGCAGCCCCTGGGGACTGCCAGGGTGCACTGGGAGGAGACGTCACATCCCCCCAGCAGGTGTGGCTTGGGGACCTCCCATGGGGAGGGCTCTGTTCACTGCATATTTGCTTGCACCCGTTGGGATGCCCTGCACCCTGTTTCTGCTTGGGGAGCTGCTGTGGAAATACCCACAGCTGGACCAGGCTCTGGGCATTAACTTGGGGTTGGAAGGGGTACCCCAAAAAGAGAGTCCTGCCATGCAAGGTGTGGGGGGATGCTCAGCTGTGCCCATACCTGCCCCTTGCCACATGGAGGTGCAGCCTCCTGACACCCCAGTAATGCTGTGCTGTCTTCCCTCTGCCAGGGCAAGGGCTGCCAAGAGACCCTGAAAGGGATCAGGCAGAGGACTGCCAGCAAGGGGGAAGACTCTGAAAATGAAGACAGTGATGAGAATGAGGAGGAAGAGGAGGAAGAGGAGGAAGAAGAAGTAGATGAGAACGAGAATGGTGTCAATGGCACAAGCACCAATACCACAGAGGGTATTGGACCTCATGGCAATGGCACTGCAGTGGCTGAGGAGGGCACTGGTGAAGCTGAGGAAGCGGAGGAAGAGGAGGAGGAGGAAGAAGAAGAGGAAGAGGAGGAGGAGGAGGAAACCGAAGCCACCACCATCACCAGCACTACCAATGAAGATGGTCTGACCCAGGCGACAACTATGGTTGATGGGGGACCCACAGATGCCACCACAGATGCTACCACAGCTGGGGAGCTGTGGGAGTATGATGTGACGGCCAGGGACTACGGCCGGGGGGACGAGGGCACCACGGAGGGTGGGTACGAGGAACAGGATGGGTATGCACGCGGGGACAGCTACCGGGCCTACGAGGATGAGTACGGCTACTACAAAGGGCACGGATACGATGTGTATGGCCAGGATTACTACTACAGCCAGTGAGCAGGGGGGCAGCCCTGGTGCTGTTCCTGCCTGCCCCAGCCCACTCAGGAGGGTGCATCCAAAGGCTCCCTGCAGCCACTGCATGCCAGAGGAGACGCCAGGCAGCTTGCCATGTGCGCTGGCTCTGTTCCAGGCTTTTTTATTTTGTATCTTGCAAAGTGAAATGAAATGAAATGAAATGAAATGAAATGAAATGAAATGAAGCAACTGAACTGAGCCTGCTGGTGACAAAAGGTTTGCTGCCAAATTTGCTGGGGTCAGTGGGGCAGCACAGCACTTGGTGAGGGGCTGAGGGGCTACAGTTGTCCATGATGCTTAGGGCTGAATCTTATTATTCCAGCTCAGATGCACATGAAAGGAGGGAGGAACACCAAGGCTAACTTGGAAAGCCTCTGTAGAGTCCCCTCTGAAAAATGAAAGGGTGCTCTTAGGGACACTGCTGTGGGATTACAGACATGTTTTATGTAGAGTTGATGTGAATTTCCAATACTTGAGCAATGATAATTTTACCACATCTTCCATTCCTTGGTAACATGCCTCCCATGGCCTGACCACACACCAGGCAATGTTAATAAGGGTAAAAACACTAATTTCTTTTTCTGGGCATCACTAGCTATAGACGCACACCCCTGTAATGAGGGCTTTGCTTCTTCATCCCTGCACCAGGCAAGTGGGTAGAAGGCTGGGCAACTTGGATGTGTGTCTTGAACACCAGAACTGCAGCCCAAAATGTCCCTGTCACACAGCCTCATTCCCAGAACAAGGTAGGGCTGTCACAGTGACAGTGGTGCAGCTACTTCCCTCCTACATCAGTGATGGGGATGCCTGGCTGGGAGTCCTCAAGATCCCTGCTCAGGGTCACTCCTCAACTGGAGTGTGTCCCTGGCCAACTGGAGATCTGCATTACGGATAGGGATGGAATAAATCCCACTGGGTTCCAGACAGATGCCACCATTTGGGAATAGTGATGCCCATTATGCACAGTTTATGGCAGGTACTGTGCTGCTCTTGCAGTCCTAGGAAGGGAAGCTGAGTTCAGCTCCTGCTGTAGGTCCAACTGCAGAACTAGTCTATTCTCACAACAGCAAGTTGCTGGCCATTGTACAAAACTGCTTCCGTGTGCCAAAGCCAGGCTGCAGTTGCTGGAGAGGCAGGAGGTGCTGCCTGCAGCATAGGCACCCATGGAGACAAATCCCTATGGTGGCACTGGGGAGCCCTGCATGCGCTCATGGCTGGTGGGGGGACGCAAGTCTCCCATCATCCACATCCCCGGGGGGTGCCCAGAGACGTCAGGGAAGCAGCATGGACAAAGGGCCCTGGAACTGCCAGGGGCTGGGTCCCGCTCCCACAGGGCGTGTAGCCCAGTCCCATGTGCGTCAGCCCCCCAGGCACCTGGCAAAAGCTCTCCTCCAGGAGCCAAGGCACATGGGCTGACTGCCCTGTGCGGTGGCATCTGACTGCCGCTCCCTGGCCAGTGGGCAAGCGTCAGTTTCCTGCTGGCTCTGGGATTTGCTCCTGCTCAAGGCTGGATGCTGATGGTTTAAGCGTTTCTGGTGATAATGCAGCAGTCGTGCCAGCTCCTGGGGTTTGGGTTAGAACAGAGTGGGGAGTGGGATGGCAGCTGCTGTCACCACCACCACAGTGAGTGCCTGAGCCAGACTGGCCGCAGCAGTGGGAACCCTTCTTGGCAAGGGCATAGGTGATCAGCAATGACACCAAAACTAGAGGTGGTGGGGAGGAGGGTTTGTACATCATGCACACCTCTGTAGCGCTTCTTTGTCATGAAGTTGGGCTCAAAGGGACCTGTGCAAGCAGTGCATGGAAAAATAGATTTTTTTTCTTTTTTGCCACTCTGCACTTGCATAGGTTTAGCTCGGAGGGGTTGAGGTTGAAACCCAAAAAGCAAGTGTCAGAAGACACAGCATGGTGGTGGCTCTCAGCTTGGCCAATACTGCCCTTCTGTGCCAAAGGGCCAGAACCAGGCCTGGCTCTGGATATTGCCCTTCCCTTTCTGCAGCCCTGCCGGCTTTCCCATGTTGGTCACAGTGAGCAAGCCAAGACCCACTGCACACCCTCTTATCAATAACCAAGCTGGACATGTGCCACACTAAGATCTGCGCTAATCATCGAGCAATTTTGCCTTCAGAACAGATATTTATAAACTGTGCTTTCTGTTTATCCAGCCAGGTGGAACATTTGATAGCTGTCTTTCACCACAAACACATTTTTAGCTGGAAATTACTCCCCCTGGTTATCTGCGGGTGCTGCCAGAGCTGCCAAATGTCCTTGGGCAGGAGCTGATTGGCTCTCCGCACCCGGGGCCAACTTTAAATTTCAGCAAAGTGGGCACAGGCTCCACGGTCTGCCACTGGGACCTGCCTCCGACGGGGAAAGGTAATCTTCTTACCTAGCTTCCTGCCCTGTCTCTTTCTAACCCTTCAGCTCTGCTACCCCTGAGCAGGCATTCTCCTGCTTTCACTCTAGGTAAGCCACAATGTGGATGGAGACATCCCGATCCTTGGCTGTGCACATCTCTTGAGCTTACATTGCTTTGTAGTGCTGATCCTTGTGCATGAATGTCCTTCTGGTGCTTCCTGTAGAAATGCTGGTATGGCTGAAAATAGTCTCTGGGATGCACCTGCAAGCCCAAGCCAGGGAGGTTGGGTGAAATGAGAATTATTGCCCAATGGAGCTATTGCCTCCTGCCATTTATCAGTGCTGTAAAAGCCTGCCACTTTCTTAATTTGGATTTATGAATGGCTTAGCTTGTAGAAACTTTGGGGGATCATTAATTGCAAATATCCACCCAAGCTGCTTTGACAGAAAGAGTTAGGAATCTTTAATAGCTGGTGTCAGAGTGCCCACTCGGAGCTGCTGGCCGTGCCCTACACACATGGTAAGAGAGCATTGGCCTTGCTGCGAGGCATGCAGACAGGCAAGACAATGCCAAGGGCCACCGCAAAGCCTGGGAAAAGCTGGGGTCACTGGAGCATACCGCCATGGGAGCTTTGGGATAGTGGGAACTTTGAGGTTGCTGCTGACCAGGACTATTGAGGACCACACGTCCCAGGAAGACAAACTCCAGTGATGCTTCACTTTGTGCCTCCAGGAGCAGACCAAGATGCAAATATCCCTCGTCTGCCTGTGCCTGTGCCTGCTCAGCACAGCCCTCGCCACACCTGTAAGTATGGCTTTTCCTGGACTCCTAACATGCTGCTGGAAGCGTGAGGCATACTACCTGGTGCATCCCTGCATGCTTTCAACAACTATGGGTTGTAGTTGTGTACACCACCTCTGTTGTTTGGGAAGGGGATTAAGGTCAACAGCAGAGATGAGCCCAGCAGGAAAAATATATATTAGCACTGAGGTGGCTGAGCATGTCCCTTCAGTTTAGCAATCAGGGCATTGCACAAGAGCCTGTCTGGGCAGCTGTACCTCTTCTCCTGGATTTCTGTGGATCTGGGCTCTGCCCAGTGCTTTTGGCCTGGGAACAGGCTGAGCCAAGCCACAGGAAAAGAGGTGCGGGAAGGATGCTCATCTTACCTGTGTGGGTAACAGTGGTCAGAGAGGCACCCTCAATTATTTTCCAGCTCTCCTAATGTGAAATTTTGAGAGATTTAACTAAAAAATAGGCAAACTAACATGAATATAATAGCAGCCATTTTTGTCCTGCATAACTGTTGCTCAGCGTACTAAATACACAGGTGGAGTGAAAGTCTGCTCCTAGAAAAGGCTTGCTTTTTTGTCAGGGTAAGGAGGAGGGAAATCCCATTTCCCTGAGGGATGGGCCTCTCCCAAATCCCATTTCCCTGAGGGATAGGCCCCTCCCACGTGTCTTCTACCCCCCAGAGCAAGCTCTCACAACCCAGTCTGTAGCGGGGCAGCCCAGGGGAAGGCAATAAATCAGCACAGATTTGCTTTTCAGATAGGGGCACAGAAGAGAGTTAATACTATGCTGTGTAACCAGAGCTGTAATTTGACCTTTGGTACTGTTCACAAACAATGGAACAACCTACGAATATTCCATACTTTGGGGTGTGTTTCTGACCCTTCAGCTGAGCTTGGGATGTTTCAGTGATTAATTTTGCTGAAATCAAAAAGGACTTCCCTCCATGGGGCCATCTCTCGCTATGGCACATAGGGAATGCCTGAAGTGGCTTTGTGGGGCTCACAGGATGCTCCCACCAGCAGGTCCCCCAATCCTGAGGGATACATTGGCCAATACCCTCCAAAAGATGCCAGGATAATCAGGGAGAGCTGGAAGCCTGCAAGCATGTACAGAAACCTGGCTGTGCGGGCACAGATGTTGCTGCTCAGTTGCCCACTAAATACTGGGAAACACCACCAGTTAACCAGCTCTGGATTCCCATCACAGGCAGATCCAAGCAGTTAGTTGAAGCATTCTGGTGTGAGCAATGGTGCTGTGTATTAAAAATGCTCTGCAGTAAAATACTCTGCAGCAGACTCCAGGAAAAGGTTATTTGCAGACCAAAAATACCCTATGAAAACTAGCATGCAATACAATCATGCTGCAGCAAAATTCACAATACTTTTCAGACCCTGGAAATGGGGTTTTGACCTTTCCTACTATGGCTATCTTTAAGTCAGCACCCCAGGTAGTGCCTGCAAATGTATTGGCTTATCAGTGCAGTTTTCCCACCCTTCCCTGACCACTGGGTGGCCAGCAGTGGACACTGGCAGCTGCCTGGATTCTGGGGCAGTGTTTGATGCCTCAGCTCTTGCATGTGTTTTGCTGCCCACAGGTGCCACCACCGCTTCCTGGGGGAGCTTCTGGGAACTGTGTGGGACAGCACCGGGTAGGTATCCCTCTGCCACATCCTGGGGCCTCAGTGGGTACCAGTGGGACCCTACTGCAGTGCCAGGCACAGACAGAGGAACTCTTGCCAATGCATTTCATAAGAAAATTGTGGCTTTCGTTTTTTTCTTCCCCACCAGATACTTCTGAAAGGATGCAACGCCAAGCATGGCTTCTACATTTTCAAATACGTCTACTCATTCTCAACACGGAGGAACCAGACACAGATAAAGGTGAGGATGTGGCCAGGGGACACTGTGGGACCCTGGCCTGGCTGCAGTGCTCCCAGCAGCCATCCATCACCAGGGCTGTCCCTGACCTCTCCATTGTGTGTACTGCACAGAAAGAAGAGGCTGACCACCAGAGTATCATCCCCAGCCGCCGGTTGGATGAGGACAATGCCAGGCGGGAGCCACCAGAGGCCAGGACAGCCCCAGAACACAGTGACAACAGCAGCACTGAAGTAATTGAGTATGGGATTGTCCTCAAGGCTGAAAACCACAGCACCCCGGGCATTGGCAGGGACGGTCCCAGTCCTCATCCTGGCACTGGCATGCGAGCACGTGGCAGTGGTGGTGGCACAGGTCCCACCCTGTCCAGCTCAGAGGGCAGTGGCGATCTGGATTTGGTGGTGGAAGTTGATGGCAGTGTTCCCATTCTTCCTCAGGGTGAACGCCCCAGTCAGGCTGTGGTGGGGAACAGGTCCAGTGTCAAGAGTGAGGACAAGGGTGATGGTGACCCCAGAGTGGTTCCAGCGGAGGGCGCCATGCCTACCGGGAGGGGGAGGGCCCCTGCCACAAGAGTGGCAGGGGATGAGGGCAGCGGGGAGGCCACTGTTTCTGGCCAAGGGCAGGAGGGTGTCAGGCGAGGTACAGGGACAGGAGGCATCGCTTTGTTCTCTGTCACTGAGAAGACTGAGGATGTCCAAGTGGATACCGCTGGTGTGGATGAATATGCTTACATCCCTGACTCGGACAGTGTCACCATCACCCGTGGGAGCCTGGGCAGCACAGACGGGGCAACCAGCTTCACCCAGGTCTCTCCCGACAAAAATGACGAAGTCAACATCTTCATTGGGAGGGCCAAAATCCACGTGGGGGAGCAGGAAACTACCCTGGCCGGTGCCACAGTGGGTAACGAGGATGACGGCATCCCGTCTGAGGGAACCAGCAGCCCCCTGCCCAGGCTGGGCGTCACTGCGACACCCAGTGGTGGTGACGATGACAGCATCCCTGCTCACAGCCAGCCTGAACGACCGGCCACCACAGCCACCCCAACCCGTGGGGACAGTGTCACCAGCAGCCCCAGGGATGGCCATCTTACTGGAGAGGATGAGAAAGGTGCCACCACCATGGGTGTTGATGGAGGACTGGTAACCCCTGTCCCCTGGAGAGTCACTAGTGGTGACATTACCAGCCCCACAGTGTCCAGCATCCGTAGGAAAGACGATGATGAGGTGGGAGGAGAGGGGCAGAGGTT
>NW_008240042.1:137245-138746 GCF_000691975.1 Corvus brachyrhynchos
GCCGAAGGGGCCAGCATCCTCCTGGCCGCTACCGAGGCAGACCGCACCACCCCGTCGGTGACAGCCAGCAGCCGCAAGGCAGGCAGGAGCACTGTGCTGGGCAGAGGAGGGAGCGGGGAAGTGGGGACAGCCACCTCCCAATCCCCCCGTGTGAAGGGACGGCCCGGGGCAGGGGTGAGGGTCCGTCCAGGGGGAGCAGGGCTGGACAAGACACCCAGGACGGACAAAGCACCTTCCCCACGTGGGAAACCCAGCAGCTGGGCGTCGAGCGGAGCCCAGACCAGTGTTGGCGGCTATGATGGCAATGCTGGGGGCAGGTCGCAGGCCATCAAAGCAGGGGCTAGCCCCACTCCACAGGCAGGGCACGACATGGACAGCACGGTAGCAGGCAGGGGCCGGGAGCGGGGCCGAGGCGGCGAGAGCGGGGGAGCAGTGCCAGGGGCCGGGGACGGCCGCATTCCCGGGCACCACGGCAGGAGGCTGGGGGCTGGGGCGCCGGGCACGCTCGCGACGCTGGGCCGCAGCAGGCAGCTGGACCAGGTGAAACGCGCTGACGAGCTCCACGTCCGCGAGCGGGCCTTTTACAGCCTCGGCGGGGCGGGCGGCGGCCCCCACGGCCCCTACCCCGGCCCCGGGAGCGCCGACAGCAGCCAGTCCTCCGAGGGGGACCAGGGCAGTCAGAGTGAGAGCGGACAGATGGGACTGCAGCCCTCAGGGTGGGGATCCCCAGGGTACCCCCAAGGCCGCTGGATCCAGGGGCCCCTCTGAGGCACGGCTGGTATCCACCCCGGCAGGCTCCAGCGGTGGAGTTGGGGGGTCCCACATGCCGCGTTTTCCCCCTTGGCGTCCCCGCCACGGGCTCTGCTCTCGCCTGGGTGAGGGGCAGGTTGCTGGGGGGCACACGGTGCTTCACAGCCCAGGAGCCAAAAATCGCTGGTTCATGTGATCTGCTGTTAATTTGGGGGAGGCTGCACATGGCACAGCAGCAGGGATGTGTGGGTGTGCTGTGCTAGACAGCCAGGGAACAGCAGCCATGCTACATGGCATAGGGTAGCGGTGTTTGTGCACTGATGCGAAACAAGTAAAGAAGCAGTGAGAAAAAGCCTCTGTCCTCACGGTTTCACTTCCAGCTACTGGAGAAATAAAGGCATTTCTGTATCTGAGGATCTGCTGACTCTGGTGTTTGCAACGGGACTTCAGGCAGTCTCTCTGCCACAAGCAGTGTGCTGGGGGTGGGCTGGCCCCTGGGCATAAGGGGATTTCTGGCCCCAGCACTTCCCTGGCCCAACCATCTGTGGGGCTGCAATTCGGCCAACAACCCCCACACATCCCTCCCTTGGGATATTGAACCCTACTAGCTCTTGCTCAGGCCCACCAGCCTCTCTGGGCTTGCTGGGGAGGCCCACAGAGCATCCTCCCCCTTGGCTCATCCACCTCATCCAGGGAGAAGTCCCCATCGCGCCCTCCTGATGGTGCATTTCCTGGCCACACCGTCTTTCCA
>NW_008240042.1:138757-146317 GCF_000691975.1 Corvus brachyrhynchos
ACACCCTGCCCCCCCCCCCGCCATCCCTGCTGCTGGCCCCTGCACGTGGACCAGGCTGGGCTTCGACATGCTGGAGCCATGGTGTCAGTGATGCCCCAAGTTAATCACTGTTTATGCAATTGCAGGTTGCTTTTTCTGTCCGAGAAGCTGCTAAAACAGGCATGTTCAGCAGCATGCCAGAGTGAACGGCACAGTGGGAGAGGTGTCAAGCCTCAAGGGGAGGGGTGCTGCCTCAGCACATGCTGGGGGGGTTTACCACCAGGGCTGTGCCCATGCAGGGAGCAGGTGGGAGCAGCCAGGAGCAGCCACAATGTCAGTGAAGTACCCACAGTGAAGTACCCACAGGTGTGCCCTCTGCACACCTGCACACAGGGAGGTGGCAGATCCTGTTACAGGCCATAGAATCACGGGATGGTTTGGGTTGGAAGGGACCATAAAGATCATCTAGTTCCAACTCCCCTGACATGGGCAGGGATGCCACCCACTAGATCAGGTTGCTCAAAGTCCCATCCAACCTGGCCTTCAACACTTCCAGGGATGGGACATCCACAGCTTCTCATGGCAGCTTGGTACTTAGGGATCATACATGGTTGATTCATGCTGGAGCACCAGGACCAGGATAACACTGTGTGTCTCACTGGTGCTAACAGTTAACACCAGCTCTCGGGACTCTGCTTTGCTACTGCTCATGCTCTCCAGCAGAAAAGGTCAACAATTACATGAGCCCACTATGCCCCCGCCAGGGCATCAGGCCCTAGTGTCTCCTGGGAAGCTGCTCTGTGTAGCTTGGTGCCAGCACTTCAGGGACATGGAGATTTAGGCAGCCTGTGGCAGGGATTTGCCTGCAGTTTCCCAGGCTCGGGGCAGCATGCAGAAGACCCCCAAAGGCTCACGGACCTCCTGCGCTGGTCCATCTGTCTCAGACTGAAAGGTGCTGCAGGGCTGCTGCCCATCTGGGCTGGGTGACTCACCCCTAGAATTGTCACGGCATATCACACCCCAAGACTGATGGACTGTGGCAGTGCTCTGGGGATCTAGGGCTAGGCATGATTGCCTGATAAATTAAGAGGGTGGTTTTGGGGTCTCGCCACTGGCAGGGTTGGAACTAAGGAGTTTGCAGCCCCGGCTTAGTGCCCAGGTACCTCCATCCTCAGTCCTGACCACACCCTTGTCCAAACGATTAAGCAACATCCTTAAGCAAGGGCTGGGCACCATCTAGTGGAATAAAAAGCCTGTTGCTGGGAGTCTTTTGTGCCTGTTGAATGATGCCCAGCTTTGCCTAATGCTGGCGTTGGCACTGCTGCCCTCTTGTCGCACTGTTTCCCCGAGGTCCTAGGGACCCCTGCCTGAATGGCAAGGTCAGGTATAAAACTGGCTAGTTCAGGTATAAATGGCATACATTTGTAAACCAGCATTACTTCCTTGCACAGTTGCTGCTAAAGCACCTGGAATTTTTGTGCTGTGACTCTGGCTCTACATCTGGAATAATATGGTATTTTGGGATGCTCATCCCAAGCCCCCTGCTCAGCACCACAATGGTGCCTGGCTCTGCTCTTCCAAAACTCACCTGCCAAATAGCACAAGTGGCCACTGAACGTAAAACTGCGTTTCCCTAGGAAAGGGTTTTCCCAGAGTATTGGAGCAAAGCGGGGAGCTGGTCTCTCCTTGCAGTGAAGGGAGAGCAGATGAGGGCTGTCAGAGTGGGAGCTGGCAGGGTGACACTGCCCACCCCTCATGCTCAAACAACCACAGCAAGCTTACAGCTGGGCTAGAGGTAGTCACCAGGTCTGGGAGGTGTTCCTCTGGGACCCTTTGCTCTTTGGCCCTGCTGAGCTGTGTGTTTTTGAAGATTTAATTTAGACTTTTAATAAATATACATTTCTTTTCTGTTCCATATGTTGTTCTTTGTTTTTTAATCAAGGGAAACAGTGATTAATCTACATGTGTTTCTTCACACTGGGACAGTAGAGGCTGTTGCTGAAGGGATTTAGGGTCTTTCATCCCACCCTGTGAGTTAGTGAACCCAAGTGAAGAGTGATATGTACCTTCTGAGGGTACAGAACAAAAAATAAATTGCCCCTAACAATCCCAGCTACTCTTATGAGCACTAATTGTGGGCATGTGGCCAGGCAAGTATGGGTACATACTGCTTCTTCAGGCCAGTGAGGTTGCAAAGAACTGCTGAAATGCTTTTTGAAAGAAGTCTAAAAACCAATGAGGAGCTTTGAGGAACCATTCAAATGACGTTTTGAATGGTATGCTTTCAGGTACAGAGCTCAGTGCTGGCTGCATGGAGGAGGCAGGTGGTGCCCATCACAAATAACTCTTCTCAGATTCTTTCACAGTGTGGTGGCAGCGGGCGCAGCCCAGAGAGACAAGGGTGCCTTCCCTGTTGTAGCATCATGGTTTTTCAGAAGGGGGCAAAAGCAGACAGAGGGAGCAGCTGAAAGCAGCACCTCTCAAAAGAGAAGGAGCACAGCTACAGGACAGTAATGATTTTCTTCCTCACCTGCTGTAGTTACTCAGTGAGACCCATTTTCATCCCACACCAAAGACCAGGCACTGAGAGGGACTGAAATACTGTGCACACCCCCAGAAAACCCCTCCTCCCAGTGCTCAGCCTTCCTGCTCCTAAGCTGGCAGCCAAGGCTGGGCAACTGGAGAGGGCCTGAGCACATCCAGGTTTTTGGAGGATGGAAGATACCCTGAAGCCTCAATCCATTGCCTAGAGAAGCACTTACTGCCATTGAGGAGGGTGCAAAGCAGCCCCGGCAATAAGAAACTTACCTGGGTTTTTCTTCTGCAGAAGAAGCCACACAGTACTGCCTACCATCAGGGGGCTTCAAAAATGTTTTCACTTACTCTGAACAGTCTCTAATAGACCATCCACCAGCACTTCCTTCTAAACATTTTGGGAAACATGCTCTGAGTCACAACCAAGCAAAGGCACATTTTGACACATGGAGTGAAATGCAAATCTCAGTGAGATTAGTAAAAAATATAATCTGTTTGGGATCTCTTTTGGTAATCCTTGCCTATTTCCCTGCATCCTCATAGTGGATTTAGAGGGACTGGTCTGCAGGGTTGCTTTGGGGAGCAATTGCCCTGGAGTTGGATACTTGGGTGTATGGCATCCTACCTACATTCACTCTTCTTGAATTACTTTATGGGCCTTGCTCTGATCATCAGGGTACCCCTGACTTGAGAGAGTACAGAGCTGACAATCCCTGGCCAGTGAAATGTGGGTTTCTCACTTCCTGAGGTTCTCTGGAAAAAAACTTCTCCTGCCAAAAAATCCTGGCAAACTGTAGCCATCATGTGAAAATCCTGATGCCATTCCTCCAGGTGATTAATATACCAAGCCAGTCAGTCTGGGTTCAGCTTAGGCTGCTAGCTATAATTAATCTTTTAAGTTTGGGAAGTTGATAGATAAAAACTTCTGTCATGAAATGGAATGGCAAGGGGTGTTTCAGAGATCTTACACCTTGCTTCAAAGCTGGCCTGCATGGGAGGAGATAAAATAGGTATGTGGCCTTTTCAGCTTCCCTGCAATGGGCAGAGAAGGGGCAGGAGCTGTATCTCCCTCCCACCACCAAGTGATGAATATTTTCAATATTCATCACTTTAATTTAAAAGTGTTGGGCCTTACAAAAATAAAGTCTTCCAGCCCCCTGTTGCCATTGTCCAGCAGTGATGAGGAAGATCAAGCCTGACAGCCTTCAAATGTTTGGCTTACTAAAAACTGACCCTCCTTTTTCTCACTGCTCCCTCCTCCCTTCTCCCCACTATCCAACTTCTCCCCAAAATACAAGTGGGGCTGAGTCCACTCAGCCAACCTCAGCTGTACCTGTAGAGTGAATGAACAGGCTCCCTGCCTTAACACATGGGATATTTCATATGCCAGTAAATCCACTTGTGCTTCATCTCAGCTTAAACACTCCTGCTTTCCAAAATTGTTGGGTCCAAAGGGGAAAGTTTTAGATAATAAAAATCCTAAAGGAGATTTAATGCTTGAAATAAAAGTGCTAAGGTGCTAGAGCAACTCCAAATACGTATTTAATATGTGAATAAGTACCTCGTGCCAGGCACTGAATATGACAAATGAAGGGTGTGAGTATGATGACCCAAACCAGCCTTTGCTTGAATTTCCACAGGACTGAGAAAAATGAGAAAGTTATCCCCATCCATCTTTAAACACTCAACACTTTGCCAATTACCTAAAAGCAACAGTTGTATCAACAGAGAAATTATTTTAAGAAATGATCCTCCTCATGTAGAGTATGAGCTGAAAATATCCATATGCTATCCACAGCACTGATGAATTTGCACCATCCTCCCCACACCCAAAAGCACCCACAGGACTAGGGGATGAAGAGCATCCCTGTGTCCAGCAGGGCTGGCAGGGGTTTGCTGCTGCTCTCAGGAGCGCCAGCCAAACCCTTTGAACGCTGATCCAGTGGAAGACTGGCTAGAAGAAAAACTGAATTTTAATTTCACTTTTCTTGCTGTGTTGCCTTTCATAGTAGAGCAGGCCTCAAGAGGAAGGTGCTATCCCCAGGAGCAGAGCAAATCTCTACCCAATCCTCTTGCAAAGTGCTCAGCAGAGGAATAGTTGAACACCTGAAAACTTCAAGACTTCAAAGGCTTTAAATAAGAATATAAATTGTTAGACTTTCACCAGTTTAGAAATAAACCCAACCCAGCACCAAAATCTTTTGTTTTAATTTTAATTTCTATTTACTGGGGATTAAAGTTAAAACAGTCTCATGAGAGTTTTCAGCCACAGACTAAAAACATGGAGGAGAAGAGAAGCTGTGGATGCCCTGTCCCTGGAAGGCCAGGCTGGCCAGGGTCCCGCGCACCCTGATGTGGTGGATGGTGTCCCTGTCCATGGCAGGAGATTGGAACCAGCTGATATTTAAGGCCCCTTCCGAGCCAAAGCATTCTGGGAAACCATGCGGGTGCTTCTGCTACAGTTAATAGAATGTTGCCACCACCAAACTGTTGCCACCAGGATTCCATCCCAGGGCACTCAGGTGACCTGGGGTACGTTAAGTCAGTTGATGGATCCTCTGCTGGGAAGCAGACGCACAGTGTCCGTCTCCTCTGCGTTGTGTCCAGCTTCTCCATCCCCGGTGGGAACAGAAGGTGATTTGCTGACGTTTGTGAGAAAAACTCTTGACTGGCTACACACGTAAGTGTAGATTATTTTTTAAAAGGTTTCTGATGCTGAGGGGCTGTTCTGTGCTGCTGGCCCAGCTGCAGGTGTCTGAGGCTCCAGTACTGAACTGGTACAGAAACTGGTGACTCAGGGATGGGAATCCTAGAGCAGGGGTAGTATTTAAGAGAACAGGTATTCCAGATAGGTAATCTCCTCTCTTCTCTTCTGGTAGGTTTGGAAGAACATTGTTCTCTGACCTCTGGAAATCAGGGCTTTGTAGCAGTGTGCTACCTAAAGGAATCTAAGGCATCAATCGCTGTAGCTTCTCTGACATTCCTTCTCTGGTGCCTGTCCCGCTTACTCTTGCAGTGGTTTTAGGTCACAAAACAGCATGAGCACAGTGAGTACTTTACTTCTCAATGCAGATCTGATTCCTAAAACACGTTGTCTGGGATACTCCCAGAAAGGATTTAAAGAGTTTGTAGCAAATGCACCGGAACAGAAGCCTATTAAGACTTCATGTAACTTCATATTTTGGGAGACTGAAGATTTTGAATCTCTCTGGGTGCTAACAATATTTCAGAAATGCTTACAGTGCGAACAATGACCTGATAAAATTGTAAACTGGTCTCCTCATTTTCAAGCCTTTGAGCTGGGCTTTTTCTTGGTGAGACAGCTCGTAAGAGATCAGGGGATGCCTTTTCCTTGATGTGATGCGATGCACTCAGGGAGGAATGACCTGTAGCACAATTTGATGCTTATTCCAGCCTTTGCATGAGTGTTTTCTGTACTCTCCTGCTTTCATTGCTGTTGCAAAAATGAGGGCCATGTTACCCTTACTCCCACAGAAAATGCTAAGGCTTTGTTCCCTCTTAGAATCAGCGAAAGCGCCGTGGAGAAGCAGATGATTTCGGTCAAGCTCAGAAACGGAGCAGGCTGCTGGCTTCTAGCACGGGTGAAGCTTCAGAGCCAGAGCCAGCAGACCTTGAAGAAAGTGGTACACTTTCTTTTGAGCTTGGTAAGAAGAGAAACTGCTTCTGGAGGGTTGGGGTCCAGCCAAATGTGTGTGTTTGCCAGTCTCTAGGCCCTTTAGTGGGGAGGAAGGGAAACCTGCGATTTTAGGAAGCACCTAGTATGGCATCTCTAAACAGCAAGGCTCCTGACAAGCGCATGGGTTTGTTACTGAGCTGCCATACATTTGCACTAGTGGGATACAGCTACAATAGCTGTGATGCAAAGGTCCAAGTGCTGCTCAAACACCTGAATGTCTACTCTGAGCAGCTGGCACTTTGCCCAGCTGCCACTACACAGGGTGGCAAACTAAGGTTGGGATCTCCCAAGCTGGAAGCAGATAAGGAAAATTTGTCATTAGCTGTGGAACATGTACAGTATGGTACTGTAAAATTAGGATACCTGCTATGATTCCAGCTTTGGTTTGGGTTTTTTCCAGTGTGATAAACATTCCCTGATGTTAGATGAATCTTATGTTGGTGTGTACCTCCTCCAAGCTGCTGTCATCCAGCAGAGCTGTGTGAGGAGCTCAGCCACTGTTCCTTGGGCTGGTAATGCTCTCCTGTGGACTGTTGAGAGCAAAGCTTGAGTGAAATGTTGGACACATTCCTGAAGAGAAGAGACTCAGGGCATAGTTGAATCCTACCTCAGCCTGTTTTGCTAGGGCTGCCCATTTCATTCCTCTGCAATTTCTGATCTTGATTCTAACATTCTGGTTTTCAGCTGGTGAAGAATTCATAGGTGTCACAGCTGACTCTCCTGAGTCTGAAGACATCAATCTAACTGGAAATGATTTTGGCAATGTTGTGGTAAGTAGTGAATGACACACTTCTCTCCATCTCACAGTCAAATTAGTTTTCTCTTGTGCTGTTAGGCCTGTCTTCTGGCATCCAAATTGTCTGCCATTCAGGGCTGAAACACAGCTCTGACTTACCTACTTTAGAGAGAGCTCTCAGTCAACCCCAAATGCACCTGTGGATGCATCAGCATCTCTGAGTATCACTTGCAGACTGTGGAAGAGTAATTTAAAAGACCTTGTTGCTCAAAAACTTGGAAAGAATGTTTAGCAATCATGGGAAATGGAACAGAAGGAGCCAATTTAAAGCTGAAGCTGTTCTAGAGATACACAAGATATAGGTCAGTGATTTAAAGAAAACAAAAATATGAGAGGGCAGGAAGCCTTTGATTTCCCAAATATGAAGTGTTTAGCTGCAACACTGGTTTGAGGTACTCCTGTCACTGAGGTACCAAGCACAACTCTGGGGTACAAACTGTTTATTACTCCCAATAAGTATTTAAAGTTTATTAATCCAGTTCTATTTATTATTCTAAGAAGTATTTAAAAAAGATCCAGCCTACACGGTAGTTTATCCGTTGAGTTTGGGACG
>NW_008240042.1:146334-176600 GCF_000691975.1 Corvus brachyrhynchos
AGGAATAGGAGAAGACCTTGAACTTTATGGAAGAATCTGCATAACCCAGCTCCAATTCTGCAAAAATAAGAGTGGGTTTGGGATTGGGTCTTTTCTTCAGCAGCGGTTCATCTCATACTAAGGCTTTATGACTATCACAGCTGAATTTGCCCATTTGTGGGAGAAAGAGGGAAAGAAACACTTCCACCTAAATCCAGTCAGGGAACTGAAAGAGATGAGGAGGGTTGAAGGTGTTCAGGAGATTCCTAAGTTACCTCTGTTTCCAACCCGTTCTAGCAGGGGGAGCAGAACGAGCAGCACCCACTTGTTTCCAGAGCAGTAGATGAGTTGATCGTGCTACTGGCAAGTGTTGATGATGTGGAATCATCATCATCAAGAGACAGTGATGATGGGTCACCACCAAGAGACACAGGATCATCACCAAGAGGCAGTGATGATGGGTCACCACCAAGAGACATGGGATCATCACCAAGAGACAGTGATGGGTATGTGAGAGATAAAGTGTATCTCTAAAGTCTAATTTCTGGCACAGGGTAGAAAAAGGTTTTTGTCAAGTTTTTGGGTTCTGCTTAATTCTGTGCAAAAACTTCAGACATAGAATATAATATCCTGTCTAGAAGAAAACTAACTAAATAAAAAAATCCCAGCAAAATCCAGCAGAAACCTTTATTCTCTGTTCATGAAGCCATTAATGAATGTATTTATATCATGGCTTGAGATATGCTGAAATGCTTGCAGTATATAAAAGTTTTTTGAATGATTATGTTGCTGGGCTGGGATGTTGCTAAATCAGAGAAGGGGATGTTTTAATTCCTGACATTTGATATATCAGTAGCCCTCGATGTGTGGTGAAATTAATGGCTGCATGCTGCATGTTCTTTCTGGTTGTGTTCTCTCTAGTACATGGTCATCAAGTGCTGCTAGTTTCTCAAGCTGGACGGATGAGTTCTCAGAGGTAAGGATCCATGAGTTGTCATAATTTCTGTTTTGTGGGAGGGGCATGGGGCAGAGAGGGAACTGCACAGCTCAGCTGGCCAGCATGGGATGCTGAGGGCAGCTGGCTTGAAGCACAGCCCTTGCTTTGAAGTTCCAAGTAGCTCATCCCTCCAAGTCACTTCTTGCTGGTGTGCACTGAGGGAGAAACCCCTGCCAAGGTGGCACTGGCAGATCTGTGGATTCCTCATTATTCTAGCAGCTACTGACAGATTGCAGATATTCAAATCCTATTTGCCTGGTGCCCATAGAGCAGCAAGCTGGAATTCTTTCCTCCCGATCCCTGTCTGGTTTTCTTTCTTCATCAGCTCTTCACCCAATATGAAGTTTTTGTGGATAACATAACTGAATTTGCCTGTTTCGGGGAGAAAGAGGGAAAGATTTGCCTGCAGCCTAAGTTCAGTTAGGGAACTGAAACGGGGGAGCAAGGAGGAGGGTTTTCAGATGTTTTTTAAGTTGCTACTCTTTCTGCTTTGTTGCAGCAGTGGGAGCAGTACCAGGAGCTTCCACTTCTCTCCATAGTAGTGGATGATTCAGTTGCACTACTGGCCAATGATGATGATGAAGAACTGAGAGATAATGATGGGTATGTGACAGATAAAGTGTCTCTCCAAAGTCTGATTTCTGACAGTGTAGCAACAGGTTTTTGCCAAGATTTTAAGTCCTGTTTAATCCTGTGCAAAAACTTCATAGCTGGAATATAGTGGCCTGTATGGAGGAGAACTAAGTAAAAAACAAAACAAAACCATAAAATCCATCAGAAACTTTTCTGTTCATGAAGACATTATTGATTGTATCTTACACTGTGGCTTGGGATATGTTGAAATGTTTGCAGTACCTAGAAGTTCTTGGAATGCTTGTGTTGCTGGGCTGGGATGTTTCTAGATCAGAATAGGAGATACTTAATTTCTGACATTTTATTTATCAGTAACCCTTGTTATGTGGTGAAAATAATGGCTGTATATTTTTCTTGTTCTGTCCACTCTACCACAAGGCTCTTTGGTCCCCTAACAAGTGTGCTTCACGTGGATTGCTTCTTATGGGTAAGAATCCACGTCATCATCCTTTCATTTTCTGTGGGAGGAGAATAGGGCAGAGGGGGAGCTATGGGACTCATCTGGCTAATGGGCAGCTGGCTTGAAGCACAGCCCTTGCTTTGAAGTTCCAGTTTACACATCCCTCCAAGTCACTTCTTGGTGGTGTGTGTTGAGGGAGAAACCCTTATCAAGATGGCACTGCCAGATCTGTGGATTCCTCATTATTTAGCAGCAACTGACAGATTGCAGATATTCCAAGTCTTATTTGCCTGCTGCCCATAGAGAAGAAAACTGGAATTCCTTACCCCCAATCCCTGATGTGGTTTCCTTTCTTCAGCAGCTGTTCATCTAACACCAATTGTTTGTGGCTATCACAGATGAAGTTGCCCATTTGGGGGAGAAAGAGGGGAAGAAACATGTACAGCCCAAATCCAGTCATGGAACTGGGGGAGCAGGGTGGAGAGTGTGTAGGTGGTTCCTAAACTGCCTCTGTTTCTACCCTGTTGCAGAAGCTGGAGCAAAACCAGCAGCACCCACTTGCTTCCAGAGCAGCATATAATTCAGTCCTGCTACTGGCAAGTGATGATGAAGAGGAAGGAAGAAACAGCAATAGGTATGTGAGGGATAAAGTGTCTCTCTCAAGTCTAATTTCTGACATAGGGTGGAAAGTGTCTTTTGCTAAAGTTTGAGTTTGCTTAATATTATGCAAAAACTTCAGACCTAAAATATAGTGGCCTGTCTGGAAGAGGACTACTTAAAAAAAAAGAAATCCCAGCAAAATCCAGCAGAAACCTTTCTTCTCTGTTCGTGAGGTCATTAATGAATGCATCTTACATAATGGCTTGAGATACACTGAAATGCTTGCAGTATGTAGGAGTTCTTGGAATGATTGTGTTACTGGGCTGGGATGTTGCTAAATCAGAGAAGGGGATGTTTTAATTCCTGACATTTGATATATCAGTAGCCCTCGATGTGTGGTGAAATTAATGGCTGCATGCTGCATGTTCTTTCTGGTTGTGTTCTCTCTAGTACATGGTCATCAAGTGCTGCTAGTTTCTCAAGCTGGACGGATGAGTTCTCAGAGGTAAGGATCCATGAGTTGTCATAATTTCTGTTTTGTGGGAGGGGCATGGGGCAGAGAGGGAACTGCACAGCTCAGCTGGCCAGCATGGGATGCTGAGGGCAGCTGGCTTGAAGCACAGCCCTTGCTTTGAAGTTCCAAGTAGCTCATCCCTCCAAGTCACTTCTTGCTGGTGTGCACTGAGGGAGAAACCCCTGCCAAGGTGGCACTGGCAGATCTGTGGATTCCTCATTATTCTAGCAGCTACTGACAGATTGCAGATATTCAAATCCTATTTGCCTGGTGCCCATAGAGCAGCAAGCTGGAATTCTTTCCTCCTAAGCCACTTTGGTTTCTCCTCTTCTTCTTTTTCTTTTCCTCAGTTCATCTACTATGAATTTTCCTGTTTGGGGAAAATTGAGGGAAAGAAACACCTCCAGCCTAAATCCAGTTTGAGAACTGAAAAGGGAGGAGGGTGTTCAGGTGGTTCCTATGCTGCCTCTGATTCTACCCTATTCCAGCAGTGGGGAGAGAACCAACAGCAACCTCTTATTTGTTTTCAGGGCAGCAGCTGTTTGGCTACTACTTTTAATATTCTTAACCAAAATTAGATGGCTATAGCCTAAAATTCTTCATCTGTTCTGCTGCAGTTGTTTTGCTGACCTGCTGTTGGGTATGTAGCACCCGGGCTGCACAACAAAATCTAATTGTATTTTCTTTTTTCTCTTTTCCCATATGCACTGATGCAAGCTTCTTGAAGGTGAGTTTACGTTTTATAGCTGATAATGGAATTGTTATAAATATAATCATTAATTTTTCTATGTTCTTTCCAACCATCTTGAGCAGCAGGGATTGAAACTGCATTTAGCAAAAGGCAAAGGACAGTGTTAAAGCCTCTGGCCAGTGTCTTAGAGAATGGATCCCATCTGTGTCTGATAGCTGCTATCAAACACAGTGAAAAAATCCCCAGAACAGAAGTTGTAGCTCAATACTTATGTAGAAAGAAACTTTAATTTGGTGGCATTTTCTGTTATTTTAATTGATTAGTGCTTGATTATTTTTACATGTATACAGGAGTTGCAGAGATCACTGTTGCGTGTGTATTCTGAGAATTAAAAAGCAAACAGCAGTTCTCACCTTTTGGGTGTTACAGACCAGGCCATTAAAAATTGCTCTCCTTTGAATTGTATGTGTTATAATTTTCAAATTATAGACCCTGTTAGTAAGAATTGTGTGAGGGAGCTTCCCTTTATAAGGCAGATTTGTTCACAGGTAGTGTAACTTGTGAAACATATGACACTGAGAATCTCTCAGGTAACATTTTTAGATGTTTGTAAGGTGAATAGAGCAAATGTTTTGTGTTGGTCTGTAGCAGAATAGTCACAATGTGTGGAAGGTTCAGCCTCAATATTTAGGGAAGTAGTTTGTTTAAGATTGCTTTGAAGCCAGTTGAATAGGGTCTGTTTCAAATAGGAACCATTACAGACCATTTATAATAACACATTCCGAAAACAGTTCTGGGGAAAAGAGTAAATAATAGATCTAAGTTATCAAAATTAAATTGCAGAGTGTGAACAACAAAGAAGCCTGTCAGACAGCTCTGTATGGAGTAATGATGATGGAGATGAAGCAACAGATAGTGATGTGTCTGTGACTGATTCTGCATCTGAAGAAGAGGATTCATCAGAAGAGGACACGGAAAGTTCAGAGTACGTATGCCCCATGACTACCAAACATTGAATTTTGACTTTTGTTTTTCATACAGACAAGACTAAGTTTTACTGCTGTGGCCTGGCTTATCTTTGAAACCTTCACTTACTCTACTTATTTCTCTCTCTCAATGACAACCACATCCCATGCTGCATGATGATCAAATGATACCATTTTTACTTTGGGAGAGTAAGGCAGCCCAAGGCAGATGGACAACCTTGCACACAACCTTAAAGACAAGTCTGGGGGTATAGCAAGAAAGGGTGATTAGTCACAGGCCATAGCTCACAATGCATTGCATTATATTTTCATGCCAGGCTCTAGTAGAGCTGTTAGATAAGGAAGTATTTTCATTGGTATTGATGGCTTGGCAGCAGACGGACAAATTCTGTGCAGGTTTTAATAAAGCTGGTGTGCTTTGAGCCTTTTGGATTACTGAAAGGCAACATAGGAGAGAAGTTAATACAAAAAAGGCATGATTTTTTCCTTTGATCTCAAGCTTCTCTGTTACAGCATGTGCCTTCCTGCTCTGTGTAGGCGAGGCTGAAGAGCAGCACTTAACACTGAGCAAAGGGTCCTTTTCTTGCCAGAGCTGTCTGCAGTCTCACTGTAGTGTCAGACCTTGTTCCATTCTAGAAGTGATGCTTTCCAGAGGATGGCTCGATGCTTTAGCTACAAAGCTGTTATTGATGACCCGTTGGACATAAATGCTGCCATATATAGTCTGCCCAGTGCTGGAGGCTGCTGATACTTCAAATCCTAGAGCAGGGTGCCTGACTGCATCCTCCTCCCAATGAAAACCAAGATGCTGTTTCCTTTGGGACAGGGAGACCCACACTCATTATTACATACAGCAAACTGTTAAGAGAGAGTTAAGGTTGTGCAGGGTTCTCCAAAGGAAATGTGTCATGGCTGCTCAGTGCAGTTGGATGATTACGTGACTTTTTATGTGCCAGTGACCCTCGATGTGTGGTGACATAAACAGCAGCATGTTCTTTCTGGTTCTGTTCTCTCTAGTGCTTGGCCAGCAGCTACTATTAGGTGCCCGATCTGCATGGATTTTTACCCACAGGTAAGGACCCACATGTTGTCATCCTTCCAGCTTTGTGGGAGGGGAATGAGGCAGAGGGGGAGCTGTGCAACCCAGTTGGCTCATGTGGGATGCTGTGGGCAGCTGGTGTGAAGCATAGACCTTGCTTTGGAGCTGTAAAAGTTACTTCTTGTTGGTGTACGTAGAGGGAGAAACCCTTGCCAAGGAGGCACTGCCAGATCTACATGTTCCTCATTATTCAGCAGTAACTGACAGACTGCAGATACTCCAAATCCTATTTGCCTGCTCTCAGAAAAGCAGCAGACTGAAATTCTTTCCTGCTGTGATTTCCTGTCTTCCAGATTATGCGAAGTGGACGAATGGTTTTGTCAACACTGTGTGGCCATATCTTTTGCAGTCAGTGCCTTCCTGTTGCCCTTCAGACTGGCAGCTTTTGCCCAACCTGCAGGGAAGACCTCACTCCAGAAGAATACCATCCCATTTATATATAAGTAGTTCTATTTTTCAAGACAGACTTAGATAGATTTTGGAGGGATAGGTGGTATAAAGAGGTTTTTTTCCTTGTGTATATAGTTTTTGTTGTATAAGGTTCCATTTTCTCTGAATTTAATAATAAATAAATTTTTAATTGATTTAAATATAATCAACTCTGCTCATCTATGTTAGATTCTGCTGGTAGACAGATTTCTTTTAACAGGTGGGTGTAAAACCCTTGGTTTGATCACTCAGAAGTGCTTGTTCTCTTCGTCACAGTGTAGTCATTGATTTTTAGGGGGAAATGCTGAAGGCATAAGCTTTGTAGTTCTTGTGATAGCATGTGTTGTATAGGGAAAAGGAAACAGGCACTGTTTGGGGTGCAAGGACTTCTGTTGCTCAGGACGGACTCAGCTGGATGTTTTGCTTAAAATGTCATTATTTCAATGCTTTGAAGGTTGAAAGAGCAGCAGGTTGTGCACACATCCAAAGACAACTGTTTTCTTTGAGAACAATTTGTATGTATCTAGACAGCTTGTTGATGGTCCAAGCTGCTGCTTGCTATGTCCCTGGTTACAATGTTCCATTGATGACTGTCAGCTGATGACAGGAGCACTGCCAGCTTCTATGAAGGTCTTCCCCTTCTAAAAAGCCTGTAAGCTCAAGGACTTAAACATAATTGCTTCAATATAATTGCTTTATTATAAATGCTTCAATATTGCTTCAAAACCAGTGCACTATACTAGTAATTTTAGCTACCTATACTGTGCTGTAAATAATTCTGATTAAGCCTTTTTTTTTTTAATGATTATCATTATTGCAACCAATTTAAATGAATAATTCGTTTTATTTTTAAAAATATATTTGGTTTTCCACCCTTAATCCTGCTGGACAAAGTTGTATAAAGGCTCAATTACACCTGTATAATCCCTTGGACATAAACCATTGGCAAAGTGTGCGGCCCAAGATTGGATCCAGCTGCACTAGGCTCCTCTTTGAGGAGTTCAAAAAGCAAGGGGGTTATTTCCACACCTTGTGACTTAATGGGAAGGCTTCTGTAATAAACTTTGTCTGAAGCTCCCACTCTGCCTGCGACACAGGTGCCAAACTCCCACTGTTGTCTCGGGTATCTCAGAGCCCACAGCAGCTGTGGACAAGCCCTTCACACCTGTGTTTCACCTCTGGGAAGATGTGCTGGAGAAGCCTGCTGGCCACAGATCCTTCAGGCATGGCTGCTTTACACACTCCTCCCACCAGGAACTTGATCCAAGGACAATTTCTGGGCATGAAAAGTACACGTTTAAGGGGGGATGGCAGCCCAGCTTGACTTGCTTTGTAAATAAACACCAGGGGTGTGTAATGCAATAGCACGTATGCTTGGCCCCAGCTGGGCTGTTTCTCTATACTGTGTTGTTTTGGTGTTCTGGATCAGAAATCTGTAGGTTTGTTTTTGTACCAGCCACTCAACCACTAAACTGCTTAACCTTCTCCACAGTCAGCGTCTCAGAAAAGCCAAACACAAGCAGCTCGGGCCGCATGAAAACATGAGCAAGTGAGCAGCAGACTGGCCTGAAAGCCAAAGGAAAGCTGTAATTTATGGGAAGGGAAGGTCCTTGTTAAATTTGCAGAAAAGAGAATATATATAAATCTAACAAAAGCATGTAATGATTGTCTGGCAGGGACCAGAGGATGCTGCTGCGAGAAGTGGTGATGTGGATCAGCTATCGGATGTTAAACACATTTTGTCTTGGTCAGGTCATAATCCCACATCCTTGATGAGGAGCATCTCTTCCTACTAGTAAAACTGCGGGGATGCTGTTAGAAAAGCAAAAGCTCAGCTTGAATTTAAGTTGGCCAGAGATGTTGAAAACTGCCAGGAAAGTTCTTTAGATACATAAACAACAGGCAAAAACAGAAGGGAAATGTTGGCCCACTGTTAAAAAGGAGAGGTGAGTTAATCACCAGCAGCACTGAAAAGGTAGGGGTTCTCAACACTTCTTTACCTCTGTCTTTGCCGTCACTGCTGCTCTCCACCTTCGGAGAAATTGGATAAAATAGTTGCAGTTGGCATGTATTTAGATGGAGTCCTGATGACAGTGTAGGCTGCACATGCCAGCCATAACAAGGACACCCTTGGGAACCTCCAGAAACTCAGAGCACTGCATGAACACCAGGATTTGTGCCACAAGCAGCAGTTCAGTTTACACTCTAAGTTTTTTATGCAGATCACACCAAGCTTTAAGGCAGGGCTTGCAAAGTTGATTTCTTGGGGATAATATATTAATTAAACAATCAAGCTCATGAGAGCAGAGTTAATGCAGGAGTACAGACACTGGCAGACCTGCCCCAGCAGGGACCATTGCTACAGACTTGTGCAGAAAGCTGTGTGGTGCTGGTGGGGAGGGAGACTTGGGGCCGTGCTCTTTTCCTCTGCTTGAGCTCTGCCTCTGCTAAGGCATTCCTTAAGTGGATTCCACTTCATTGTTTTGCTCTCTCTCCCCCCTTTTCCAGCCCAGTTTCCTCAGCTAGCTGTGCTCCAAGCCTTCTCCCCTGCCAGCCTTCTGGATTTCTGCCCTATTGGCATTTTCCCCCTCAACCCTTTTTTCCACTGCTATTTCTCCAGCCTTGCCTTTTCCACTATGCGTTTCTACCCTGTTGTTTCATCTCTTCCTGCTCTGCCCTCTGTCAGTGCTCACCTTCTCTTCTCCAACCTGAGAAAACTGCTGCTAGCTCCTTGCTCTGCCTGTCCAAAATTCTCAGCCAAATGAGGTCAAGGGACTCCTTAATGAAATTCCTTCAGTTTTGTGCAATAGTCTCTTACTCATTGTATCTGGTTCTTTTATGCTTCCAAGCTCCATTTTATGCTTTTTGAAATGAGCCAAAACAGAAATGAAGGGAAGATGATGTAGGGAAGGCTGTGGGGGAAACATCAAGAGATGCAGGGCTGCCGTGGCCTGGCATATCTTGGAGTCTCATTTGCTGCCTGGAAAATTTTTGCCTTTATTCCTGTTTATCATTAATCCATCTGAATAATGATCATTAATGCAAAGGAATGGTTCTTGCTGTGAAGTAGTCCCCTGTAAAAAATTAATTAACTGCTACACTGGTGATGAGAAAATTGATATTGAAGACCTGTAGATTGGTTTGTACAGGTCCCTTCTTAGCAGGGGAAGGTTCATGCTGCAGCTAAGGAGGGACCCCTCAGGATGAGTTTCCCTGGACAAACTCCCTGGGTTTTGCAGGCAGCTCCCGTGCCAAAAGGTTAAGGTATTCTGGATGTAAATCACTAACAGGCAGGGAGGGATGTTGGTCTCCAAGCTAATTGCCCGAAGCTAAATTGCTTGAGGTGACTCACAATCAGATGATGATGATTTTGTCATCTCGTTGGGACCCAGTGTCTGCTGTGGCCTCCCAGCTCTCACAGGTCACTGGAAACAGGCTCTGACACACGCCTGGGGCAAGATGGGATTTTCTGTGCAAGAGCCAGGGAACAGTTGCTGCTCTCGGCACTTCCCAGCAATGAGTAAGCGCTCCTGGAAGTGAACGGGTGTCGGGAAGCTCTGCCCTTCTCTGACCTCCCTGTGTGCCTTCTCCCTTAGCCACCAGCTAGGGCTGTGGGGGGTACTAAGTGTGTTTAAGGTGAGATGCTGCCGTACATGAGGTCTAACATGTTCTTGCCCTCTCCCAGCAGAGGAGGATGTCTCCACTCCCTGTTTCCACCCTGCACAGCCTCCCCCTGTAAGCCCTGTATGCTTTCCCCTTACTCCGTGTTGTCCTGCCTGTCCTAACCAGTGCATCCTACAAAAGGGGCTTTGTGGAGGTGTGCTGGAGGAAGGTAGGGAAGTTTTAGCTTCCTGTTTGCTGAGCCAGGGGTAGGTTTTTACCAGGAATTATGCTATACCTTTGCTATTGCTTACTTAGTGTGGCCTGGCTCTGGGCCACTTAAAACAGAAAGCCAGACCCCAGAAAAGAGATGGTTGCTGGAAAAACTAATCTGTGTCCTTTCTCCATACAGCTCAAACACTGCCCAGGCCTAGGTTTTCAGAGCTAGAGAAACCTCCCCTGAGTTGGGAGGTGGAGGTGTTTGTTGGGGTGTGGGCTTCTGTTTCTCCACATGGGGCTGTGGAGGGAAACAGCAGGGCATCTCTGTCATCTGGAGGAGTTTTGTGGAGGGGAAGAAAATTTCACTCTCTCTGCACTGGCTGCTGCATCCTCTTCCAGGGGGGAAAATCAAAGGGCTGATGCCTCAGGGACTGAGGTCTGTGGCCAGGCACTGTCCTGGGTCATGCTGACTGGGCAGCCTGCTCTGACACACCTGACAGGTGGGAAAGGTGTTAGTGGGTTTGGCACAGCAAGCTCTGCACCACACTTAATCCCTGAAAGTCTTACTTGTTTAAAGGCATGAATAGTCTGATAGTTCATGGCTAACTAGAAAATGAGATCTAGTTAACAAGGTATGCATTAGGACACCAGTGAGATTAAATCACTTGATTTTTAATGGCAGTAATAAAATACTTCAGCCCCATGGTACAAAAGCCTCAGCAACAGCTGATGTTAGTCTTGGTTTCTCTCCACGGCTTTGAAGACCATGCTGTCAGGGACAAAGTGACTGGTACCCGACTTCATGTCAGAGCCTCATTCAGGGCACTGTAGAGGGGAGAGGAAGGGAACCCCTTCCTGGGGATGCTGGGCTCAGGAGGCAGAGCTGTGCAGGGCTCTGGCATGGACTTCCTGTATCAGACTGTTTTCAAAACAGCTATTCTGCTTCTCAGGGTTTGCAGAAAAATTCCAATAGTCATGAGGACCACAGAAAAGGTTTTTAAGGGCTCAGAGATATAAGAAATGTAAGGGCACAGGTCAAAAGCTAACATTTTCAAGGGCAGATAAAGCCCTGAGGCTGTAAACAACTCAGTGTGGGACAGCTGACTCTGTGTACAGGTGAGAACAGCCTAGAACAGCTACTGTGATGTGCTCTCCAGGAGATGAGAAACAGCTGGCAAAAAAAAAGGTCTTTAGCTTGTTTTCTTTCTCTTTGATCGTCCACTTCTGCTAACCAATCCCTTGGTGTGACTTGTATCAGAAGGGCAATGGTGATGTTGTTTCTTACTCTTCCTGCACTTAGGATCTGTATTTCCAGAGCCTGCTGCAGGCTCTGACCCTTTGCAAGTGCCAGTGACCTGTTAGCATGCCAGGCACAATGGGGAGGTTTTGTCAAAGTGTGTGGCATGACTCGCTCCATTTGCTTACCCTTCTTGCAGAAACCATACAGGAATTAGTTTCCAGAGTAGTTTGCAACAAAGTGCTGATATGATTCAATTCAGTTCATATACAAGTACTTACTGATAGCCACCTGTTCTTCTGATGCTGTTGGATATTCCACGTGTGTGTGCCTGAGAAATACTTTTACTTGGGGTTGCTCTGTCTTGTGATGGCAAGCTGTCACTAAAGACCCCCAGGAAGGCAAAGCTTGTACTGAAGAGATGTTCTCCAGTGACTGGTAAGAGCATCTCCCACTTCTTTTTTTACGAGTAGAGCACTGCTCAGGCTGGAGCCTGCTCTTGTTTCAGTGAGCAACAGAGAGCCTTAATAGTCTTTGCTGCAGGGATTGATGCACCTTGCTGATGTGACAGAACATGATTCATAAATCACCAGTCTGGCACTGGAATGCTGCTGGAAAATCCCAGTTTAAAAGTTTTACATGGTACTGAAACAAAGCAGTCTGTCACACCTCTCAAGCTGCTCAGAATTCACGTGCATTTCCTTGTGTTTGAAACAAGGAGCAGCAATTTGGACCTCAGCTCCTTCTGAGAGTCAGGCTGATTCTCCAAAGCCGGAAGGTGTTTGGTCTGAGAGATGTGCACCTGCAATAGGCTACAAGCCAACAGAGCATGCAGATGGGGGTGCATGAGGCAGAACCCTTGCACAGAATGCACACAATCCTTGGCTTAAGCCACCTCCTCACAGCGATTGGCCTGACAAATTTTCTGTGCCCTTTTCTGCTTGTTTTTCCTTAAGAAACCGTTAAGTTTTTCCGTACCCCCTGACAGGCCATGAGGAGAAGTTCTTGTGGTTGTGAGCCTGTGGCAATCCTGGTGACCACTGTCAGTATCAGATGAATGCTAGCTCCAAGCTGTGCCTGGAACTGTCACCCTCCTTGCACCTGCTTGCCTGTATTCTCCACTTGCCCAGACAAGGACCACCCAGGCCACCGTGGCCCTGGGTTTTAATGGATGAATCCTCTCACAGGCTTCACAAACAGAGCCAGAAGAGTAATCTGGTACTAAAAGCTTGCTGGAAGGGTCAGGAAACCCTTGATGAGCTGCAGGTGTGAATGTTGTACTGTGACAGAGTAAGTCACCTGACTGAAAGGGCCAAAACATTGTGACACACCTGTGAGAGGCCACCTTTTGAATTTCTGGCTTTTAGCAGGAATTTGATTCAAGAAGATCTTCAGGTTTTGTGCAGTTGCTTTTGTGCAATTACCTGGAAATCAAAATATTTAGTCATATTTCCAACTCCCCTTCCTAACAAACACCTTCCCGGCAGGATGGCTGTACATTCTGATAGATAACCAGCTATCTTCTCATATCTAGAAAATTAATTTTAAAAATATATACTGTGTGTATATACCACTTGTGCTTAGTCTTGTGTGCTCCTAAAGCCTTCTAACTTGGAATCACAGAATGGTTTGGGTGGAAAGGGACCTTAAAGACCATCTTGTTCCAACCCCCTGCCATGGGCAGGGACACATTCCACTAGACCAGGTTGCTCAGAGCCCCATACAGCCTGGCCTTGAACAATTACAGGGATGAGGATTCCAAAGTTTCTCTGGTCAACCTGTTCCAGTGTCTCACTGCCCTTACTGTAGAGAGTATTTTCCTAATATCTAATCTAAACCTGCCCTCTGTCAGTTTAAAGCCATTTCCCTCTTGTCCTTTATGTACTCTTGTAAAATGTCCCCCTCCAGCTCTCTTGCAGCCCCCTTTAGGTACTGGAAGGTGCTGTAAGATTTCCCTGGCGTATCCTCCAGGCTGAACAACCCCATTTCTCTGAGCCTGTCTTCATAGGAGAGGTGCTCCAGCACTCTGATCATCTTTGTTACCTCCTGTGGACTTCCTCCAGCAATTCCATGTCCTTCTCATGTTGAGGATCCCAGGGCTGGATGCAACACTCCAGATGGGGTCTCAGCAGAGTGGAGCGGAGGGGCAGAATCCCCTTCCTTGACCTGCTGGCCACTCCGCTTTTGATGCAAACTTTGCACTTGGCCTTGTGGAGCTCCATAAGGTCCACACAGGCCTACGTTTCAAGTCTGTCCAGATCCTTCTGGATGGCATCCCCTCCCTGCAGTGTGTCTGCTGCACCACACAGCTTGGTGGTGTCAGCAATCTTGCTGACTCTGCACTCAATCCTGTTGTCCAGGAGTGCCACAAAGGTGTTAAACAGTGCTTGTCCAAACTGACTCCTGAGGAACACCATTCATCACTGATGATGGACAAAGAGCCATTGATTTTAATTTTGCATGCTGCCATCCAGTCACTTAATCCACTGAGTAGTCTATGCACCAAAACCACACCTCTCCAGTTTACAAACAAGGGTGTTGTGCAGGACAGTGTCAAATGCTTTGAACAAGTGCAGGTAGATATTGTCAGTCCCTCTTCCCTTATCCATCAACACTGTAATCCTGTTGTGGAACACCACCAAATCTGTCAGGCATAATTTGCCCTTAGTGAAGCCATGTTTGCTGTCACAAATCACCTCCTTATTTTCCATGTGCTTTAGCATAGTTTCCAGGAGGATATGCTCCAGGATCTTTCCAGGCACTGAGGGGAGACTGACTGGTCTGCAGTTCCTCAGGGTGCAATGTTGCTGCCTGCTTTTCCCAACTATTTATTCAGCCAGGCCACTTGTGCTGCAGTGTCTTGTCTTATGGATGGAGGACAGAGTATTCACTTGTACGTTCCTGCAGTGAATAAAGAAGATAAGATAGAAAGCAGCTGATTTTTTTTAAGGCTCAAAAAGATTTATAGTAATGACTGTAGAGCTCAGATCCCAACACACTCAGTAAACAAATGCTTACTTCTACTAGTGAGGGTTTGTGCCGATGGAATGTAATTTTTCATTTGTGTTTAATGATTGACCTGGCCTGGAGAGCAGGGGAAAGTAAAGCATTTGTTATTTCAGTCCCTGTTTCCGTCTTGGATTATATGCTTTGCATGTGGGGACACGTTGCAAGGAATTGCCCATCTGGGTAAAGTGACCTCCAGCCAGGAGGTGACTCACCACTGCTTTCCTAGGCTGCAGCCATCCAGTCCCACTGTGCCACACTCCATTGCTCTCAACAGCTGCTGGGGCTCAGCCATGTACAGGTTTAAGTGCTTTGCCACCTGAAGAGCATTTGCAGATACACAGTGAAATGTGAGGATGATCCCGTGTTTGATCAAGCCCTTAGGAAATGCTTTTGCAGAGGAAAGTTTGGCTTACTTCTTCGACTTCAAAAGAATATTCTGCACCCTTGTGTGAGCTGTGTGTGAGAAGGTATGTAGAAACACAGAACACTTTGGGTTGGAAGGCACCTTGAAGGCCATCTAATTTCAATCCGCTTCCTACGGGCAGGGACACCCTCCACTAGACCAGGTTGCTCAGAGCCCCGTCCAACCTGGCCTTGAACACTTGCAGGAATGGCGCTTCCACAGTTTCTCTGGTCAACCTGTGCCAGTGCCTCACCAGCCTCACAGTAAAGAATTTCTTCCTAAAAGCCAAACTAAACCTGCCCTCTGCCAGTTTAAAGCCATTTCCCCTTGTCCTATGCCCTTGTAAACAATTCCTCTCCAGATTTCTTGTAGGCTCCCCTCAGGTATTGAAAGGCAGCAGATTTGTCAGAACTGAGGCATTTTTATGTGAGTTTTAACACAACTTGAAATCGGACCAGGGTTTGCCATGTCTCACAGGATCACAAAGCATGTGCATGTTCTGGCATATGTTCAGCCTTCAGAAAACTTCATTTATAGATTGGGGGAAACAAGTTTCCTTGGGTGAGCTGACTGTCATTATAGGTTACGACAGCCCTTCCCAGACCACTGGCTTAAACAGGAAGGGAGAGAGACGTCTGCCCTGTCTTCAGTTTGACAAACCAAACTTGTCCACAGTATTTTGCTGCACAAAACCATCACCCAAAATAACCCCATTCTCGTGTGTTGGTTTATATTTGCAATTATACTTTGCAGCAGGAAGAAAACTATGTTAATTACATTTCGCAGAAGAAACATTCCTCTTGTGCTTTCCTAGAACGCCTGTAGGGAGATTACTATGTCGAAATAAAAACCCAAACAAATAAACCAATAGCTGTTTTCATTGGAGAGCCTAATTTCTGCCTTGTTGCTTATTAGAGTAGGGCCTGGGCTGATGACGAGATTTTCTGGAGAGTAAGAGCTGGAAAACCTGCACAAGAATTGCTTCTGCCAGGCACAGGCCCTGCATGATGACAAGGTGTTCTTAGGAAGTTAGGAAAAGCTTTTGCAGAGGAAAGAGCAATGAGAGTGCATTGTATTGCATTGAGAAAGGAGTGGAGAAATATTGTCACTTTTAAAATTGTTTTAATGTCCATGGATTTCTAATCCATTTTGCATCAGTAGTTCAGCTACTTTGACCATCTTGCTGTCTTTCAGAGTTGATCACTGGGAGGAGAAATACCATTTCCAGAAAGCCAGAAGATGTGTATGCAGCCTAATGGAATTGGGGAAGCTCCTGTTTCCCTAGAAGTTACAGATAGGTTTGCCACACAGTAAAGCAGACTTCTTGGGCAGCAAAATCTGAAACTGGAGCAGGGTGAGAAGCCAGTGCTCTGGGGAGGCTTTCCCAGCTGGGAGCATAAGGGTGCTGGAAAAACCTCACCAGCATTGCCATCAGGCTTATCTCTGTTAAAATCAGAATATAACTTGTAAATACCAGGGGCTGGAACAGAACTGATAATTGTGAGCCAGGCTGCTGTGTTTATACACGGCTGAATGGTGTAAATGGCCAGAATAATCTCTTCTCTGGCTGTTAAAAACTAGGGGGAATCCAAAGGCCTGTGCATAATTTAATTCTTAGAGTTACAAGTGGGTGCTGTAACTAGTGCTCATCAATGTGACTTTATGGAAAGTAGCTTTAACACAGAACAACCGCAGTGCTGGAGGAATAACTGCATTTGGCCAAATGCAAGCTGATAAACCCAGTAATATGCGAACTTTTCCTTCAGTCTGATGTGTGCAGGGGGGTCAGAGTAAAAGATGGCCTGTTTCAGCTTTAAAAATCCACAGATCCTCATCCTCTGGCTTGTATCATCTGTACACTGTGGTAATTGACTCTTCTAGTCTGTCTGTATCACCAGTTCAGGCCTGGGGGAGTTGTCAGCTTTCCAGGCAAGATCTTCTGGGTATTAACCTGGACCCCTGGATAGCCCCTGCAGCTGTTCCAACATGTAACAAGGGAGACCACAGGCTCGCCTTTGCCCCCTTTAATTGCTAAGCAGGGATGGGGTAGGAAAGAAGCAGACAAGCTAATTGTCAGCAGGCCTTATCGTGGTGAAAGGGGAGCAGCCCTGCTGTCTCAAGCTTCAATTTGAAGCATCTGTGTAGTGTGCAATCTGTGTATGTGCAAAACAGAGCTGTTCTTCACTGAAGTCTGCGGGGATGCCTCCCTGCTAAAGAAAGATACTTAAAACCTACAGCCAAGGAACACAATTACTTGGCCGGGTTAATTTTTTCTTCTCTTCTATTTTGCCTCTGTATTTTTCCTTGATCAATGTGTGAAATGCTAGTACAATTGGAGTTCAGAGCAAGCTTTTAGTATCATCTATGCCTCGTCTCCTTTGTTGGCATTATCAAGCCAGGAGATGATAAACAAAATGTGCAAATTATTCTTACCTCAAGACTTAGAGTGGCCTGCTTTTTAAAAAAATACATTTAATAACCTACCCAATAACTGGATCTGATAACTATTTGATCTCTAAGAGAAAGCTTGTGCCCATACAGTAGCTTTGCAAGATCAGAGCCATAATTAATAGTATTTTTGCTGAAAATTATTGAAGTCACTTGCTATAACATCAGTGTGGGAAGGGCAGGTATGGTAGACATGAAGCTAAATGAAAGGCATATTTTAAAAAATCTTGCTATGGTAGTTTGCGTTTCTTATTATTTTGATGCTACTGTTTTTTAATCATCATTGAAAAATCTACATTATTCCTATCATCTTAAGACCCCAGACAAGCCAGTGAGGGTGCCTTGTAACTTGCCTGTGAAGCAGCAGTGTTACACCCCAGCAATGACACTCCTAGCACTGTCCAAAAGAGAGTCATGGGTAATATTCCCTGGACAGCCCACCTTCCATCGCCCTTGCTCTGAGACTTGATCCTGCCTTTCCTCTTGTAAAAATCTGTGTCCAGTGGGACTGCAGTGTGTTACACTGCTCTCTCTCTCTCAGGAGAGCAGCTACCTAGAAACTGGGTAGGATGAGTGAATCTGCTGACGTGGGAGATTGAAGGTACACATACAAATGTCCAGTGTGTCAACCTGGCTTCTTTGCCTGGAGGAGAGGAACAGAGACATCCATGACCATGAATATTTGCTGAAATTAAGCCTTCTTCTTTCCGTCTTTACTTAAGCCTGAAACAGAAGACTAGGAATAATCTCACTGGAACTTGCTGTGATCCAGCACTCTCCTTTGCTGTTGATTTCTTAAGGAGGGGTTTTTAGGGAGCCTGGGTAATTTAGCTGCGTAATATGCCCCTGCCTGCACTTTTAGGATAGAGCAGAAGTAGGATGTGTCAGGGATGTGGCAAACTCCTGTGGGATGCGACTGCATCAGTGCCAATGAAGGTACGGGTGTCAGAGTTCCTATAGCACTTCCTTCAGGGACTGGGTGCCATAAAAAATGCTTTTCAGCCCTGCAGAGAGCACAGAGTTATCTGCTGATAACCTGCCTCCTGAGATCTGTCTTCCCCAGCCTGGCTCAGCCCACGTGTCTCTGCCCTGTCGCTGCCCTGCTGCCTGAGGTGAGACCAACTCAGCACCAACCAGCAGTCGAGCTTCTTACTTTTGCCTGATCAATTGCTGAGATGAGATCTAGTCTGTGTTTCAACATCAGTTATTTTGGGTATAGCTGATCAAGTTTCTCCATACAGAACAGATGTTGCTTCCCAAAATTGCCTGTCATCCTCTGTGTTCACATTTTCCATGGGTGAGGAGAAGTCATTTGACTTCTTTGTGATAAACAAGACTCAGTGAGCAAAATAGCAGTGCTGGCTTGTTATTTATTGACTGGTAATGTTCCTCCTAATGCAAAGAGCTCTGATGCTGCATATGCTCCTCAAGAGTTAGTTGCCCTGTCAGCTGCCCTTTCTTATTGTTCGCTTCAGATCCTGCTGATTAACTCACTTTCTTAGGCTTTCCTCCAGTTAATGTATAGCTGCAGTTTGCATCCTGCTTTGCGTCCATATGCCAACCACAGTTTGCCATTTATTCTGCCAAATTTATAGCTACACACTCAACCAATAATCTGTCTAGGTAGCCAGTATGAATTATGTGCAAAATGTTATTTTCTAAATCTGGATGTGATTATCTCTCAACTGTGTATTTCCGAAAGAGCAGCACCCTTCCAAAGAGAGCTGGTAAGCCAGGAGGGAGAGAAGGGACTCGCCAAAAGTGTTTGTGCTTCTGTGCTTAATGAAAAGAAACCTTTTTACTTTTTCCCAGACACTTGTATCTGAACTGTTCAGTCTATCAATTTATCATATTTTCTTGAAACATTATACTTTTAAGAAAACATCTCCTTTGACTCGCTGATGGTAAAACCTGTCAGGTGTAAGTTATTGCTTCACATTTCATTTAAAAACCCTTTCAAGTTTAAAAAAATTTTAATATACAAAACACAAGAAGAAATTGCTGGGTCTGAGTGATGTTCTCTATTGGCACATTTATTGCTTGTTGTACATATTGGGGTGATGACCCCAATATTAATTAAAAGAAGTGTACTGACATGCAGAAGGTGTTCTGGCTTTCCAAGCTAGAGCCAGAATGATTCACTGCTGCAGTGGAGAAGCATGGTTCCTGTAGAGCTCCTGCCTGGATCGGCTTTGCGAGAAAACAGCCGCATCACCTCCAAGCTTGAGCAAGCTCTGGGGAATCTCTCCATGATTCAGTCGAGACGGGACAGGCCTTGACCCTGGCCTGCTGATTTTTGATTCCGCCACAAAATCAAATCAGCTTCTTGGCCAAACAACTTCCTCCCCAAGCCCAGTCCCCAACTCTTTAATTTCCCTTCAGCAAGCCCACAGATGGGTTTTTCCTCCCACTCCACCAGCAGGGCCCCCACACCCTGGGGCAAAGTGCCTGGGACATGTTTGTTTTCACACTGACTCAGTTCTGCGCCCGTCCTGCCTCAGACCACCGTGGCCCTGGGCTGAGAGTTGAGAAAACTGCTCACAACAGAAGCTGAAGCCACGTGAAATCTGATGGGTTTCTAATATGTAGCCAAGCCTGTGTGTGAGGTCAGGTTTATTGACAGGGTCACAACATGCAAACAGCACACAATTCCCCTGCTCCAGACCCAGAAAAGATGCCTTGTGTACAGATAACCACAGATATGCAGGGTGGAATCCTGGGTTGCGTAATGCCCGGCACCTCTCCAAATTATCTGTTTTGCACTGGCCTCTTCCAGGAGGAACTCAGAAAGTGTGTCTTGTGAAAGGTTTGTCTCTGGGATTGGGAGCAAACTTTTTTGGACTCTCTGCTCCTCGTGCTGCAATCCTTATGTAGCTGTGTGTGGAGACATGACATGAGCTCAACATGGTAAATATGGAATGCGAAATCAAGGCTGCTGTGTGATAAGGATTCCTGGGACCCAGTTAGGACTCTGTCATGCTCATCTCAGTTATGCACAGAAGCAGTGCACAGAGCAGTTGGCCCATCATCTCCCTGTCTACCTCTTCGCTGTCCTGCTGTGCTGTGATCTGCTCTGTTTCTTGCAGCAATGGGGTGGCTCTCTGTGCTTTGCCAGCAGAGCTTCGTGAAGGTGCATCCGGAAGCGTGCAGAGTGCGTGGAATCATTCCTGCCGTGCCCTGCCAAAACTCCCCGCACCAGGGAGAACAGGCATCTTGTGACTTTCCAAGTTTCACAATACAGACTGAGAAGATGCCATTTTTTCCATCCCCATTCTGCATATTCAGATTTTTCCATTAGTGTCCTTTCTCAGTAGGAGGAGAAAATTTTGCAGAGGATAGAAAACAGGGAACTGAGCAGAGGGGAGAGAGGGAAACAACTTGTCACAAAGTTTTTGCAATGCTTGTCTGAGAAGCAACCTTCTGTAAAGCTGTTTCCTACCATCAAATTCCCCTCAGCACTCAAGCTGTGAGCCCTGAGCTGGCAAACTGATAGTGAGCATGCATGGGATTTAAGCACACACACCTTGCACGCTTTCCTTCGTCCTGGAGCATTATCTCTGCAGCAGTGTTCAGGCTTCAGACTGAGCTCAGCTCCCACTTAGATGAGAAAGTCTTATCCCCCTGTTCTCAAAAAATTGCTTTTTGAGGGTTACATACATTACAAAATGGCACAGTTATGAAAATATGATGTACACCATATATTCTTTCACTGGTCATTCTTGTTTCTAAGAGTACTTCATGCTATTGTTGTGTTTCTTATTTTCCAGTTGAAACAAATGCAATTCTTCTCCTGTCAATTCAGAGACAAAGCACAGCTACAAACCCAGCACTGAAAAGCTGGTGTTTTGCTCTTCACACTGGTAACTCTGCTGACCAGAAAATAACCTAATGTTTCTGTGCTGGTTTAATTCCAAAACCTGCTGCTACATGGACTTCGGTATTAAAATACATGAATTTCAACAGGAAGAAAAAAGATCTGGGAATTTTTTTCTAATTGGCTGTGAAAGTCAAGGGAGGAAACATCAGTGGGGTTCCATTTTAGCAAGTTATAGAGAGCTGAGCTGTATTTATGCTGTAGCAGAAGCAGCCTCTTGCCTCTCTGAAACCTGGGATCTGACTGAGGCTGTCCAGCCTCCAGGATTTGTGAGCCACAGGTGTATGGCAGTTTCTCAAATATTAATTTTTTTCTTCACTTTCCAAAGCTGTTCCTAAAAAGCCATTAGAAAATGGGAACAGGTAGTGACTAGTCCCAGAAGTCAGAGGCAAATGAGTGGGCTCTCTATGAGTGGAGGGAGATAAGGACAGACCAAAAGACTGTGCAGTGTGTCAGACACTGGCACTTTCTAATATGCTGTCAGCCTGTGGTGGGGTTGTTTCATGGAAAATCACTGTTCTGTCCCAATTTCTCACCTACTGCAGGTCTAGATCAGTACTGTGCCTAGTTCTGCAACTCCTCGAGGAACTGCTGGGGCTGACTCTGGGAAAGTGAGAGACTGTAACTCCTTTTGTTGCTCCAAGTGGTGCAAAGGAAAAGATACAGAGCTATGCTGCAAAGCATGTATAATCAGGGTGCCCTGCTCACACATGTAAGGAGCAAATCTCTGTTGTAATTTCTTTATCAAACAGATCTGACACCCATACCTCTTCTGCATACCAAATATTCTCCTGGGCCTGGACACGAACACTGTGGTGGTCTGTGCAGTCTATTTAAGAGTCAGAAAGGTTTGTTTGAAGTCTACCCACTGTTGTATGTAAGATTTTCCTCACTTTTGAAGCTTTAATCAGGAAAATGTAATGGCTTTGGGAGATACATTGGTTGACACACTGAGTTTCCAAAGAGCATTTTATTGTAGCAATGTAAGAAAGCTTTGCTTTTCATCTGTCTTTCACAGAAACCTGTCTTTACTGAGTGTGCTTTTCTTTGGGATATCCTAGTTGCAAAACAGTACCTGATAAAATTCTTAATGCTGCTGAAGAAATTAACCTCTCTCTTCCAGCCTTAGTCTTTGCCATCTAGTTTTTGCTCATGTTCACCTCCAAACTTGTTTTTTGTTGAACAAAACTCAACAAAACCCAGCTGTCCTGAAAGCTGACTGAGCACTACAGGCCACTGCAGGCAGGCTGGGACTTCCCAAGCCAGCCAGAGGTATCACTGGGCATCACACTGATGTCCCAGCTCAGGATCTTAGGTAGGTTCTGGAGGTCGCACAGGGAGGCACTGATACAGCTTCTTGACAACACAAAACAGCAGCCTAACCACAGGTTTCCAACACAGCCCAGGATGGAAGGCATTGTGGTCAAAAGCTTTGTTTGACAGGACAGACAAGTAGAAAACGTCACCTACATGCAGCAAATTACAGCCTGTCACAGTCATGCTCTGCACAGACCCTGACAGCTCTTGAAAGCCGGAATCATGTACCCTCCCACCTGTACAAACTCAAGCAAGTCGCTTCTCCTGTGCCACCAGCAGACAAGCGTTCTGTCCAGAATTAGGGATTTTAATGTGGGAAGTGAAAATGGTGAAAGTTCCCTGCTTTCTGCCCTGCTTGTTCCTTATCTGGGAGACAACAAGAAGCACAAATCCTACCAAGGCAAAGGATCTTTCAGCTAGACAAAATGATTTATAGGAGCAATAACCACATAAGGATAGGCATGGGACAAGTGCTAAATTTACTACAGCTCTGTACAGGCTAATCTTGCATGAAATGAAGACATTTAGTAATAGCTGTGTCTTCTTTAGTAATAGCTTCTGGATTCCTACAAAACATCCCTGTTGTTCCTTAGTTCTTACAAAATCAACCATATAGCTTTGGCAACAGACTCAAAAACACTGTCATCTCCCAGCACACTGGAAATATCAGTTGTTTGCCAGAAAAACTCCCAGGGGGTCACATAGAGACTCTGCTGGGAGACAAGAGTTCCAGGTTCTTGCAAAACATTTGCCTTGAGGTGCCACAGTAATAATTGACCTGCACAGGAATGTCTGTAACAAACTGCAGGAAGCCTCTGTTTCTAATGGCTCCATCAGCACAACTGATAACTGCTGCTGAACTTGGTGAAACAGGCTGTTTACATAATATGTGTTTTCCTGACAGTCTGATACACAGTAATACACCATTATGCAGATCACAAGTGTTGGTTTTGGCCAGACGGCAGCTCTAGAGGATCTTTGAGCATATGGTTGTTTTTCAGTTCTGTGTCTCTTGATGAATGGTTTGTCGGGAAAGTAGGGTTTTTCGGCTTAAAATTTAATCCAGGGTGTGGACAGGAGAGCAGGACGCAGCACACCCAGTCCCACATCCAGTGGTGTGAGCCACTGGCTTCACTCTGTCTCCATTTTTGCTCTGTCAGATGGAAGTAGTTTTTCACTGATGGTCACGACTGGTGTTTGGGATCAAATGTACTTGGCTACCTAAGGGCCTGGCTTGGGGTTCCCTGGAGTCAACAGCAGTGGCCTTTTGGAGCCACCCTAGTAACTAAGTAAGTATCAGCTACTGCGTGATGCTCAAACCAAGATTTCAAAGAGCACCCACTCCAGCTGGAGTCTTGTGTCTGCATTCAAGGGCTTCAGCAAACTGGTTTCCAGCAGCACCGAGCTGCAGATACAGTGGGAGATGGTAAATCTGTCTAAATCTGCAGAAGATCGTGCTGCTGGAATCCTAGTTATTGAAGGCTTTTTTTGGTTGAAAAGTCTTTCCTGAGTTACCATATAACAATGGTCACATAGCTCCAAAAATAAAAGCTAGGACAGTCCTCATTAAGGTAGATCCTTACATACAGAACTTCTAAGGATATGCTATATACTGTGTTTTCATCTGATTCTTCTTCTGGGATATTAGAACAGTCTCTTAAGAAGACTAAATTGAACTTCTGGCTCTTGACAATGGCAGCTCAAAAACATAATTAGTTAAGTGTGTGTGATGATGTGATGGGCAGGTGCTGAGCTAACGTGGGTATGTTACTCCTGATATCTCTAAACATGCCCCAGAAGTGTCAGTGAGCACAGGATAACCGGTAACAGGAGCTGGTACCAACAGGTCTCTCTTGTCTGCTTGACTAAGGACACAGCAATCATTAGCTGGGTATCAAAAACAAGAAGAAAGATAACCACCTTGAAACAGTAAATATTCTGCCTTCTGAGAGGGCTGTTTGGAATGTTTTCCTGTGTTTGAATGGCACCTCGTTGTCCTTTTAAAGAAACATCAAATGGAAGAGTGTCTGAGACTCCTCCAGCACATCCCAGCTGATGCAGAATCAGTCCAGAGCTATGGACATCCAAGCTGCCACAATTGCCCATCAGCAGGGCTGATGTACTGCTCCACAGCAGACATAGAATTTCACCCCATGGTGTGCCTTTTTTCCCAATCCCAGTCATGGCACTCTTCCTACTGGAACTATAGGTGCTTTTTTTTTTCCCCTTTCTCTCTCTCTTTTTTTCTGTTGGTTTTTTTTTGGTTTTTTTTTTTGGTGGTTTTTTTTTGTTTGTTTTTGTTTTTGTTTTTGTTTTTGTTTTTTGTTTTTTGTTTTTTGTTTTGTTTGTTTGTTTGTTTGTAAAATATCTGGTATCTGGTGCCTGAAAAGGGCTCTGGAACAGACTTGACCAAAACACTGGAGAAAGGAGCCAGAAGGAATACAAATGAATAGCAAAGGAGAGAGATTTCCTCATAAAGATGTACCAGTCTTCTTTAATTAGATCACCACCGGCTCTTGGGCACCTTTACAAGCAAGTTTCTGGATGCAGAATTCCTACTGAGACAATTAGTACTACTGATTCTTTTTTTTTACCCAGGTCAGACCAAAAAATACAAAAGGCCATATTCTGTACCATCTTTGCAATTCTTGTTGCACCATGCATGCCCTGGAGAGCAGCTCTACAACTTTGTGGAAACATTAACACCTCTTTGGTGAATTTTATGTTCAGATTTATTTCTTCCAGTAAACATTAGATATTCCTACCCCCTGCAGAACAGGGCACAAAAGTTTTCTGGGAAACTGAGCTCTGGCTTTTCACAAAAGGAGGACAGACTTGCCCTGAAGCCCTCCTACACGATACCAAATACTGTGCATTCAATAGACCTGCTGGTTAATGATCTCGCCCATAAGTAATGTTTTAACCTTAGAGTGGTTTTTGTTTGCTTCAAAAGCCACAAAGCCAAAGAGGAAGTGTAGGAGAACGTGGGCAGGACAGTGGCCAGGAGCCTCATGACCTCATCTTTTTCCGCCACATGGGGATTGGTGGCTGTGCTTGGGACAGGGTTTAAATTCCCAGAGCTCAGAGATGTCAGGCAGTCGGGGGACAAGGGGAGAAAGCCAGAGCTGCTGGGAGCCAGCTGGAGCTGCTGCTGGGATCACTAAGAGTGCTCTTGTGGCTCACTCCTCCAGCACCAGAAAAGGTAATTTTCTTTTGCTTTGTTACCTGGCATGTGCCAATCCATCTGCAGCTTTGGTCTAGGAAACACTGAGCAGATCTTTGAAAACTGCCTCACTGGGCCGGGATGTTTGATATTTCCCTGTGGAAAAAGGTGTGCTTTTATAGGAGCAAGGTTGCTTTAGCAATGTCAGGTATTACACATAATCACAGTTTTAAATTTGTGTGCTGATAGGTGTTGGGAGAAGGTTACTGAAAACCCCGCTGCTGAATCATGCACTGGAAACTGAAAGCTGGTGCTTGAACACAGAAAGCTTTCTCCCTCATGTAACCACTGCCTGGCAGTGTCCTTTTTTCTCCTGGCAGGCTTACAGTCTGTGCTGCACAATCCTGAGTGGATGGGACAGCCACACTTCTCTGTGAAACTTGAAATTGCAATACCTCTATTGGAGTGTCCTGTCTCAGGGCCAGCCTTACTAATGCCTTTTAAATGTCCTAAGCAGCTTTCTTTCCTGCCGTAACTTACCAAGGTTTTGAACGACTCTTCTTCATCAGTAAATTGGTTTAAATTCTCAGGGATGTTCCTTATTCTGGGAACTGGTCAGTAAGCACTGAAATTTACTGTAGCTCTCCTAATTTCAGCAGGCATCAGTTATTTATTAAATTGCTAAAGCTGCAATGTGAGCAGCTATTTCACTTCATCTCTTGTTTGGAAACCCAGGTTATTTTGTTCAAACTTCTGGAGGGGGAAATACAGGTCTATGAATAAGAGCAGTTTATGTTCATATAAACTGACTTTACTCAGCAACTTCACTTAATAACCCTAAAAACTAGTTTTAAAATAACTGGTAAGAGAATACAAATTGAGTTTGCCTTAGCCTGCCTCTTCTTAAAAAAACTATGTTAAATGAATGAAGATAAACCAAAGCTGATATTTATAACACTTAGTTTTTCGCAAAGCTTTTCCTTTGTCTGTGCATCAGTAGATGACAGGAGTCAGTTCACTTTTTCAATGTAGCTATTCTCACCACTGCTCAGCTCTTCTCAGTACTTAGTTTTAAAATTCTTGTAGCTTTTGAGTAGCTAATTCATTACAAACCAGCTAGGTGGGGGGTAGTGATGGAGGACAGAGGAAATAAAATCAGCATGGGCAGGTTGAATCCATAGCAGGGACCTGGTCTCCGCACAGTGAAGCACAGCAGGAAAAAGGAATCCTATAGAATTTTTGTGGTATTTTACCTTATTGACTTACTGTTCCAATATATTTTCTAGGTAAAACATCACAATGAAGGTGGCAGTTCTGTGTTTATGCCTTATCAGCATCACTGCTGCATGGCCAGTGAGTAAATCACAAACACACATCCCCAGCACTTGTATTGTTTTCTTTGCACTTGAGTGCAAATACTCATAAATGCTTTTTCTCTTTTCTCCCTTCAAGGTGATTCAATCCAAGCACCATGCCATTTCTGCCAGCTCCGAAGAAAAATATGTAAGTTCCTTTTGTCTTTCTGTTAATTTTTCTTTAATAAATACTTTTTGATTATTTTTTATGTTTCCACCAAAACACATTTTCAGGTACTTGTTCTGTGATTGTAGATGCTTGCAGAACATGTCCTCACCTGGCTGTTATGAGCCAGTTTCAAAGCAGAGAGCCACTGATGTCCATAGACTTTTTCCTGTGTCTTATGTCCTGGTTGTGGACTTTCATTAGTTCTATCTCTGGACTAGCACTGGAAATCTTTTCTCTTAAAGAAAAATATGTTAGCTGTTACTTGCTAAAAAAGAGGTACTGCAGTATGGCAAAATTACTATAACCCAGATTCGTTAGTGTGGATCAGATGACAATATTTGGTGTTGGAGGAGCACTTTAATCCAATTCCCTGTAATTTTCTTTTGAGTGGTGTCAGTGAACTGCATTAGTCTTGTATATAGCTATTTGATTTGTTCCCAATCGCCAGCTGTTACCCTTGTAAAATCTATTCTTGGCTTTGAGAACCAGCTACTGCATTTGGTTTAGAGTCTTCATGATGTGGGAGATAAATCACCCTCCAAAAAGGGCCTAAGAATTAGCAGAAACAAGGATTGTTAGACCTAAGTCCAAATTCCACTCAATAAAAACAAGCTGGAGAAGCTGATCTGAATTTCCCCAGGCTCTGCCAGTGGGAGAGGCACAACTATACATCTTTCGGGTACAATGTTCATCTGGGATCATGGCTTGTTCTCTTCCTACTGCAATGAATAGCTGAGGACACATCCCATACAGAAGCACTATGTACTCCAGATGCCACATCTGCCTGAAAATAGAGGTTAGGATGCAGGCAGCTTTGCCTGCTCCTTTGAGGATTAACCTCTCCCTTTTATTTTCTCTCGTAGGACTCCAGGAGCCATCACTTGCGCAGATATCACAACGACCACATGAATTCTCAGTCTCAGGAGAGTCAGCAGCACCCCCAGAGTGATCTGGCATCATCGCAGCAGGTACAGGCACCTAACTGGAAGAGAAAGCAGAGTGTCTTTCCATGCCAAGATTTGCAAGCTTTGATTAAGTGCTTAAAGAACAGTCAACATGCTGATCAGCTCTACTGTACGTGCCTTTGTGTCCTAACCTGAATTTTGTGTTGCTTTCAGACCCTTCACTCTTCAGAAGAAAGCATGGATGTCCCAGTACAGCTGGTAAGTGTTTTGAAGGACAACATGTTAGTTGAGTGCTGCAGGGCAGCCAGTGTGTAGCAGCCCTCATTTTCCTCAGTCAAGTGTGGTTCTCGCAGTAACATCTCTCCCAAAATAAAACAAAGCTCCGGGAAGGGTGAAGTGAACCCAGTGCAGTGCCCGCACGTAGTTTCTCAGCAGTGCCTAAGCCCTGGGTGAATGGGACAGATACCAGCCTGCACCTCCCAAATCCGTGTTCATTTGCCTGATGTATAAAAAAATGTTTTCCAGCACTTTCCTGATGTGTCAAGCAAGAGCCATGAAGATGTGGATGATGATGATGACGACGACGACAACGATTCCAATGACACAGATGAATCCGAAGAGGTTGTCACGAGTTTTCCCACAGACATTCCAGTAACTGAACCATTCCCCACCTTCCCTTTCACCCGGGGAGACAATGCTGGCAGAGGTGACAGTGTGGCCTACAGGATGAGGGCAAAAGCCGCACTGCTGAAGTCTATCAAACTCTACAAAGCTGCTAAAAAGGTAAGTAGCACTGAGCAGTGGTACCCATGGTTTTGGAAATGGGGAGTGAACTTGAAAATGGACATGGCATTTTATGGGAGCTGGTTTTGAAAAGAATTGGTATCGGGAAAGTAGGCATAAGTGAAGGAATGTATTTCCTTTCTCTGGGTACCACAGGTGAGAGGGTGTGGACGGCTGCCGATGCGCTGGGGTGGGAGTGTAGCCCACTGCTGCAAGATGTGCAAAACTGCAGTTTGCACTATCATGATGTACTTGCACACGTGAAATCTGAAGCCAGGATCAAATGCGAGTTTCTCATAATGTGAAAGGTGCATGTAACTCCATAAAACACCAGAGTATCTCCGGGCAGAGGTGCATCATGCAGGCTTTGAGCGTCCCCGCAGCCCGAGCAGCCTGCGTTAGTGCAGCACTTGATGGAGTCCCCAGGAGTGACAATGGCTCTTGTTCTGCTCTCTAACACAGCTTATCTATGGTGCCACTGAGGAAGATGAGAGCGACATGGACGCAGACAGCCAGCGCTCTGTCTCTCGGGAGGATTCTGCTTCCCGCAGCTCCCTGAGGAAGCACGCCAGCAGCGTGGTATGGTCTGACCAGAGCCACGGGCGGGACAGCAGCGAGCAGGACAGCAATCCGCATGATCGGAGCTTGGAAAACAACAGCCGGCACAAATCCGACAGCCACGAGGCAGAAGGCGACAGTAGCAAGTCTGGTGTCAGAGGGGACAGCCTCTCGACTGTGGAAAGCAAAGAGAGAGGGGACAGCCACCCGAGTGCAGAAAGCTGGGAGAGCCGGGACAGCCACCCGAGTGCGGAAAGCAGGGAGAGCCAGGACCGCGTGTCAGCTGAGCTCTCTGACGACATCAGCAACCAAACCCTGGAAAGTGCCGAGGATTCTCAAGATCGTCGCAGCATCGAAAGTAACGAAGTCACCCTTTAAAGAGAGACAAAAATAATATTTCCCTCCCTTTTCAATCCCTACCTAAGGGAAGAGGGGAGTCGCTTCATTTCGGGGAACTGTTTGTTAATGTAGTTCGCGTGGTGACTTTTGGGGTTCGGGGCGGTCCATGGTCCCTGGGGCTGTGCCGGCGGAGGCTGTGGGACACACGGGGCGAGGGTCGCCCCTCGGGCACGCTGCTCTCTGCGCTGCCAGGCGGTGTTGTGCTGTAACGGGACTTAAATAAAACCTCAAAACCCTGTACCTGCGTTACTGTTCACTGGGGCTGGGGCCGGGCGGGGGGAGCTTTAATACTTCCTCTTAAAATGATGTGAAGTCACTGTTCCCCACAAATTTAACCAGTATAACCCCTTCGCGAGGCCTCCTTCTGCTTTCACCGAGGATGAGCGGGACTCCAAACACCCAGAGCCGGCCCCTGCGCCGCTACCGCAGGGGCGGTCCGGGGCTGCCTTGGAGAGGGGAGGGAGGCGTCGGAGGAGGACAAGGAGGGCGGGGAGGAGGT
>NW_008240042.1:177262-206630 GCF_000691975.1 Corvus brachyrhynchos
AAGCGCCTGGCGCGGAGACTGCGAGGTGAGAGAGCCGCGGCCACGCACCCCACACCCTGACACGGCTCCCCAGCCGCGGGTGCCGCTTCTGCGCGCTGTCGAGTTGATTGTAGTCTCTCCTCTGTAGTTGTCTGGAGTCCTTTTCCGTCCATCCTTGCCTGTGTCTCTGTGTCGCCATCTCTTCGTGCACATCCAGCTTCTGATCCCCGTCCCGGTTATGCCCCCCAGCAGACGTAGATGCACCCACACCTCGCTCCTTCCTCTCCCCACCTCTCTGCCTCCTAGGTCTTACTCCTGGCTGCTTTCCGTGTAAGACTCTCCTGCACAGGGGAGGTTTAGGTTGGGTATTAGGAGGAATTTCTTCACAGAAAGGGTGACATTGGAATGGACTGCCGAGGGAGGTGGTGGAGTTACCGTCTCTGGAGGTGTTAAGGGAAAGACTGATGTGGTACTCGGTGCCATGGTCTGACTGATGGGGTGATGCGATGATCTCAGAGGCCTTTTCCAACCTCGGCTTTCTGCTCCAGCACCAGGTCTTTGGAGAGCTGGAGCAGAATGCTTGTCCTTCTGTCTGTCTCAGCACCCCCCATTCTTTAGAAGAGGTGGTTAGGATGGCGTAGGATACTTAGAGTGGGTTTGCTGGGAGGGTGTTTGAATCACTTCTTCTTTGCTGCAGTATTGTGCAGTGCCTTGCTGGTGCCCTTGATAGTCAAGAGCTGCCTGTTGTCACACAACTGGTGAGCAGGGACAGAGTTTGAAGCAAAACCAGGCACGCATCAAGTGAACATTTGGGGTGTTGTTCAAAGGTTATTGCATTAACTCTCTACTGAGCAGGCCTTGTACAGGGTTGATTTGACACAGCAGAGAAAATGCTGGATGGGGAGTTCTTTGGATTTAAGGTTGTGGCAGCACATTGGAAAGCCCTCCTTTTCAGAGAAGCTCAAAATGTCAGCTTCAGACTGTGAGGATTTTAAACAGAGGATTGGTTTAAGTGTCGGGCAAAATCTTTATGGTTAAAAAGCTGCAGGAAAAGTAAACCGTATTTAGAAAATAAAGATGATTCTTCTGAAATGTGGATTTTCTGAAGTGGTAGATAGTACTGTTACTGGCTGCCACGGCATCGGTGGAACTATCAAAACAAAGTTGATGTTGAGCAAGGATTTGTACCTTCTCTGATTTTCATCTGCATTCAAAGATCATTTGCTGTAATGATTTCTCTGGCTTCGGCTGCATTGCACCAAAATAAATCCCTCTTGAACATTGCAGCATCTTAGTTGTATCAAAGTCAGATTTGCAGACATTATGGAATAGAGCATGTTTTCTTTTTAGCAGATTTTATTGGGACCATGTTCAATGACCCAAGTCACTTCATAACGAGAAACCAGAATGACCAGGAAAAAAATACCAGTAATAATTGTGTTGCACATGAATTGGCACTGCTCTCTTCTGAGTCTTCAGTGGTGTTGCAGTGGGTTGTTGCTGAGATATGTAGTTGTCTAGGAAAAGAGCTGCCTCACTTGGAGAAAGTAATGTTCCTTTTATAAAAACTTCTGTGTAAGTTCAGATACCCCCTTCATCTTAGTTGTTGCCAAGAAGGGACCTCCTGTGTATGTTTTTAACTGTGGTGAAAACCAGCAGTTTGTACATGAGGCGAGTGTGAGAGTGACTTAGTGGTGACCTGGCACGTGTTGCTCCTGTTTGATCTGTGTTGTGATTTGTGCAGTAATGCTCAAAACAGTTTCTGTCAATTCCTGACCTGCATCTGTAGGCAAGTGTAGCTAAAGTTATTGTAGTCGACAGATCCTTTTCTGGCTCTTTGATGAGAATGTTGCCATAAATTCCTGGGCACAGTAAATGTCTGGGTGAGACTTTGGTGCTGTGGAGGTGCTGCAGGGCGCTGTACTTGGCTTTGGAATAGGTAACACCTTCTCTGAAGAATGTGATCCCCGTGCTGCACAGTTAAAGGGCTGATTGCAAGCCTGACATTATTATAGGGCACTTGAAGAATAACTGAGTGTTTAATATTGGAAACACTCCATAGTTCTTTTGACATTCCGTGGATATCCATGAGAATCTTTGAAGACTGGAAAATGGTGCACTCAGCTTTATTTCAAGATGACTACAGGAAGGTTGGCATAGATTTATTTGATGAAATTCCATCTCGCTAGACAGAATTCAACAAGAGGGATAAATCCTTTGGATATCACCAGAGGTAGTGTTACCATGACAAAAAAGGGGCCACTCAGTCTGAAGGATGTTCAATGACAGTTTGTGCTTTACTTGCTGTCAGTTATGAAAGAAAAATGCAGAGAGGATTTAAGGTGTCGGGATTTTGGTAATTGCAGCTGTTGGGGAAACTGTAACAGGAGTTACTAAGTGAATAGAAAGTCAACTACTTCAGACTATCAGTATTGTAGGTTCTTCTTTCTGTGGATTCTGCTCAGATTCTAACACGAGTGTCTGTGAAGTGGCTTTAGTCATCTAGTTTCACAGATCTCTTCAGCAACCGTCCCAGATGCTGAGAGGAGAAGAGGGGATGACTGTTCTTCTCTGTTAAGGAGGAATTTACTAGAAGTTTTAATGGGTAAAAACAAGGTGTGTTTCCAGAGCCAGGCTGGAAAGGTAATCCTGACCTGTAGAGCTGTACTTGGTCATCCAGTGCTGCCATGTCCTCATGGATGTCATCACTGATGTGTTTTGGGCATTTCTTGAAAGGTTTTCTTAGTTATTGTCAGATGAAGGTACCAAATACCCTTCCTAGTCACTCATTAATTGTTACTTTCATGAAGAATGCTACATACAGCATGAGTATAAGCAATTGTTAGTTGCAGATTTATTTGATAAAAGTACACAGATTCTGTCAAAGAAAGTTGATGAATAGCCAATAGGTATAAGGAAACAAAACAGTTTTGGTCCTTGCAGCAGATGTCAAATCCAGCACTGCTTACCTCTACTGTGCTTGATGCATCTAAATCAATATTCTAATAAGGCAAAAAGGGGAATAATATATGTATATTGCAAAAATGTAACAGCTAATGAAAGCTCCAAGCTAGCTGATAGGCAAATTCAGAGTTCATTTAGCACAAAGATCATTGTATGATCCCTGGTGCTGTTTGGTTGGGTTTTTCCTTTGCTGTAACTTTCTGTTCTTTGCTGACTTGACTCCTAACAATAGTCTGATATGACAGAGTTTGAGTTTGGAAGCTTTCTGCTTCTGCTCACCACATTTCTTATTGGTGAGTAATGTGCTGACAGCTGGGACTTGGCTTTCTCACCAACTTAGCTCACTGGCTTTTCCAGCCTTTTCTTCCTCTCTTCCATAATGTTTTCCTGCCTTTATTATGAGGGTTGCTAGTGCAACGTAGTGCTGTGCTAGAGGCTGAATTTGTTGAATTCTTTATTATTAGTGACTCTGTAAATGTTTTTGGATTTGTATTTTTGTCTTCAAGAATGACCTAATGGGGAGGAGGATTTGGCACTCGGTGTAGTAAAGTTGCAGTCTTTATCTGCACATTTTCAAACTTGGCCTTAAAGAACAGCTTTGAAAAAGCTCTTTTATTTGAGGGCTGACACTAGGGAAGGTTGTAAGTTACTAATTAAGCCATGTGAACAGAGATTAATGCTAAGACTATTAGAACTTGCTGTACCTATGCAAGAGAAGTTTCCAGATTTATGTCACAACTTAAAAATGTGGTAGCTGAAAGGCTTCAAGAAACATCTAACACGTTATTTTTTTTCTCATTTTTGCAGGTAGAGGGAAGAGCTTCCTTATTCCCATCTGTGTTAGCAAACAAAGGTCTGCAGCAGGCACCCTAGCCCTTTGTCTTAGTCTTACAGCAGTGGTTGCAGATTGACTGAATTCATGCTTCATTTTCAGCTTTATAATGTGCTTTGGCTATCCCTTGTTACTGTTCCATTTCAAATTACTGTGGTATGTTTGACAGATCCAAGATTTTTCCTAGGGAGTTTGAGGTTACTTCATTTCCATCTACTGAGAATGTAAAGGATGTTTTGAAAGGTTGGCTGTTTAAAACACATCCTGTGAAAAGGATGAAAGTTTAGTGCAGTTCTGTAGGAGTGAGTTTTTAGTTTCAAATGCTTTTCTTCTCATCAGAAACTAAGGTCAAATTGCCTTGCTTTAGGTGTAAATGAAGAGAAATTCCATGAAGAGTAAACAGTCTGAGCATCAGCAGCTGTTCCCAGCATTTTTTCTGTTCTGTACTAGGCATAGGAAATAAGTGTGGTGGTTGCTAACTGCAGTTTGTTTCAAGGTGGTTGCTCCTTGTAGAGACTCCATTTACAAGATCCTTTTGCTTTTCTGTTACCCATGTGGAAGGGATCACCAAAGTTCAGTAGTTTTTCTTCCTGTCTTTTTGGGCATGTCAAACATAATATGAAGTGGGTAACAGGCAGAAACAGTTCAGCTGACACAGTTGCTCAAGTTGACAGCTAGACTGGACAGCAGTTGCTCATTTAGACTGCTACTGATGTTTAATTGATAACTCTTTGCTGTGCAGGGAAAGAAACCATGTAGAAATGCTCACCAACATCCTTACTGTGTCTCTGTTGGACGTGCCTTGCCTATTTGGGAGGGGAAGGTTATGATTTGGGCGTTCTAAAAATAGGTTTGACTCAAGTATCCTCCTGCCACACTGCTCCTAAAGGCTCAATAATGGATGTGCATTTTCATGCATTGAACAATGATTTTCATGTTTAAAAGAAAAGAATACCAAAGCACTGCACTTCCATTTCTTGAAGGATGGCTGTCTGTGCATGTCTCCTTGTATCTGTTTTTGTGTCATGTGGTTTGAAGTGACAGCACTTCCACAGATTCTGTTAGAGTTCTGCTGAGCTGTTCCTAAATTATTATGGTATCTCATTGATAGCTGATACTGCCTCAGGTCCCGTTCAGTCTACTAACGAAGCTCCTCTTGCTTAAACTTAGATCAGTTTACAATCCATAGAAGAACCTGCAGCAGACATGACATAGGTTAAGCTTTCAACACCACTTCTTACGTCACTTGTGTATCTGTACCAGACATCTGTGCACATCATTATTTTTTTTTTCCTTTTAAGGTCTGTGGGGCACAAGACTCATGGAAGAGAGCAACACCAGCAGAGAGCGGTACCTGAAAAGTGTTTTACGGGAGCTGATCACATACATGATTTTCCTTGTGGTCCTGTGTGTCTGTAAGTACTGTTCAGCACCAGTGCACCCAGTTCTGTACTACCTGCTTGCCTTCTGTACTACCTTGAATGAAGGTTGTTTGATGTGGGAGAAGAATTAATGGGCAGGTGTCTAGGCAAATACTTGGAATCAAATATTTCTGTTTATTCTGCGCATGGATTGTTGCTTGAGACTGAAAATACTACAACTTCCTGCACCTTAACAAGTTTTGAATCTTTAGGCAGGATGATAATATTCTTTGTTTTTAGAGGGCATTTTTTAATTGTTGTACTACATTGCAGTAGTACTTCTGCTGCACTTCTGAAATCACTGAGCAGAACTGGTAAATATGAAGAGGAGTTAATCATCTAGGACAAATAATTGAACTAAATCACCATGTTTGAAGTTCATCACCAAGGTTATGTACAGATCACAGCCGGAGACTCGTGTCATTTGTTTGTTGTCTTGATACCATATGAAGTATCATAACACTAAAGAACACAGAACAGAGGAAAATTCAACTTAAAATGCAAGAAAGAACTTTTTGTGGAGTTACAAAATATCTATTTTATTTATTTGCTAGGGAGAAAACCAACAAAACACGTGTACACTGAGTTAGTGTATCTTTAGAAAGCCAATATGTTTCAAGTCTCCAGTTTTTAGTGTGGACAGTTCTGCCCCAAAAAGGCTGAAATGTTGGAGACACTTAAATTGCCATTTATGATCAGTTGTAATACAACAAGGTGATGTTTTTAATTTTTGTGAGAGGGAATTTCGGAGTGGAAAAGCCAATGCAAAACTACATTGGTATACTATCTCTGAGGGCAAGTCTGCTCTGCTTGAATACTGCAGGATTACTAAAAAGCCCAAATTTTATACCATTGACACAACTGTTTTGATGTTGTACTGCAGGTGTGTTTATATATTAAATATAGTGTTTTTTTTCCTTCTTGAGTCATTTAAGAACGCTTAGAGCAGGTTTATGAACAAAGCAATGCAAGGCTGCTTGTGGCTGGCACGCTGGACCACCAAGAGAGGTGTAGCAGTGAGGGGACTGCATTAAAGTAAAATTTATTTCAGTAGGAGAAGTTTAACTTTTAACAGGCTGTTAACTATTTGTTTTGCTACAGAAAAAGATTTTTGCTAACAGAATAAAGGAGAAGTGTAAATATCTGTTAAATATCTAGAGATATTGCTAACTCATTAGTATTTTTTAAGTATCCTTTTCATTTTTCACATGAGCAATAACTGTAGGTCAGTCTGGTCTGTGGCTTGGCATGCTCTAGGAGAGAGCTTCCAAGCGCAGGCTAAATGCTATGGGCATTTCTTGTTCTCTTGTGGTTTGGAGAGTACATATTTAGAGATTATCCAGGTACTGCACAGTCATGTGATACATTCCATGTGCACAGCAGAAGTCTATTAAAAATAGTTCTTGTTCTCTGGTTGTTTAGGGAAACAAAAAATTTATAAATTTTATGAAATTGTCACAACTGACAGTGATTGTTCAGTGTAGGCCTAATCTTTTAGACTCCTCTGAGTTTTAGCCATAGAGTGGTTTAAGTATTTCTAGGTGGCAACAATATCCATGCCAGAGACTGTTTCCGCAAATCATCTTAGTTTTGTACATAATTTTATAATTTATGCTCTGTGGCCCTCAGCCAAATGTTTGGCCCGGTGTGGGGAAAAGAAGTTCCACAGTCATTTATTTTCTGTGGGGAGTTTCTCTTAAAGGCACTGCACATCTGAGGTGGAGGTCCATTGCCTAATCCATGTCATTCCCAGTGCCCTGCAGTATCCTGGTTGACTGTCATTATCTGCTCAAGCAGAGCATAGTTCTCCTGAGGACTTACTGCTGTCTGTGCCAGTTCTCCTTGCATGCCTTGGATAGCACAAGCCACCTAAAAAGGCACTACCTGCCTCTCTTCAGGCTTCTGGATGGTGCCTTTGTTTTCCTTGAGTTTAGCTTTGGTAGAAGCATTAGTAATAGAAGGAGGTGTGGGAAGGAGAAGAGAGTATTTTAAACTGATTGATCAGTCTACCTTCACTGCTTTTTGTATTTTAATCACAGTTGACAGAAAAATGCTGCTTGGTGTGGATTTTGTTCTGAAGCTTAATAGTTCCACTACAAAATCTGTACAAATACAACCTGATGTATTCAAAACAAATAAAATACTTTTTCTTCCTCTTTTTTTTCCCTCTTTCCCTCATTCCTTTATCTCTCACTCCTTACCAAATCTTCTGCAGTGACTTATGGGACAGTGAGTTCCAGTATGTACTATTACACAAGGGTAATGTCGCAGCTCTTCCTGGAAACACCTGTGTCAAAAACGGAGAGAACTGATTTCAAAACTTTGTCCACGATGGATGACTTCTGGAAGGTAATCTAAAACCAAGTTTTCGTATCTCCGTTGCTGTGGTTTGCTGGTCCTGTCATGAACTGTAAATTTAACCTGCAGGATCTTACTTCCTAATGTGGTCGGGCTTGTGCATGATCCATGTGCACAATGTCAAAGCTATGGAACAAAGTAGGCCTTTAAAATGTGAAAATTTAGAACTCAGATAATGTTGGTGAGGCAGGGTAGGGCAAGTTTGTGGGGTGTCCTTGGAGGACAGGTAACAGTAAAGCCTTATGTCAGAAAAATTTAACTGCAATTCTAACACTTCCATGGGATGAAGATCTACAAAATCAGTGCTGGCAACATGCAAACTAAAATTCTGTCATCCTCCCCAGTTCGCAGAAGGCCCTTTGCTGGATGGTCTTTACTGGGAGATGTGGTACAACAACAAAACCATGGCAGAAAACAAAAGCTTCATTTATTATGAGAACCTGCTCCTAGGGGTGCCTCGCATTCGGCAGCTGAAAGTCAGAAATGGTTCGTGCTCCATACCTGAAGATTTAAAGGATGAAATCAAAGACTGCTATGATGTCTATTCTGTAGCTAATGAGGATACTGCTCCTTTTGGACTCCGGAATGGAACTGCGTATGTAGCATTACTGTAGACACGCTCTCCTTTTTAATAAACTTGTGACCCATCTTCCCATCCTAATTTTATGGTGTTAGTCAAAGGAACTTTGTAACTTCCTTTTCTGAGGGGGTACATCAAAACAGTGTAGCAAGCACCTCTTAAATGAAACCTTTATAATAACTAATACATGTTTTTTGGTCAGGTTTTGTTGGTGTCTGTTTTTGTTAATTGTAAGTTGAAGGTGGAAAGACCAACGTGCTCTGTTTCACTTCTGAACCAGCTGGACATATACCAGTGAAAAGGATTTGAATGGGAGCAGCCACTGGGGTTTGATTGCCACATACAGCGGGGCTGGTTATTACCAAGACCTCTCGAGGACCAGAGAAGTGACAGCTCTGCAGATTGCGAGCCTGAAGAAGAACCTGTGGCTGGACAGAGGGACCAGAGCAGCTTTCATTGATTTCTCTGTGTACAATGCAAACATCAACTTATTCTGCGTGGTCAGGTATGAACAGAACCATGGCAGTGTTCCGTTGCACAGTGTGGGTTGTGGGCTTGGGGTTTTCTTGTGATTGCTTTGTTTTGGGGACATGGGAAAGTGTATGTTTTGTGTAAAGGGGACAGACTGAAGTGCCATGCCTCCCTGTCAAAGAAGTGAGACTCCTCATGGAGTCTGTCCTGGCTTTCCTGGTGCTACAATGACTTGGGTGCAGTTTGCAGGAGACTTCTCTAGGGAGTTGGCTTATTCAGGTAAATACGTGGATATACAGCATCAGCCTTTAGTTTAGACAGCATGAAACAGGCTTAGATGAAAATAAATTTGTCTCTGTTTCCTCACTGTTCCTGAAAGGCTTTGGGTTTTAGTCAAAATTGAGTGCGGTCATGTTTACAACTTTTGTGTGGTGTCTTCTCTGAATCATATGTGGGTTTGTTTCTATTATTTAGATAATTATTCAAATAAACCCAAGTGTCTTTTAGTAGTGCTTTTCATCAGTTCTGATTAAATTAAATTCTTTTTTTCTTTGCCTTTTTTTAAATGCAGGTTGCTAGTGGAGTTTCCAGCCACTGGAGGCCTGGTTACATCTTGGCAGTTTCAGCCAGTGAGGCTGATTCATTACATCTCCACTTTTGATTTTTTCCTGGCAGCCTGTGAAATGTCATTCTGTCTTTTTGTTCTCTATTATATGGTGGAAGAGGTCTTAGAAATTCGCATTCATAGACTGCAGTATTTCAGAAGTCTTTGGAATTGCCTTGATATCCTTATCATTGTGGTAAGTAACCTTTGTAATAAGGCTAAAATTGCTTTCTAAAATGCACTTTGTGGGAGACATTAATTACTCAGTGTTCCTATTGTGCGTTTAAGGGATAGGACCATCATTAGGAAGGATGCTTACAGACCTATTAGGCTATTCAGTCTGAGTAAGACAATTTTAGTCTGTGTTGCAATGTTGGTGTGTTTTGCAAAGTTGGTTGTTTTGTCTTCAGTGGTTTCAACCTGGTGCAAAGTTAGAGTATTTGTCCATTGTGCTTTTTCACAGTTTTTGTTTATACAGACATAGCTTTTATTGGAGGTGACAAACTTGCCCTCTCTTCTAGATATCTGGTACAGACTATTGCACTGGCTTTCAAGTAAGAAAATCATCTGCTTTAAAGAAGTTATTTGCATATTGAGGAATGGGACTGGGATTTGAGTATGTGTGCAAAGAACCACAAAGAGCTTTATTGTGGTATTGAATACTCACCAGCTAATACCGAGTTTGAAGAAGTGTCTCAAAAATGTAGAGTGCTAGTAGCTGTCTTGGTTAATTGGACAGTGTTGCACATCAGTAATCTTAGTGTCCCAGAAATACGAGCTTTGGATTTAAAGCTGCATAGTATAATTCTCTCTGGACTCATATCAAGCTGTGCTTACCAAAAGTATACAAAGCCAGAAGTGCTGAAACAGTTCCAGTCCCACACTTGTTTTCTATCTTCAGGCTTGGATGAATCAAAGGTTTCAAGTCTTGAAGTTAGTGTTTGTAATCGAAAGAAATCATATTTGCATCACAGTGCTTTGTAAATGAAGGGCTGTTTAGGAGGATGTTTACATGAATTGTGTGCTGTTTTTTACGCTTAATGGTAGGGGCAGGGATAAGATGCTTTGCTGTTACAGTCAGTGAAGAGTATTCAAGTGTGGGTGTAAAATTCGGTTCACACAAAGGTCAAAATTCTGTGTTTACGCCTTGCCTGAGGGGCATTGTTTAAATGTAGGATTATGTAGTTATGATTCTCTCTGTATGGTGAAGTGTTCACTTACAGTAACAAACAGCTCATTTGCTGAAGTCAAAGCAAGAAACCTCTATGGTAAAACTGCAGCTTCTCTGTTGTTGTTTGTTCTGAGCAATACTGGTCAGTCTGTGCTCTGGAGAAACTGTGGGGCTTTTTTGGCTGTTGCTGTTTTTCTGCTCTTTGTTTTCACCCTTGTCTTTTGGAGTTGTCATATTTCCTTCCTTATATTTTCTTCTCTGTGACAGCATCACTTTTCTAAGCCTGCTATGTGTCACGGTCGTCTTGTTCTTCACCTGTGGCAAAGAAATGACTTCTAGATCTTACTCCCAGACTATTTGTAGTCCAGGACTATAATGGTTTTCTTGTGAAATGCACAAATTCCTCATATCTTGACTTTATCTGACGTACATGGCTCAAACAAGTTGTTGTAAAACCCTAATCACCTTTTGTAAATTTGTATGTTTCTTTTGTCCTCAGCTGTCTGTGGTAGCTATAGGAATTAGCATCTATAGGACATCAACTGTTGATATGCTCCTGAAGAAGCTGCTGGAAGATCAGAACTCATTCCCCAATTTTGAACCTTTGGCATACTGGCAAATGCAATTCAACAACATTGCTGCAGTCACTGTGTTTTTTGTCTGGATCAAGGTAACTCCAAGACACACGTCCTTATTCCAACATTAGAATGTAAGCAGTATCCTGAGTTTCATGAAACACATTATTTGAGGTTTACTTATGTTTCTCCCAAAGTCAATCATGTGTGAAAGTCAGAACGCAGGGATAACTTCTGGCAGATGAAAAGCAAGGTTGTAATTTGCCACAGGATTAGTCAGCTCTTGTTTAGGTCTAGAAGATATAGTCAGTGCTTGTGTTTTGTCAGCAGACATGTTAAGAAATGTTTGTATTATTCCTCAATTGATAAGTTAGTAATTCTTACTGGATACTGCTTTGTCTCCAGTCGTGTTCAATAAGACATCTCATGTAAAGACTGGAGAGCAGTTAGGTTCAGAAATTGTCTTCCTTGGCTTTACAGCATTTTCTTTTCTTTTTTCCTTTAACAGCTTTTCAAATTTGTTAACTTCAACAGAACAATGAGCCAGTTATCCACCACGATGTCTCGCTGCGTCAAAGATGTCATTGGCTTTGCCATTATGTTTTTTATTATTTTCTTAGCATATGCTCAGTTGGCCTATCTTGTCTTCGGCACTCAAATTGATGACTTCAGCACTTTCCAGGACTGCATGTAAGTACAGGTATAAAAAAAGCAAAGATTTCAGTGCATTGGTAAATTGGTTGCTTTATCAGAGGCAAATCCTGTGACATCCATCTAAACAGATAAGCTACAGGCACAGCACTGTTGATATAGCCTGGTAGCAAACACATTTTTGTAACATTTTTATCTCAGTGTTAATGCTGTGAGATTAAGAATATGCTATAGTCAGAGCAGTGAGCTAAAAATGACATGGTTTGGTTGGTGTGACATGATTTTTACGGTAGTTGGTTGCATTCCTAGACAAAGCAATGACTCCATGTTCAGTGGTTAAATGCTTACTGAAATGTTGGATGCATTATAAGGCTGTGTTCCTGATGGTGTTCAAAGCTGCTTGACTCAAACAGAGTTCATCTTAGCCAACCACAAAAGTTGTAAGTATCTGGAATCCAGGAGAGAGAGAAGTCTTCGTATAAGGTTGCTAATCAGTTTTTTCTTGGTCGATTTAGTACAACATAACCTGATTGTAACTGAGGCAATTAACAGGTTGTTCAGTCACTGATTTCTCCTGCCCCCTTACACTGGGGCAGTGTTGCAAAGAGTTTCTTGCAGAAAACTGAAGGAACTTGAAATATGCTGATGGTGCTGTGACCCTGCCCCCTTACACTGGGGCAGTGTTGCAGAGTTTCTTGCAGAAAAGTGAAGGAACTTGAAATATGCTGATGGTGCTGTGAAGTGCCAAGCTTTTTCCAGCTTAGAGGGAGAGGTTTGCGGTTTTATGTGTGTGACAGAGATGGGAGTGGGTCTCAAAGCTTCACAGTAGTAATTATTAGTTTGCTCTGCTTCCTATTGTGACCAAAAGGGAGAAGTAACCACCATGGTTTTGTTCTCTGTGTGGCACCTGACTGTGAGTTTGGTTATGCCTATACATGTGCTTGATGAATTGTTTTTGCAGTGCCTGATCAAGTGTTACAGCAGTGCAGACCTCTCTGCAGCCCATCAGTCACACTGCTAGAGTAAAATAGTTTGAGAATCCTCACACAGCTCCAATGATGTTTTCTTCAACTCCTGGATGTGTTTTGTTTTTTAAGATTTACTCAGTTCCGCATCATTTTGGGAGACTTCAACTTCACAGAGGTTGAAGAAGCGAATCGAATTTTGGGACCCATTTATTTCACTACATTTGTGTTCTTTATGTTCTTCATTCTTTTGGTATGTACACTTTGTTTATGGGGGGTGGGTTAGTGGCTATTTTTGCATCACTTGTCCTTTGATTCCTCCTGCTACTTTTGGGACTTTTTCTGGTAATTGTGAGTGTGTGGCCTATGAAGGGGCCTGACTGCTACATGGCTGGTCACTATACTCTTTCCTTTTTTATTGATTTGCATTGTATATTTGTTGTCATTCTCATGTAGTGCTCCACATTGTGTTTTTTTAAATTTTTATTATTATGAAGAATTTTATTTCTAAAATCTGAATAGTGCCTGGTTGGCATACACAGCAAGGCTGTATCTCTTGGTGAAAAGTGGCTGTACTGTTCCATGCAGTCTCTTGGTTCATAAAGGCCTCTGATGTGTGGAGGACTGTGTTTACAGCAGCCTTGTTCTTGCATGCCGCACACAGCTTTGCCTGCTGCAAGAGCCTGGTTCTTCAGCAGTGCAGCAGCTTTCAGATATGCAGGTTTGCCTCTCTTCTATCTTGTTCTGCTTCTCCAGGGCAGAGTCAGGCCCTGCCTTCCTCCTTTCCCCAGTGCAGATTACCTGTACACTTTTCAAATAGGATTTAGGAAGCTCAGCTTACCCGAGAGGCAGTATGTGGACTTTATGACTTTATTGACTAATAAATCAGGGAGTGTGTTGTAATTGAGTACTCATCTTTTGTATACTCTGTTATCTGGCAAGGATAAATGCAGGATTTTACTAACCTTAAAACTGTACAGCAGTCCTGTATCATGATAATTTTTTATGTTATTTAGTGACCCTTATACCTAGTGCAGCTTTAGATGAGGAGGAATGGCATTCAGATTTTTTTTTTTTGTGGGAAAGACATCATCTTGGATGTTCACTAGTAAGGAAGCAGAGAATTTTAAGTGTTCGGTGAGGTGGACCAGGAGTCAGTGGGAAGATAACATGTGGGTCACTCTGGCCAAAGGTGCACATGAAGCAGGTTTCCTGTTTGCTTTGTAGCACCTCATACATTCCAGAGGTTATTACTATTTGAGATGAGGAGGAATGGCATTCAGATTTTTTTTTTTTGTGGGAAAGACATCATCTTGGATGTTCACTAGTAAGGAAGCAGAGAATTTTAAGTGTTCGGTGAGGTGGACCAGGAGTCAGTGGGAAGATAACATGTGGGTCACTCTGGCCAAAGGTGCACATGAAGCAGGTTTCCTGTTTGCTTTGTAGCACCTCATACATTCCAGAGGAACAGAGTCTAGTGTCCAGCAAGGGAAAGAAATGTTTCTTTTTTTAAAGGGCAACAGAAAAGCACTGGAAGGTGAAGTCAGAGCAGGTTATCCAAAATACTCAGTATTATTTGTGTGTTTATTAATAGCTGCCTCTGCATCCCCTTGGAGTGGATCCCACTCAGCCTGGTCAGCTCCGGACGCAGCAGGCTGGGGGGCCCAGCCTCCGGACTCCTGGAGACCAGAGGTCTGGCTCGTGGGTCCTTCCACAGGACCGCTGGGATGGAGGCGAGCGGTGGAGGGAGGAGGCAGACTCAGAACTGGGTTAAATCTGGGAAGTTTATTGAGCCTCGGACGCGAGGCCCCACCTCCCAGGGATGCCCAGTTCGGAGCGAGCTCCGAAGGCATCTGCAGGAGGATTTATGGGAGGGTGGTAACATGGGAGGGAACCAATGGGAGAAGGGAAGGGTGTGGTGAACAGGGTGAAAGGCGTATCAGGGAACCAACCATGGGAGAGGAAGGGAGGGATCTTTTTCCCCTGGCCAATCACACGATGCCCCTGCCAGAGCCTCGGACGCGAGGTCCCACCTCCCAGGGATGCCCAGTTCGGAGCGAGCTCCGAAGGCATCTGCAGGAGGATTTATGGGTGGGTGGTAACATGGGAGGGAACCAATCGGAGAAGGGAAGGGTGTGGTGAACAGGGTGAAAGGCGTATCAGAGAACCAACCATGGGAGAGGAAGGGAGGGATCTTTTTCCCCTAGCCAATCACACGATGCCCCTGCCAGAACTTTCTAGAAGCCTGGGAGGGGTGCCAGCACAATTGGCAAGGGCCAGGGAGGAGACAAAGGTGGGAAATGGGGTAATTGGCAGAAAATTGGGAGGATACAAACTGGGTAGATACAAAGGTACAAAACTCGAGGGGAGACCCGGTCTGAACCAAAGCAAAACACACTCCCACAAATATCTGTAAAGCCTCTCATTTTGCCTGAATTAAATGTTGATGTAAGTTCCTTGAGACTGGTCTGAGACCTGGAAATTAAGTTAGGGAAGATGGGCCGAAAGCACCAACTCTTAAAGTTGGGCAAAATAGCAGTAAAAAGTAGCATAATAGTGAGTTGTCAAGTTACCTCTTACTTCTCTGGTGTTGGGCATGAATGCATAAAGATACAGCACTGAAAGATTGTTCCAAAGTCCATGAGAAAACAGAGGAGAGAACACTGCCTTTCTGCGCTGAATGTGCCAGTAAATTTAGTTACTCTTTTTGGATGTGAATATCCAATTTGCAATTCAGTCATGTTTACTCCATGTCCAGCAGGAGCCTTTCAGTAAAGACAGCATGGTTTGATTAAGTTACATGCTTGGCACAGGGTTAGTGAGACCAATATTTTCTCCTTTCTCTGAACAAGAAAGATCTCTTTTTAGAGTTGATGCCATAAATGCCAAGTGCCTGATTTTAAGCTTTTCGCTTTTATCTTTAGTCTGAAATGCAAGCAGAGTTGTAACTAGATAAGAACCTTTTGTTTGTGCTGGTTATTATGGGATGAATAGTTAACTTGATTCCTCAGGCATTTTTGTTGCCAGCTGTGTTGCCTGGATTAATTTACATTTGTTAGCTGTGTAAATTTGGCCTTGCAGGGTTTACTGCCACTGCTGCGTGTAGCTGTGAACCCTCTGTGGAAAGTAATTCTCCAGTTATGTTAATAACCAGTAATGTTGATTAAAAGTTGTTATACTGCATCATGTCATATTTCAATATCAAGCTCTGGATGTTAGTTTCTTTTTAAACAGACTACAATTTTCTTCTGGCCTTTTAAAACAAAATTCATATAAATGCCTGCACAAGAAGGTCATAGAAGTAGTTGGGCTCAGTCTTGTTGAAATTTCAAATTTCAAAATTTTTGTTTTCTCTCATGAACAGAACATGTTTTTGGCCATTATCAATGATACCTACTCTGAAGTCAAATCAGATATGGCACAACAGAAGGCTGAAATGGAACTGTCTGACCTTATCAGGAAGGTGAATGTAATGTTTTATTTGTTTGACATCTTATTCCTCACATCTGAACTTATTTCATAAAACACAATATAAACTGTACAAAGTAAAGCTGGCAGCAGCTAGTGAGAGTGCACATCTCAGTTAAAACAAATTGATCTGAGTGTAAATTAAATGAGTGCAAACTTCCCATCACAACGTATTTCAGTCATATGAGACTTTGCCTTGAATGATCACACTGAAAACACTGAAATGAGAGTGTACAGTGGCTGATTTTTGTAATCAAAAAAGCTATTAGAAATCTCATTTCATGAGAAACAACAAAATTTCACGTTCTCTTTTAGGGCTACAACAAAGCCATGATCAAACTTAAATTGAAGAAAACTACTGTTGATGACATTTCAGAAAGTCTGAGACAAGGTGGAGGAAAACTCAATTTTGATGAGCTCCGGCAGGATCTCAAAGGGTAGGGGAGTTGTTACTTCTTACCTCGAATAGTATCCCCAGGGACATGTGATGTTAAGTTTTTGATGTGATTTTCCTCTAGCAAAAGTACACTAATGTGGATAAAGACACACAGCAGAGTACTATTCTCTGCACTATGGCTGGCGTTGGCATCCCACACCAGAGAAAGGATTTGGAGCTCTGGGGCCCAACCTCTGTGTTTTGGGGAGAAAACTACAGAAATCTCTGAGGAAGCAGAGACCTAAGGCCTTGGAGGAAATGGTAATGTTTCTGTCAGACCACTGCAGGACTTTGTGGACAGTCAGGAGTCCAAGGCAAGGGTACAAATCAAGGAGATATAGATGGGAGCTGTGAAGGAGAAAGGTTCAGTGCAGGGAAGATTGGTGCTTTAACTAATGAAAGGTGAGGACTGAGGGGTTTTTATCAGTGTTGTGAATTTATAGGCAATGATGGGATGTCTTTGGCTTCAGGATGAAAGTCTGTCTGAAGTGAGGTGTTTTCTAATACACAGAATTCTTTCAGCATCTGAAAAATGGAAAGTAAAGGAACTGCTTTTACTGCCTTTTCAGGAAGGGGCACACAGATGCAGAGATCGAAGCAATATTTACCAAATATGACCAGGATGGGGACCAGGAATTGACGGAGCATGAACATCAGCAGATGAGAGATGACCTGGAAAAGGAGAGGGTGAGCTCAGCACTAGGACAGGTGTTCCACCAGCACTGTCTGCCAGTCTGCGCCCTGTGCTGGTTTCCTGCCTCAGAGGAATCCTCTTGTCTCCCTTCACTTTTGCTGTCGTTCCTGGCTGTGTGAGCAGAACTATAAAAAGGCACAGGGGAGCTGATAGAGGGCAGGAAGTCTTTGACCTTGGCACCACCATGCCCCATGTACAGGTGAAAGTTTTTACATCTTCTCTCTCTCTTGCGTTTTCACAAAGGAGGATCTGGATCTGGAGAGGAGCTCTCTGCCACGTCCTCTGAGCAGCCGCAGCTTCCCACGGAGCTTGGATGACTCCGAGGAGGATGAGGATGAAGACAGTGGGCACAGCTCCAGGAGGAGGGGCAGCAGCTCTAGTGGTGTTTCCTATGAAGAGTTCCAAGTGTAAGTTTATCCTTCTGAGGGGGAAAAATCTGCATGGTGGGCTTTGGTTGGTTTTTTTTTTTCATTGTGGGTTTTCTTCTTTTGGTTATATAGTATTCTCTCCTTGATATTAAGCAAATTATTAATAAAAGCAAGTGTTAGGATTTTGTTGTGCGTAAGTCACTCCTTTTAGTAGCTTTCAAATAATAACTGAACTGGAGGTGCCTTAGAGAGCTTCATGGGAGTTGGTTAGAAAATAGAAAATCAGAAAAACAAAACAATAAACCAGCAACAAAACCCCTGTCCGTAAGACCTTGTCATTGAAAAGTCAAAGAAAAGGGTCATGTTACAATAATGCCAGAAAAGACTTTTTTAAGTAGTAAAACCTTGAGTTTATTTTAGGTTCAGTGAGATCTTCAATGGTTATTTTAATAAGATTAAGTTACTCATGAGTGTGTATTTTGTCCAAAATGATAGATCTCCTTATTAATTAATTACAGCAGCACTAGCTGAATAAAGAATTGTGTAACTGGAACCAACAAATTTTCGTGATGATGCCCTAAGAGCAGTGAAAGCAGACTGCAAGATGTACTTTTTTTCCCCATGTGCTTTGCCCCCGTTTTACTTTCTTGCTGCACTGTACCTTGTCCCTCCTGGACAGTAGGACTGGTTTGTGGGAAGTCAGAAGCGTGCTTGGATAACAGCAGTGTCTCATCCTTGTATGCTCTGTGTGTTGACATGCTAGAACAGTGCTGACCGGGCAATGTGTGAGTCACTGAAGCTCCCACTTGTTGCCCTCAGACTCATGAGGCGGGTGGATCGCATGGAGCACTCCATCGGCAGTATTGTCTCCAAGATCGATGCCGTTATCGTGAAGCTGGAGGCCATGGAGAGGGCCAAGCTAAAAAGGAGAGATGTGTTGGGAAGGCTGTTAGATGGAGTGACAGAGGTAAGAAACCCACTCTCTGTGGTCTGGTTACAACCTGCATGTTTTCCATGCTGCTGGCACTGCTTCCTACTGCTTGGCTTGGCAGGATTGGAGGAGTGGTGGGAAAGAGGAGGTGGGTGCTTTGGCAATGGGTGATTGATTTCAGTTACGTGGTAGCAAAACATGAAATTTAAACCATGAAATTTTGGGATCCAAACTTCAGATATGACAACATGTCTTACAGCAGGCCTATGTCACCATTTAAACCCGTGATCTGGACAGCAATGGTGTTCAGTGGTTGCTGAAGCAGCTCCTCCATCCCTTGGTGTCTGTTGGGATTAATACAATATTTTTTGTGGACTAGTCTGTTGGAGTTTAGGGGATCCAGCCCAGCAGGCCCAGCGTGCTCTTATTCTCCTTTGTTGCTCCTGGGACTGTGTGTGACAGGTGGGAGTAGTTCACTTCTGTCACCAGGCTAACCTGACTTCTACTGCTTTCCCTTTCACCCCCTCTTTCCTGAGGGCCCTTTGGAAGTGGCCAGTGGGAGAAACGTATTATTTCTGTGGGTTCTAAAATCTGTCAGCTGGAATACAGGCTGTGCTTTCCTAGGTGACAACCTGGTCATTTCATCACTGGAAATAAAACAATTTGCTGTGGGAGCTATGTTTCCCCATTAGCCTATGGAAGTACTCGAGTGGCGTAAAAATTTCCTGTGGTTATATTGGGTTTTGCCTAGACTGCAGTTTGGAAGCTGCACTTCCAGCTTGGGTCTTTTAATGTGTTTAGGATGAAAGACTGGGCCGGGATAACGAAATCCACAGGGAGCAAATGGAGCGGCTGGTGCGAGAGGAGCTGGAGCGCTGGGAGTCGGATGACACGGCCTCCCAAATGAGCCATCGGCTGGGAACGCCCTTGGGACTGAATGGCCAACCTCGCTCCAGGAACTCCCGGCCATCTTCTTCCCAGTCAGATGGCATTGATGTGGGAGCAGGCAATGGGGGGAACAACATCCATGTGTAGGTTGAGCTTTGTAGGTGATTCCAAATGTTTCCGGTCAGTATTCAGCCCGCAAATACCCCAGTGCTGTTCCCCGGCATGAGGGGATCGCTCTGATCAGACCACTGAGGACAACTTTCACTGGTGGGAAAAAGTAAATATTCACTCCATCAATCATTTTCAGGCCTGTGTGATGCCAGCAGTGAGAGTGGCAGCCTTGGAAGCAAAAATGCAGGAATCTGAATGGATATCAGGTGGGACAAAATCTACCAGGACAGAAATCTGATTCCATAAAAGTATTATTGGGAACACTTGCATAAGGGCAGCAAGCTTCAGACAAAATAATGTGCGGTGGCTGGCACACTAAAATAAAAGGCTATTAATTTTCTGCTTCCTCTTGAAAAATACAGTTTTTAAAGGCTTTTAAAAGCAAATTTTAAAATAAGATGGCAGCAGTTTGTCTTATTCATTTTAACAGCTGACAGATAAAACAGCACTTCTTTGAAATTTGAGTTTCTACTTGTCTTTCTGAGTTATTCTTGGTATACTAATATTTTACTTAAAGTATTCCTTTTTTTCTGTTTTTTAGAGGTACTACGTTTCTTTAAGCAGAAGAAAGTGCACTTAGTTTGTACAACTGTAAATTACATAATTCTGTGGTAGAAACTGAATGCATTATAATTAGGATTTCGGAAGAAACTTTTGAGAACTGCCTCTTTACACCCAACTAACAATATTTTTCAGCTATGTTGCAAAGTGCCCATTTTCTAATGCTATGTTTTCATGATTTAAGTGTTCCTGGGATAAACATTCCAGAGGTTCTTAGATAAATACAGCTACTTTGCAGAAAATACGTTATTTAAAAGCACACGGGATTGAAAATCACCAAGTTTTCCTTGGGTGTGACAGGGAAGGGGGCAGAGGAGTTTCTGACAGTTGGGAAAATCTGATCTTGTGCCATGTGAAGCTCTAATCACATCTCAGCTATGTGATCTGTATTTATATTTAACTGAACTGCTTGTGAAATTATTAGGTACATTTCTACATAGATTCTTCTGCTGAGGTGCAGCACAGGATTCCTTTAGGAAGGTGTTTGTAGTATAATCGCTGATTTTTAGTATTTAATGCCCTCTCCTTTCTTTGTTACAGAAGCTTTATTTTTGAGAGGAGATGCAACATTGAAATTCTGTTGGTTTCCTATAGAGAGCATTGAGGCAGTGTTTGGAGTTTTGCCTAGGAATATGTTTCCATATGTGGAATACTGGTTTAGGAGGGAGGCTGTCAACTGTGCTTTTTTCCTGAAGATGGCAGTTGCCTTGTGTTTAAAGACTCAGACTTGGTGAAAAGGATAATGGAAAGCTACATAATCAATCACATCTCAGCTATTGGTAGGGTATATAGAGGAAAAATGCCAGTTTAACAAAGTATGAGTAGCATGTGTTATGCTGGTGCCTTCTGTCTCAGCAAGCAGTTGTTAGCTCTTCGTTCTTGTGGGAGTGCCGCTTAGGCAAAGCTTCCGTGTTCCATATATTCTTGCAGTGGCATTGCCTGCATGAGCAGTGGCTCTGAATGCCTTTCCTCTAACCAGAGAACTTGCTAAAACCAAATAGACTTCGTGCCTTTCCATTTTTAAGTTTATGAGAAACCATACGCACAGAAACCTAATTGATGTTAGGTGGAAGTGGAGGAAATTCAGTGTTGGAATTTCATAGTAGCTGTGCCTCGGGAACAGAATTATGTGGGAGAACGGGTTATGATTCCTGTGGGTGTTCTTCTGTGGATTATTTTGTCCTGTATTGGGAAGAAATTCATATCCTTTCCCAAGAGTTCTCATTAACTTGCCAAAACAGTGCACAGCACAGTGGGTACGTCATTTGTGTGGGATGAGGGCATTCAGATTAAGCTCTCTCTTGCCTTGATTGAAAGGTTTTGCACCTCAGAAACCTTTCTGAGGAAAGCTTTTCAGTGTTGAACTGCATTTCTGACTGTAAACAAACAGACCAAAAAGAAACACCAGCTTTACACATGGCCAGCTGGAGTGCAAGGAAAAGAGAAAATACAATACCAAAGCAATTTAAATATACAGAGCCTTGTCTTTATATTCATATCCAAAATATGTCTTTCAAAATGTAAATTCAGTCACGCGGTTCATCTTTTGTTTGTACTATGTGTTTATTATGAAAATGTTTGCTTTAATAGCTGTATTTGTTGGGGTGTATTTCTGTAACGTGTCGTTACTTGATAACAAACTTCATCTTGAAGTGCAGTAAGTTTCCCTGGGGCACCCGTGTGTGTTGACAGTGGGCCTTGCAATAAGTGCATTGCCACTTGAAAAATGTTACAGACATTTTATTGATGCATTTTTCAATTTTAGATTATAGTATCATTTGTCAAAGGTACGGTTTTTGCATAGTAATGTACAGTGTTTGGTCTTATTAGGAAGCTGTTAATTATGCAAGTCTTCTACAATGATCAAGAATGTATTGATCTGTAAAACTGAGCACTTTACTTCCTAATAAACATTTTATATAATCTACAAAGCAAACTTTGTGCCCTGCACTTGGTTTGTTTATGATGAAACATGAAGAATCCTACGTTTTATTTGTGTTGCTTTTATCTCATATCTTATTCTCAGATTATTCTCCCTAATAAAGGGAGTAGAGGGTGTAAATGAGCGCAGAGGACTGGGCTGATCCTAGTGTTTTATTGCCCAAGCAGTCCTTGTTTTTAAGACTTTATTTCAGATTTATGTTTCTGCAAATGCACAGCTCTGCCTTCTGCTATTTCAGGTAGCACTCTCACTGCCAGTAACTCTTCATTACTTCACATTTGCTGTGTAATTTAACTCTTTTTTTTTCTCTATTCCCTTTTATTTTTACCCTTGTTTCAGGGAATACTACAGCATCTGGAGGGTTTGAGTAGTGCTTGGAAAGCCTGGGTTCACATGTAACACTCATAGTTCTCTCTGGACAGGTGTCTCACCAGCTTGAAAGTATACTCTATTAATGAAAACTGAATTATTTATATAAATCCATCTCAATCCTTAGTGAAAAATACACATACTGAGTTTATTAAGTATATTAAGTCTTTAGCTTATTTAGCTTTATTAAGTATATTAAGCCTTTAGCACTATAAAAGTCATAGTGTGTGAGAAGTGGGAACCTTTATATTTTTTTATACTGTGTGTATGCTGTAACATTGCTGATTTTGGTAGGTTTCTTTAGGAAGTGCAGTTTGAGATGCATGTTTGGAATACAAGCTTTCTGGAGTAATTCTTCCATGTCCACAGGCATCACTTGGATGCCTTGTATATTCAAATATTCTTCTCCAGTAAATCTAAACCAGAAAAACTTGGTCAAAAACTGAGGAAAAGGGGTAAAAAGGTTATGATAAAAGGTCTGCAAGCAACTCTCACTTGTGTAACAAGGACTTCCAGGTTTTAAGCACTGATCATGCAAAATAGGTACAGAAAGGTGAAGTGGCTGCTTAATGGTTCAGGTGGCACACTGACATTCAAAAGAGTTGTCTTTTATTTGTGTCACCTCACACTGATGCCTTAGTACACATTCAGCTGCTTCCAGCTTGGTTCAAAGGGGTGCTACAAACATGCTGCTTAATCACCAGTAATGCTAAAACTGCAGTGGCATCACAAGTTTTCCTTGGATTGGGGATTCTGGCAGCTCTTCTGCTTTATTTCTACTCCAAGGAATATGCAAGGAGACTGAAACTGCTTCCCAGGGGGCAAAGAGCAGGAAACTTATGCCTTCTGTAATAGGCCTGAATTTGGATGTAGTGTGACAGCAGATTTCCTGCAGGCAGGTGTTCTGGTATTTTGGGGCAGGCCTACCAGCAGTGGAGTGCTAGGAAGAGAGCAAGAAGGGTTTTGAGATTTGGGGAGTGTACTGGATTTGTGTAGCTCTCAAAAAGTTGTTAGAAATAAATGCAGTAAGATTTCCGAAGGACTGATCATGACAATTTCCATCAGCCACAGTTTTGCCAGTGACATTTTGACAAAAGTTTAGACCAGTAAATTCATTCATTTGCAAAGCCTTCAAAAGAGTTGAAGATTAGCAGATATTCACAGGGGACAAAATCTTCAGTAAAAAAATACTCATACGAAACAGATTAACAATATAAAACTCCTATGGAGTCAGAACTTGGTTCAGAAGTCCTGTTCAGATTTTGAGACCTACTTTTAAAAAAGTAATAATTTCCAGTGAGAAGAGTTAGGCTTTGTTCTCAGAGCACTCACATTTAAGGTATTTTTGAAATAAAAACTGCCAGAAATGCCTGTGTGCTGTGCACAGGCTGCTGCTTTTCGCTGTTGCGTGGAGAGTGGTGTGATGTAAACTCTGAGAAACACTCAAAGGAAAAGAATGCTCCTTTCAGGCTAAACTTGCAATTACCAGTTCAAGTCTGAGATAAGCACACTTCTGTACTGCCATCAGCTCTCCCTGGAGCCGAGGTGGACGCTGTCAGATTGAGTTCCCCAGCTCCCCAGTTTCAGATGTCTGTGTGCAGAAAGATGCAGCCATGAGACCTTGTGCTCCAGAAAGGCAGAGCTGGCAGGCACTGGAAAGAAATTTCCATTTCTCTCAGTGTTCCTGTGATGCCAGCTGTGTAATAAAGGCTGTGTTTCCTGGCTTAGTCATTTGAAACAGTAAGTGAAGAAACAGGTTTGACAAGGGCTTTAGCTGTCTTAACTGGTTGTTATTTCATGCCCAGCAAGAAGAGGAGGGAGATGTGGACTGGGAGAGGAAAAGCATTTACGTTCAGGAGACTTTTCCCTTTTTTTTATGGCACAGGAAAATGAAAATAAGCTCTGACTGGAGAACTCATTGTAAAAAAGGAGGGAAATACTTAGATTGAAAGAAGCTGTTCTTGTCTGCAAGAACATAATCACAGATTATTTAGCAAATAGAAGTGTGTCACATGGAAGACCTGGGGGAGCAACTCCAGGAGTCTTTGTTGGCATTGCTATTATTTACATTATCAGATTATACTCCCTCCTCCTGCTATTTACATTTAGTGTAAAAAGACACAGCTAAACACAAAGTGAGCTCTTGCACTTCACTGAATGTTCAGGAGGTAGCAAGTTGATGCTTATAAAAATGGCATTTACCAGTTAATATTAGAAAACTATTCACCTTTGACACTTTATTGTGCCATAAATCGAGTCTCTCCTGATGGGAGAGAATTTGCTGAAAGTCCTTGCAAGGAGTTTAAAAGATAAAGCGAGACGTCTTCTGTAGTTTCAATGCTTCCAGATAGTTGTTTATTAAGTCTTATCAGAGGAACTGAGCCACTAGCGCGACCCAGGTACAGCATGGAAGGAGGAAGAGTAGAAGTGAGAGCGAGAGAGAGCAATTATCAAGATTTACACAGCCTTTTAAAGATATTTTAACCAATAGTTACTAAAAACATACATTATTTTTACTTTCTTACCAATTATTCAGTAACACGACTAGGAACTGCGGAATTTTCTATCCAATCATTCCAAACTACTTTTACTGCAGAATATGGAGTGGTAGGAGAAGGAGAAGAAGGTCTAGAGAACAACAACAATCCTCCATTTTGATATTTTTTACTCTTATCTATTTACTATAAAGAGAAGCCTAAAACCTCTAAATTTTTCACCCTGTGACAATCTTACATAGTAGTCTATCACCTAATTCACACCACTGTATTTTCTAGTTGTTGTCTGACTGTTGGTAATTCTTTCCAAGGTTTAAAGCTATACCAGTGTTGTCCAGGGGGGTAAAAACCCTTAAAAACAGGCAGAGAAATATTCTCAGCACTCTGGGTTCCTACAACCTTTTTTTTCCCCAAATGATGGTGTTCTCTTTTGGGAGATCATTTGTATAAAGTGTGCAAAAAACCTGGCACTGTAGCAAGAAATACTGAATTTTTTCATCCAGGAAAGAAAAGTTTGAATATTTGTAATGTTTATCAGCATCCCAGGGAAAATTTGCAAACTGAAAATACGTAACTACAAATCCATAACAGAGATCATTCGAGGAGGTTTGGTTCACCTTGAACTGATGCAGGTGTGTGTCCAGAAACAATCTCCATCATGTTACCTGCAGTGCCTGTCTGCAGTCATACAGAGTTGGGTATTGCATCCTAAGCACTTGACTCTGTTCCCACTGGGTCAGTGGAAAAGTAATCAGAAGGCAGGTGGCTATTTCATAATCCTGGAGAGTGAGGGAGTGTTGTGTTCTTGAAGAAGCAGGGTGACTAAGATACTGGCAAGGCATCTTTCTTGAGAATGAACCAGACATGACTCAAAACCTTATGGAGGCAAACATTATTTCTCTTGAAATATGAAGGAAATACATGAAACTGGAGGAGCAGAGCTTACTTCTTTTAGCAGGCTAGGTTAGGCTGCCCTTGAGCCTATCCATCTGTTTCCACATGTAAAGAAACTGTTTTTTTGAGGTCTTAATCTATAATTATTTAGTCTCTGAAGACCAGATAAAACATCCATTACTTAAATTTTTTTGTGATGTTGCTATCTTAATTGTTTTCTTTCTCTAGTGGATATATTCGTCATCATTATTGGCTGTTAACTTCAAATGTCCACCTGACATAAATTCTTTGTGGCTTTTATGGTATTTTTTTTTTTTTTTGATCCTTCCTCTGTGCTGGAACAACACAGAACTGCAAATCTTTTTACTTATTTATTCTCTGCCTTAGTGGAATGCTTCTCTACAAGCACATATCTCAAAGCCTCCTGGAAATCCCAAATTAAATGTCTTTCCTCACAGGTGGTGAGTATATGGCCCACAAGGCTCTTACTGTATCTACCAGCACTGAAGTCAAGAAAGATGACATTTCTTGTGCAGCCCAAAGCATCCAGACAGTGGTAGTGGCTTCATCAGCAAAACATGTAAGCCCAGAGTGAGAACTAGAGGGTCACCAAGCACTCAGGCACTTGTTAAAACTTTGCTTGAACAAATACAATTTAGAAACCCTTGGTACACTGTAAAAAATAAGTCACAAACCCCGAGTCAGTGTCATGGGCCTTTTAGATGTGTCATTTGAAAAGCCAGCAGTCCAAATCATGCAATTGTCCAACTGCATGTAAATATGTTACAGACTCAATTCAGTAACTCACTAACATCAGTTTTGAAAATAAGGCAGCAATTGTGAAGATGGAATTTGTTTTCCATACTGTCTAGCCTTCTGCCTCCTCATCAAAAGCCATTCATATTGCTCTGCTACCTGGATTACTGACCTGCTTCAAATTCCACTGAAATAACTCTTCATTAGAGAAGAACTGCTCCAACAATTTATGTTATTTATTATTAAATATTTTTAGCTACAAAGAAGAAGCTAAAAGAGTAAAAATTGAATACCAGTGATTTCAGTTTTGCCAGTGCCCTTCTGCATATTAAAAGCTCTCAATTAAAACAGGTTTTCTCCTTGGGCTGCTATCAGCACTTAGACTGCCTTTTACTTTTTTCTTCTTATTAAATAAACATAGAGCTTTTCCAGGCTTCTCTGAATTAATGGCTTTCAGAACCTGTGTAAGTTTTAAGTATTCTTCCTGGGACATGAGCACTTCAACTGGGTGATGTATTATCTGTATGTATCCAGTTTGCTATCTGTTCTTGCCTTTATGAACATTCACTACAAGGAACAAGCAATTACTCTCAGTTACTGGCACAGAAAATATCAAAACCTTCATTTCTGTACTGAAAGCAATAAAATTTGAAAGTGGTATCTTGTAAGATTATTGTTATCATGAAGCTTTGTTCAAACTAATGGAATTAAATGGGTTTAATAACTCTTTAGAAAGTAACAACACTCAGCTTGTGATTTATTTTAATTATTTTAAAGTAGTTCAGATGGAGGATGTAAAAGAAAAATCTTCATCCAGACTGAATACTCTAAAACCTAACTGTAAGTAAGTCTTTCAAAGCTTCCAAGAGTCCAAATTAAATCACTTCCTGTCAAAGTGTAAGCAAACTAAAGAGGAATTTTCATACATGAAAACATGTTTTCAGTCGAGCTAGTGATATAATCAGAATCATTAAATTCTGCACATCACACATTTTAAATGCTAAATGCAAATGACAAAAAGCTCAGGAAAACTGATGGTATCAGGCAGTTCTGTCATTTTTAAGCCCGAGCAATGCATGAGTCTTAACACCATAAACAACTTGATCCATGGTACCCTCTCGCTAAGATCCTGCCGAAAGGAGCAAATGTCAGGGATAATTCAGCTCCTAAACCAGTTGCAGTGGAAAGCAAGACCAAATTGGAGCAGATTAATGAAAAAAAGGCTTAATGAGCCATGTACCCCTAAAAGAATGCTGGACAAATCCATCCCTAATTAGAGTGGGGAGATAAAAAAGATTGTGAGAAACAAGTCAGGACCATTAACCTCGGGCTATTAAGGAGGTTCTTGAGAGCCTAATTCTTGTCACAAGGTCAGGCTTTTACAAAGCAATTATTAAGGATCTCCATAGTATCAACATACAGGCACACACACGTACTCAAAGCCTTTTAACCTCAGGGATTCTGGACTCGTTTCCCTTCTCTTAATTTTCCCCCCTGCTTACAGTGCTTGTGAAAGTACATGTTAGAGTTATTATATTACGCATTATTGAGGTGTCTCCTGGCTTTTGCAAGCAATGTAGTTGTACTAATCAGTCCCAAACTAAAGGGGAGAACCAGATATATCACAGAATAATAGAATGTTTGGGATTAGAAGGGACTTTAAAGATCGCCTAGTGCCACCCCCCCTGCCATGGGCAGGGACACCTTTCACTAAAAAATGTAAAGTACAGTGCTGGATAAAAAGAGAAAAATAAAAGCTTCATTTAAAGGCTATAGTGTGACAGAGAAGTCTGACATGACTACTACTCTAATTTCTGCACATGCAACTGGGGTATAGAGTTTTACAAGTTTACAGAGTTAAATATTGGACAGTGCTGGAAGAAATACTTGTTTTACATAAATATGTGCTTATAGATGACCAGCTGCTGAAATGAGTAGTAGAAAGCAAGAAGAGTTTAGGAGTTATGTGGTAAATATTATCTGTGCAATAGGGTGTCAAAGCCAGTTCAAAATGTGAGTAGTTCAACTTAGTTTGATTATTTCCTTTCTCAGAAACCACTGCTGTATACTGAAATTATTTTCTTTTCTGATTGGAACACTGTCTGATCACATTTGTAACTTTTTAAATGTTGAAATTACAAGGACCAGCTGCAATTAGCTGGGCTGTACATTTCTACATTTTTAAATCTGTGATGATTTTATTTTTCTCTTTTTTTCCAAAGGCAAAAATTCCACTTTCTCTTCTTTGTAGTAACAGGACCTGGAGTACCTTTCCTGTCAGTTTTTTTTTTGAATAACCACATAGCTGTTATCTCCTCACTGTTTCCTTCTGCTTAAAAAGGACAGATGTGTAAGTAAAATAATGGTACAGAACACTCTCTCCCAATTTTTTGTGCTCTGAAGCTTTCATTTTCCCCAGCAGCATGACATCTTATCAAAAAAGCAGTACAATAATTAGTGATTAGATCAACATGAATCCTAATGTCATATGTATGAAGATGTTAAGTTTAGAACACGTGAGCTGCCCAAAAGCTTAGATAATTTAATTGATGTATAAGCAGCATCCCAACTCTGAATGTTCTGGAAAGATAAAAGCTGAATTTTTGTCTATATAAATCTCATAGAGATTTTTACAGATAGCCTCTAAACTTGCCTTAAAACTAATCTAGCCTCAGAAAATTTTAATAAAATAGTCTTATTCTATTGGAAGTAGATTACCATCCTGCAAACAACATATTCTGGTTGCTTGTTCTCAAGCTGTGCTTTTGCCATACAGGAATGGGGAGGCCTCAATTCAGTCTGCAACTTCCTCATGAGGGAAAGA
>NW_008240042.1:206706-222948 GCF_000691975.1 Corvus brachyrhynchos
GAAAGAGAAGGGGCAGGCACTGATCTCTTCTCTGTGGTGACAGTGACAGGACACCAAGGAAATGGTCTGAAGTTGTGTCAGGGGAGGTTTAGGCTGGATGTCAGGAAAAGGTTCTTCACCCTGGGGCACTGGAACAGGCTCCCCAGGGAAGGGATCACAGCAGCAGCCTGACAGAGCTCAAGAAGATTTTGGACAACTCTCTCAGGCACGGGGTGTGACTCTTGGGGTTTCTGTGCAGAGCCAGGAGTTGGACCCTTGTGGGTCCCTTCCATCTCAGGGTATTCTATGATTCTAAATCTCTTACAGGAATAAGGTCTTGTAAGTTTGTTTCTTACAACCTACACAAACTGGGGCAAACACTGCAGGAGCAACGAGAACAACAGTAACAGCCCAAGAAAGAGCTGTAAAGTTGTCTTCTATGCATTTTTATGTGCTTACTGTGCATAACTCTGCAAATAAAGAAGGAGATGATCTAGCGTTGCTGCACATGGCCAGGGAAAAGCTGGCCTGCCAGGAAGGGATTGCTGCTATCTATGGACCCTTACAAAGGTGCTACCATCCTGCTTAGTCATGCACTTGAAATTGGTCACCATAAAAATGACTAAGAACTAATCATGGCAGCAGCACAAATGGGACAGTGAAGATGACTTGCAGTTATGCAGAGAAAATACAAATTTCAGGACAAGGATTATGGGAATTGGCACAGTAAGTCAGAACACCTTTATTTAAAAAAACAGTGCTTCTACCACTTGAGTGAGGCAAGAAAGGCTTGATGGCATCAATAAGTACATTCTAGAGCAGTAATGATTCCCAAATAGAAAAGGGCACTGGGATGGAGAGGATTTTGTCCCTGTCTCACATATCCTGTGACCACTTAAGCAGCTGAGACTGTGTTGGTGTCCTGATAAGCATCACTTTGGACTGAATTACTTGGTGGTGAAGGTAGGTGCTAATTAAAGCATGGTACCACTATTTTTTTCAGGTTAAGTCACTAAACATTAGTTATAGTGTTTGGCAAGTTCTTAGTTAGAACATGCAGAAAGGCTGAATAGTCTCTTGAAGAAATGAATAGCTGTACACTTTTTGTGGCAAAGAGGAGTGAGCTGTGCTAAACATCTTGGCAGAGGAAATTAACAGTAAGTATTTAATATACAAGGATGGCATTCACGTTGTTGACTTGGATAATAATAAAAGTACAAAGAAAGGTGTCTTTAAAAATAATCAAGTCAGTTGCACAGTCAGTTCACCAAACTTCTGAACAGTGGGAATTGCATCTTTCCCTCTGGTTTTAAGAGAACTTCTTCATGAAGTGCAGTTTCAGGTAGGCGATGATAAGGAAGATTATTGTCATGCAGGCCAGAGCCAGGTGGTTCTGCCACAGGCCCCAGGGGCTCCAATCGATGCCTTGACTCTCCAGATACTCCTCTCCAGTACAAGGCCTACAGAAAAATACACACACATTGATAAACTTAGTCACTTTGTAAACCAGTCAGCAGGAGCTAGGAAGATCTTTGGAAGTTGTAGTGTGATTACATGCAGGTAGTAGGCCAGGCAAACACCAGCTGTGTGTCAGTGGTTAATTTTCCATTTGTAAATTTGCTTTTCTTGCACCTCCAGTTTCACATAGGAAGCCGAAATGGATTTTGTGAGGCTGTACAATTGTAGTGTATGTGTGCATAGCTCTCACTGAATACAGTTTGAAGAAAAGTGAGAAGCATAATGCCAGATATTTCTAGTGTTATAAGTACTAAATATGACAACAAGGAGAACGTTCCATGCAGTCAGAATGCAAAAACCCAGTCAAAGGTTCATTTTCCATGTAAAAACTCACAGATTCTCTGGCCATCAGTGAGTATCTCTGATACTCAGACTAATGTTCTGGGACTTCTAAAGTTACTGATGGTGGGACTCTTTTCAGTGTACCAAAATACTTACGACTGGCCTATCTGTTGATATCTACTCTCACTGCTTAAAACTGTGTTGTTACTGCTTTTGCAGAAGTTCAGATTAGTCAACTCATTGATCTGTAAAGCCTTTTAAAATAAAAGAAACAATGACAACAGAAATTAGTAGGTAAAGGAATGATACATTAACAAGATGAGATATAATGCAATTAAAATTCATTCTAAAAATGTGATGGTCTCACTATTATATGGGCCAAATCCCCATTTTTTTAGCAGAGTAGCAGAGTTCTCTTTCTTTTAAGAGAGGAATGCATGCAGCCCACACCCTGTAAAGCATGCATCACAACAGGCTTTACCACCTCCCCCAGGCCAGACTGTTTCTGCACAGGCATAGTAAAGACCAAATTTCTCTGCAATATATCACCCTGGCTTAAATTTTCACAAATTAGGAGAAAAGCTTTAGCCTGACAAGTTTTTTATTTGATTGATGGAAAAGACAAATAGAAGATTTTTAATTTTTGGGGGGGGATAACATTGTTCTTTACTTCGAAACATTTCTGTCCAGCTGAATTCCAGTGGATGTAGTAGTTGTGTCTCTCATATGAGGTGTTTTCAAATTATAGAAATGAGGTCTTGTAAACAGCAGTGGGTGCTGGTTGATGAGAAGTCCTTCTTGTTTCAAGGTACTGCACAACACTCAGAGGTTGTTGTACTTAATTAGCTTTCCTTTTGCTCATTAGGCCATCAAGTTTGAAGATTTTTTTCATCATTATTAAAGACATTCCTTTCTAGCAAACCATTTCCAGGTTTATAGACAGGAAAACAGAGCACTTACTGTCATTCCATATCGAGGGATGCTAAAGTATTTGAGCCAGGAGAGCCAGGACAGGACGCTTGTGAGATTGACCAGCAACCCAGAGAAAAGCTAGATGCAATAATTACAAAAAAAAAGCCACAACAGCAAGAAAAACAAATTACAAATTACATGTTTTTATCATGTGTTCTTCTCTAGCTCTTGACTTTGCTTCTTCAGATAAAAAAGAATGGGAAGGCATTCCTAGAGGAAGAAACTCTTCCAGAGAAAAACAAGAGATAGGGAAGGATTTATATGTTACCAAGGTTTGGGCCATAACCTCAGATCCTTCCCCCAAAATGAGTAACAGGGAATGCTTTCTCCTGAGCAGGAAACCCATGTGCTTCCTGTCTGGGGGTCCCACACGGGTTCACATGAACTCTTCTGCTCCACCATGTGCAGGACTGCTGGAGGTGTGCTCTGGGTTTTGCCAGGGTTCCCTGAGCCTGAGGCAATGTGGATTTTGGCTGTGGGTTCAGCGCTGCTGCCTTGTTTAAGGTGCCTGTCTCCTGACTGTGGCTGTCTGTGTGTTGTCCAGTTTAACATGCTGAAGGTGGGCTCTGCAGCTGAGGAAGACAGCTGGGGTAATGGTCTCAGAAAGCAGGGGGCTGCAGGGCATGTTCTCAGCCAGACACATTTGCTTTTCACAAAGTTAAGGGAGAGAGAATGAAGTGTAGCCCCAAGTGGCTTTCCTACTTTTCAAGTAGTTTGGTGGCTGCCAGAGGCACTGACAAGAGGAAAAAGAACCACTCTCCCCCTCACACCCAACCCTCCAGCCCCCCACTTCTTGTTAATTCAAAGGACAAATCAGAATATTCCACCCCGCAGCATCAGGATACTCAAATCAGACAAATCAGGATATGTTGACCCCAACAGACTTTTTGCAGAATTCAGCTGAACTCTGGGCTAGTAGGATTTCTGGATTTCAGCATTTCTGGGATTTCAGGATCCAGTCTAGAGAACTGAACAGTGCTACTCACAATCATAAAAACAAACGTGGAATACACTTTGTCTGCCAGCATAGGCTGTGTCACTGAGACCCAAAACTGCCACGGTGCTTGTGACAGCCCTAATGTGTCTGTCCTGACAGTGGAGGACAGGATGAATAAGTAGTATGCCCAAAACTGCAGTAACAGTGAGGATAGCAGAATGTGTAGAAGTACTGTACTTCATACATCCAAAGTGACTTGAAGTTGTCCATCAAAGCAGAAACTTCTAGTGCACTTCCGTGAGCAGCAGCTGTACAGCATTCCACTAGTTTCCAGCAGAGAGCTCTCCTAAAGAACCTAGCAGCCTTTGGGTGGCTATGGATTTGTTAGCAAGGCCTGTCTCACTCCAGTTTCACAGTCTGAGAGCCTCTTGCTGATGTGTCCTTGTGTCCCATTGCTTGGGGAAAAACTCAGACCCAAGCCTACAAGCTGGTATTAATTCACACAGTATTAAGATCTTAAAACAAAAGCTTTTCCTTTAGGTGTTCTTGCAAGGACCAGAAAAGTAAAGCAATCAGAAGCCAAGATGGCTGTAGATGAAAAGGAATAGATCAAAACTATGTGGTAATGGTTATGGCTTCCTTCTAGGGACAGCGGAGATGAGACATGTTACAGATTCTCTGATGAATGCTTAAATCTTTGTGCCTTTTCTGTAGAAAACAACATGGTGTGCTACAAGTAAGCTCAGTAACCACTACCATGCCAGTGCAGGGCTTAAACCTATATAAATATCCATGTGTACATACACATCTATCAAGTGCACGTGCCATGCTGATTTATTGAGGGGGTTGGAATGAGGCTGTAGGTGGCCATACTTGCCTAGCATGAAGTAAACTATGCAGGTGAAGATGATGCTGGGCAGAGTCCTTATGGGTATTAAATCAGCCATTAGCTTTGCTATGAAGTATGAAGACGTTCTGTAGTACCCACTGATATATTCATGTCTGGAACACAGAGATAGGTACAGCACATTACAAATTTAACCACTAAAAACTAGTTTTATTACTTTCACCCGGAGACAAATGAATTCTAGCTCAAAATGGATGAATTTTTCTTCTCAAAATGGAAGAAAATCTTTCATACTTAGGCTGTAATGCAACTGTCCAGTAAGCCACACACTACAGAACTGGTGACATTTTCATATGCAAATAAACATGGGGATTTGTGCACATGATTTTTAGTAAATTTATGTGTCACGTCATTGAGACAGAGAGGTAAAGTTGGGATAATTTTCATATTTTTTATGCCATAATATGCATAGCTTTAAAAAATCCAGTTAGATTATATCCATTGCCCTCACTAGCAAATCAAAAACTTATTAATCAATGCCAAAATTGAGTATTCAAGGGTTTTTTTCCTGCCGTGTCAATAATATTAATCTCTGAGCCATTTGTAATCATAGGTACCTTTTGGGGTGTTTGCAGACAACTCACTAGCAGACTACCAGAGTACATTTGCAATGAGCACTATCAGTGAAATAATTTGAAAACTCTGCACTAGCTGTACTTAAATAACAGCTACAGCATGTCAGACAATCTCACTATCTAACGGTAGTGCCTGATAACCTTTTTGTATGCTTTACTTACATAAATATCTTTTTTTCCACGACAAAGAGTTCAATAGCTGAGATGCTGCTGAAACACTGGTTGGTGGTCAGAAAGAACATTGCACCCACTCTGCAAAATAGCAAGCAGTTGTTGAAAATGGGATGTAAATGTAGTGTTTCCACTACAGAGTAGTTTTTGGCATGCAAGGATGGCACATTTTCTGGTGCAGTCAAAGGACAGAAAATCAACTGAGTTGGTTTTTGTTTGTTTGGGTTTTTTTTGGTTTTTTTTGAGGGGTTGTGGTTTGGTTTTTTTCTTAATGCAATTTCCTGACTTGTTGAATTCTGATTCTTAGATTGTGAGGCATTGGTCTGCTGCAAACTGTGAGGAACGAAATAAGCAGTATGAGAAGTAGTCTTCACCTTTCCACAAAAAAATTTAAGGCACTTCATACCCACTTTAAAACTTGGCCATTTTTAAGTAAATTCTATGACGTGTTTCAAGGTTAAGAACCCAGAGGTTTCATAGTTGCAAACTCACGTGTCAGGTCAGGTACATACCCCTGTCAAATTGATACACAGACCAGCATAATTTGAAAATCTAGCTTTAGGTGCCTTACTGCTGGTAAATTCAGGTGTGAATAGAAACAGTTGCAAGATTAAAGCTTTAGGTTTAAGTAGCCACAAGTCTGTACATTTTAACCCTCTCAGTTCTGCAGGGACCTTGCTAGAGGGACAAAAGCACATCCTCGCTTCCAAGTCACATAGACTTGGCCTTACCTACTGATGTGAAGGGAAGCACTTGCTTTAAAGAGGTATTAGGCTCCTTTAAAGGGAGCTTTATCAAATTTTTGAGTATCCATTACCTAGACTGACTGACCTGTTCTGTAGTCCAGTAGAGTCCTCTTTAAGTCCAAAGAAAATGGCACCTACAATCAGTCCCAGAAAAGCTGTAACACACACCTAAATGGGAAAAAGAGAAAAGAGGAGGGAAAGTATCATTATCATTGCTTCATTATCATTTCCTGAATGCCAGGATGAGGAAGACAGCTTATTTTCATGCTCCACAGTGTGTAATTACTGGGCTCTATCAGACATCATATTAATGGGATTGTTTTTAACAAGATGCTATGACAGGACTGCAGATGTGCTGGTATTTGCAGTCTGTAACTATTTAAATAGTAGAGATAACAGCTGCCTCAAGGATGTCAATTAAAAGACTGAAGTCTGTGCATCACACATTTTAAATGCTAAATGCAAATGACAAAAAGCTCAGGAAAACTGATGGTATCAGGCAGTTCTGTCATTTTTAAGCCCGAGCAATGCATGAGTCTTAACACCATAAACAACTTGATCCATGGTACCCTCTCGCTAAGATCCTGCCGAAAGGAGCAAATGTCAGGGATAATTCAGCTCCTAAACCAGTTGCAGTGGAAAGCAAGACCAAATTGGAGCAGATTAATGAAAAAAAGGCTTAATGAGCCATGTACCCCTAAAAGAATGCTGGACAAATCCATCCCTAATTAGAGTGGGGAGATAAAAAAGATTGTGAGAAACAAGTCAGGACCATTAACCTCGGGCTATTAAGGAGGTTCTTGAGAGCCTAATTCTTGTCACAAGGTCAGGCTTTTACAAAGCAATTATTAAGGATCTCCATAGTATCAACATACAGGCACACACACGTACTCAAAGCCTTTTAACCTCAGGGATTCTGGACTCGTTTACCTCCACACCAACCATTTATTCACTCATTATATAAACCATGATGAAGATAATTTATACCCCTGGATACAGGCCAATTTTTCTATTGGCTTCTCTAGAACTGCTGAGAATTGCAGTGGGAGTTTTGGTGGTGCTGTGACGGCAGAGTTTGGTCCATGAATTAGGGGATTCCCGAGGATCAGTCACTCTGCAGAGACCAGCTGTACATTCTTTATTTTTGAAGGCAATGTGCAGCTTTGAAGGAGTCAACACTTGCGGTGTTGATCCTTCTGAAAAAGCAGCACTAACAGAGCCTGGTGTTTATCTTCCATGGTGGGTGTTAGACCCCATTGTGGACTTCATGACACCTCATCCAGATGACATCATCACCAGTATGAACAGCCAAATGACCAAACAGCACACACATTACGAGACTGTGAAAATATTTTTGCACTTGAGCCAACTGCCAGCACTTCATTTTGTGCTGAAGTTTAATTTAAAGTATTCAAATGCAGTCTGTTAACTTTTCCTGACAGGGGAAAGGATTTGAGGCCAAACCCCACAGTGCTGAATCTGGACAATTAGAGTCAAATCTGAAGAATGTTCTTGAGAAAATGTGTGAAACTGCTTGGGACCTAATGTGCTTCTGGCTGGGAGCAGCAAAATGCCCTGCTGGGAAGGAAGGGTCTTGCCTCCCAAAGTCTTTCACTAGTCCAAACTTAATTACTGAACAGTCCAACATTTGGGAGCATTCAGGACACCTTCTATCCCCACATTCCTAGATCTTGAGCACTCTTTCTTCAGATGCTTACTGCAGTCAAAATATCAAGAGGCAAAACCATCCCAATGATTCGCCTGATAATCCAGGAGCTGAATAAATTCAATGTATACAACAAAATTATAGATGCAAATAGCCTTACCTGAGCTATGGAAGCCTGAGGGTTTCCTATCAGATTTTTAAATGTGCGCCTGGACACCCATTTCAGCTGGTGAAGGAAGGAATTGGCATATGTGATTTGCCGGAAAATTCCTTTGGTTTTCATTTTATTTCCTGAAGAAACGCTCTCTAAATATGCTTTTGTTTCTTGGTAGTAGGCAGAGTTGGAGTATTTTTCTGCTAACTGTTCAGCTACTGTTTTATCATATTCAGAGCTTTCTTCAGTGCTCTCTGCTGAAAAGATTAAAAAACCAGAAGAATTAAGATGCACATGTAGTTCCAGTGATTCACTGCACTCAGTCCCGTAGCAGGCAGTTCATAAGAGTCTGTATAAATAAGACCAAACCTCTGTGTTTGTCTGTGCAACCTGTCCCACAGGCAGCAGCCTCTCAGCACTCTGACCAGGCAAACCCCTGTCTGCCCAGGGAGTTTCAACCTGGCAGCAATATGGCATTTAATGAAAAAATTATTTTTACATCCCCTTTGCCCCCAAAAGTTTCTGTAAGTGATCTGTTTCACAGATCTGATTACATAATCCTGGACTTCCCAGATTTTTGATCCAGGTAATCCTGCATGTTTCTAATTTGGTCATAAATAAATTTCAGCTGGACCTCCTTTTTTTCTCAACTATAGTGCAGTGTGGGCTTTTCCAATGGCAGATATGATGTGTGTTGCCAGTTATAATATTTGCCAGACCCTGATCACAGCATTTTTGTAAAATGATGGCTGCTCCTTTGGTAAAGATATAGTGAAACTGTGTTTGGGCACACAGAGTATTCATTACTTCATTTGCCCTTTCACTCCTGGGAAAAGAGGTAAGCTATTAGTGAGTGGCAGCAAAAAAGGATGAGAAAACATGCTCCATAAAATAGGTGAGAGCTGATTTGTTAGTTTGGGGATAATTTCTGCCTTTGCACAACTTCAGGGAAACATCAGGTGAGCAGTGGTACCCTATCTCTACCCCTTCCCACCCTGCTCAGAGGAAGGAAAACAGTAATTTCCTAATGGAAAAACTGTTCCATTAGGTAAAATATGCAAGTCGTAACTGCATCAAATTATGTCCTTAACTGGAACAATCGTCCTGGTTTATTGTCTCTGGTTCCGCAGGACTTCAGCTGCTTTGCCTTGAAGATGAAAGAAGCTCTTTCTCTGTGCTGAGGGTTAACAAAACAGTTTCTTAAATTCCCATTCCCACACATGTTAGGACAACTTGACTCAGCTCTGGGTTTCATACCTGTGTTACTTTCATCAGCCTTGTTCATTGCCACGGCGGTGGAGTCTCCATTGATGACGTCCAGGAAAAAGTCTGCGGGATTGTTGTAGGGCTCGCACTGGTAGCCTGTGGTGACAGTGTTACGAGCCCTGAGTGGGGTTGTGTGACTGGCCAAGGGCTGTGCTTGGCTGTCAGGAGCACGGCCACACATCCTGCCCACGGAGCAGTCTGCACCAAGGGCGTGGCAGCCTTCGGAAAGTCCATGATTTCCTGAGGGATGAGCAGCACTGCTGGGCAGCACTGTCAGCAAAAGCAAGGTGACAGCTGGCAGCATGCTCTTCCCAGACCTAGCCTGGGCTTTCTCTAATTAAGATGCACCCAGGAACAGCTCATCCAAATCCACATGTGGGTCAAGAGAGGACACACCCAGGGAAATGCTCAGCCTGTTACAATGCTGGGCTTGCTTGGACACGCTGTGTCCAATTCCGGCCCAGAGCTACTGGCATTTTACTCAAGTTGGTGCAAACCAAAGGTTGGCCCTGCTGGAAGCTGAGCTCACCGATGGACTGGAAGTACTGGATGGCATGCTGGGCCGGGCCATGGTACAGCACTCTCCCTGCAGCCAGCAGTGTCAGGTTGTCAAACAGTCGGAATATGGAGTACCGAGGCTGGTGGATGGAGAAGATGATTGTCTTTCCTTGTTTTGACATCCTGAATGTGAAGAATGACAGAGATGTCAGCTTTGAGAATTGATTCAGTGTTTAGAATTTGAGAATAATAATGAGTTTGAAAGTTCAGTTAAGTCTTGATGAAGTCTGATTAAGTTGCTATGCCAGAGAAGGGAGAAGAAAGGGGAAAAAAGAAAATATTTGGGCCAAATTTACAGTGTCTGTGTGAGAAAAGAATTCTCACTTTGGAGAGAGAGAATTAACAGGTTTTTTCCTACCCTCTTTGTATATTTGGCTCACTGGTAAATAATTAGATGTCTGAACTCCCTGTTTGCTCATTCTAACTGTAATTCAAGTCAAATACAACTGAAGTACAGCAGAGTGGAGTGCTGAGAATGGGAAGCTGTTTCCAAGGCCATCACCTTTTCAGTAGCAGTAGGACAGCGTTAGCAGTGCTGGCATCAAGTCCTGTGGTTGGCTCATCCAAAAACAAGATGGCAGGATCCGTGATGAGCTCCATCCCAATATTGGTCCTTTTCCGCTCTCCTCCAGACACCCCGCGAGAGAACTGGGTGCCAACCTGATAGAAAACAAGAAACTTGTCTTATTTGGCCCAAAGAGAAATCCTTGAGTGAACAGCATCCTACCCACACGGCAGTATTTAGGGAGAGTTGTAAGGAATTTTGGCCCTACTCTCAGGAGCAGATGTAAATGTTATCGCACACACAGCCTGGTTCTTGATGTTAGTATTGCTGGAGGTCTTGTCTTTTTCTCCAATCACTACCTTTCTCTTTCACCTTTCACCTTTCCCTTTCCGTGTAATGCCATATGGCAGCATGAGCACAGTCTGTACAGATCTCCGTACAGAAATGTTATTAATTACTGTGTTACTGAAACAGCCTGTTGAAGTTTACTTTTTTTTTATTCTGCCATGATGAGCCATTTGATTAATTAATAAACCACTTACTACTGGATCATGGTTTAAGCACCTTGTTTACAGGCCTTACCTTGGAATCTGCCACTTTGCTCAAACCCAGTTCCTTGATGATCTGATTCACTCGTTCATCTTTTTCCTGCTCCTTCACTGACTTTGGCAAGCATGAGCACAGTCTGTACAGATCTCCGTACAGAAATGTTATTAATTACTGTGTTACTGAAACAGCCTGTTGAAGTTTACTTTTTTTTTATTCTGCCATGATGAGCCATTTGATTAATTAATAAACCACTTACTACTGGATCATGGTTTAAGCACCTTGTTTACAGGCCTTACCTTGGAATCTGCCACTTTGCTCAAACCCAGTTCCTTGATGATCTGATTCACTCGTTCATCTTTTTCCTGCTCCTTCACTGACTTTGGCAAGCGAAGTGCTGCTGAGAACTTCAGGTTTTCTCTTACAGTCAGGGTTCCCATCACTACATCATCCTTCATTAAAAAAAAAGGTAGATACTTAGTGGTTGCTCAGCAGTTTCTATTTATTCCTCTGAGAACTGCATCTACCTATGTTTTATGCTGTCCTTGCATGCAGAGGAACAGTAGCAGCAGCCAGAACATGCAGTAAGGTGCATCTTCAATGCCTGTGTCATAGCAGAGAGTGGATTTCATGTATGTAATTGTATTTGCCTTAATTCATAAAGCAATGCCATATAGGAACAGCCTCCATCATGCATGATATCAAAATGCATAAAGAGCAAAGTGCTAAAAACTATCCCTTATGAATTCTTACCTTATTCATTTTTTTGGAGGTGTCAAGGGAGAGACTGAAGGGCTGAAGGGGCCTAAGGAGTAACTACAGCTCAGGTCATTATCACAGTGTGTTTGTCAATGCAGCCTCAGCCCACCACAGGTGAGAGCAGGGAGAAAAGAGGGAAGGAAAAGAGAGGTTGGGTCCATGTGGGTTAGGATGAAGGTGTTCCCAACTTGTTTGTCAAAGGAGGAAGGAGGGGAGGTTTTTAGATACCATCTTCTTGTCTCTTGCAAAGGGAACCTGTCAATTGCAGGAAGTTGAGATTTACATGTGGTTTGAGAGACTGCCTTTCTGTAACATGCTGACTACAATTTTAAGGAGTTTTCCTAGATTCTTGGGTCAAGGCAAGGTATTTGCAACACAGCAGCAACTTCTCCCAGTAGAATCCACAGTGATAAAAATTACTTACCTGTACTACGTACCCAGAGGTACATTTAAAGTTGGCAGGCTGAGGAGCTCCATTGATCAAAATGTCACCAGAGAGCCCATTGGGATCCTTCCTTGCAGCCAAAATGTCGAGCAGCCTAAAGGGAAAGTTGGTTACTTTGTCAGATGAACATGCAGGAGGCAAAGCTCTCTGAACCATAAACCCAGCTCACGGAACGAAGAGCTACCTAAAAGCGTATCACATTAAATGTTTGCAATTTAGAAAACCCCCAGCAACTTCCAAGGACTGAGTTTCTTTTGTCCTGGTTTCCTAAGGAAATGAGATCTGTGCAGTTTCGTGTCCATTTTTTCAATCACTTGATTTTAAGCTAGAATGGTGTGTAAGGAGCAAGTGTCAGCAAAGTGTGGACTAAAACTGAATTTCACCTTTCTCATACAAACTGATTGCCTTTTTTGAATTCAAGTATTTCTCGGAAAACAGTGAGGTTTGCACAGACCTAAATAAAAACTCTTTCTCTGAAAGAGAAGTGCATTATGCTAGAAGTGTGCAGTTTCATTTCCCCCTTGGGGTAATTTCTGTGGAGGGCAAAGGGGGCACTTACGAAGATTTACCACTGCCAGTAGGTCCCAAAATCGCATTCAGTCCTGGTTTCATGATGCCACTGTAAGACAAAACAGATAGGTTTTACAAAACAATTAGGGTGGGGTTATTTCTTTGCCTGTTTCAACTGGTAGGCCAGTGTAACTTATCTGTACTACTACTTTCTGCATCCCATTAATTTTGGAATTAATAAAGATGCCTAATCACAAGCAATATTTATGATCAGATTTCACCTTAACTTTTATTCCTAAGCACAGAAACATGACTAAAATGTAGCAAAATCTGTACATATATTTTTACCCCATGGATCTCTACAAGAGAAGCATGCACTTGCTTTAGCCATATTCTGTTCTCTGAACAGAGAGAATAATGGTCCCTGTAGACAGAATAAACTAGGGATTTGTCTGTACTTAAAATGCAGTTGATAGTTTCTCTGTATCTGGCATTAAAGCCCCATGAAACTCAAAAGCCAGATGGAAAAAGTCACAAATGACCCATGTGAGTCAACTGAGGTACCACAACACATGGCTTTTGAGGAAAGCAACAAAACCTTTAAGAGCTCATGTTTAGCAGGTGTGGAAATTCCCTGGGCAAAGAGCAGGACAGACAGAGTTACACAAAAGGGTGAATATTTATGATAGAAACTGGAGTTGGAGAGCTGAAAGTCACGGGTAATTTGAAATGGCATATTGTATGAACACTTGCCACTGAATTTACTGAACTGTGAATGGGCAAACTTTATTCACTGATTATTTGAACAAAGGCCATAATGACATGACTGCTTTACTGCAGTAGTGCTCACTGTTGGGGAAAAAACACCAAAAGAACTCAACAAAAAAATGCCAAAAACCCAGAAACCTTTACATCTCTTCAAAGTTAACCTAACCCTCATATATATTAATGTGTTAAACATTTTAAGTTAAACCCCCCCAAAAATTAACCTTTCCCAAGGCCACCTGAGGGAAGGAGACACAAGTGTGGGGGACAGGCTGTTGGTATCTCAGCTAAACACCCTGGCACAGTGGGAGGATTGCCAGGTAGTGTAGAGCGAGCAGAGCTGGCTGGTGTGCCTCGTGCTGATAGCAACCAGGAGGGCTGTACCCCAGGGCCAGGGGAAGTGAGCTCTCTGATGTACAGGCTCAGCCCAGTGACTGAGGGCCTGGGTTTAAGCACAGCTGGCAGCAAACACAAGGCAACCACACATACAAATAATTCTTCTAAATCTCAATCTGCATATTGTGCTGAATGGCTCAGTGACACAAGTGAAGTCAACTCTCTGGACAGAAATAAAACCTACATGTATTCTAGAGAGATGTTTAAATACGTACTTGACATCTCTCAGAACTTCTTTATCAGCGGTTTTTCGGAAACACAGGAACCCAGTCTTTGTCTTCACACGGTAGCAGATGTTGTGGAAGGTGAGCACGCTTCCTGCCTTGCCAGCAAAGTCTGGTGAGGACTGTTTTCTGCTGGGAATGCCATTTGTACTGGAGTCTGACATCTGAATGCATAGGTGTGGCTGGCATTCTGCCATCTTTCCTCTGGAAGTAAAAAACAGGCAAGGGGAAAGGGAAGATTTGATTAAGTATGAAGAGGAAACATGTGTCTTTTGGGCCCGGTGTTCAGCACTGGGCCTATGGTAGGCTTGGAAGATGCCCATCTAGGAGTCTCTCTTTTGGATAGGAACATTGGGTCCTGTGGGCTCAGACCTGGAGACGACACGAAGCTGATGAGGAGCTGGGTCTGCCAGGGTTAGGGAGGTAGAAGACTTTCCCTCCACCCTGATGGTCTGTTGGGGTGGGCTGACCTTGGGTGGCCACAGCTGCCCACCCAGCCACCCTCTGAGGGGAATATCTACTCTGGAACCTGGACCTCCTTCTCTGGGGTTTGTAGAGCTGTTTCTCTCACATTTTCTCACTTCTCTCTCACAGCTGCTGAACAACAACTTTTGCCCTTTCTTACACAGGTTTCTAGAGAGGCTCTACCAGCACCACTGACACGCTCAGCTTTGTCACACCAGCTGGAGGTGGCTGTGTCTGCCACCTCAGGTGGCACAACCCCACAACCCCAGGATCTTTCCCACAGAATCCTCCCGCTCCAAATACCCCTCAGCAGCAGCACCTGGCCACAGGCAACAACTGTTATATTAATCTAAATAATTTTGCCAAGGATATAGCAACAAGGAAACTGATATGGTTGCCAAGTCTGATATGGGTGACCAGTCCTCCAACTCAGCACAGTTACACTGCTTACAGCAAGGAAGGAGGCAAATTATGAGACAGTTTCAGACATGCTGAATGAATTTGAGAGCCATTAGTAAAAAGGAGCCTTGCAAAAAAAAAAAAAAAGCACCATTTCATCTAACAGGCTCATACGGTCACATAAAAACCCAAACCCAAGCCCTTATCTTGTCAGTTTGCTAAGGCTGCTTGACAGACAGCTTGAGCTGTCCTTTGTGGCTATTGGCACAGTGAAACCTCTGGAAGCTCTACGTTCAGCAACCAGCCTATCTGCACATAAAGCTGGTTCATCTGTCTCCCAGGGATGCTATCCCAAATCTAGCCCAAGATTGCCTCTTCTGAGAAAGCTGCAGTCTTCTGTGCTGACTAAAAGGTAAGGTCTTAATGTTTTACTAATCAGTAATCTTGGCCCAGTGCAAAGCAACTGTGTTCAAAATGTAATTACAATGGGTCTAGCTTTAATTTGAGCTAGAATGCATTTTTAATAAGTTGAACATCAATCAAATGTGCAACATTTAAAATACAGAGGCCTTTTACTGATAAACTGCATACACTCTCACTTGTGCCAGAGAAGATTTACCTACCTGGAGGAGGACAGGTAATTTTATAAGGCTATTTTTTCCTGTAGTTTCTGGGCTAATCTGTCTGGACATAAATCACTACCTTTTGAAAGGATGCTTTGGTAACTCAGAGATGTGTATTCAGAACTGCAGTGGGAGTCTCACCAAGTTCTGAACAGCTGTTTGCCGAGCTGTTTGCCAAATACTCAACCACAGGGGCAACACCAAGGGTAGGCATTAGAAAATCCCTTGAGCTGTTGGATAACCAAGCAGCACAAGGTGAGAGCAGAAGTCAGGAGACAGTGTGACTCCGACTGCGATATATCACAACATATATAAGGTATTTGGATCAGTATTTTGCTTGATCGCATTTTTTTTCTCAGCTTAATATTTCAGTATTGCTGATGCAACATTACAAGCAAATGAGAAAAAAAAATGAGGTAGAGTTTGACCTCAGGCATTATCAACAGAATGGTTACATTTTTTTTTTGTTTGTTTCATTTGATTTTGTTGGGGTTTTTGTCTTTTTTTCCAAAGACTGGCATAAAAACCTAGCTCAACACTTGCACTGAAGTTTCTGAAATGCTCTTTAGAGAACAACCTTTTTTTTTTAGGAATTAAAGAAATTCAGTCTTCCAGACTGAACTAGACAGGTAGACAGTAAGCAGAGAATCATAAACTGTTTTCACAAATAAAGGATGACACTGTTTCCACAGTGTCGTTCCTGAGAACAGACAGTCTGTCATAGTCAAATTTAATCTATCAACCAAGTTATGATGAGATTGTACACATCCTTGCAAAAATGTGTGTAGAAGCTATATAAATAAATCAGGTATGGGAAGAATTACATACACCCATAGCAAACAGCCTCTCAATGGCTATTTAATACAGTTGTCAG
>NW_008240042.1:222966-232426 GCF_000691975.1 Corvus brachyrhynchos
AGGAAAATTCCAGTTCAGGAAGGCTTGATAGCCCAAATTGCCAGACAAAAACAATGTTCTTCGCTATTGTCCCTTGGGAAAGCATTAACTACTGGCAGCTGTGAGCAGAGGCTGGCTTCAGGTCTCACTGGACCCCTGGTGTAAGTTGTTACAGCCCTTCCTGGCTGCAGGGTGCTTGTGCCACTTGCAGGGACAGGATAGGGTGCTGTAGGTGGAACACCTGGAACATGGATTTACCTGTGTTCTGTTCCTCCCTTCAGAAAAACGTGTATTGGTGGGGACATGCCATTTATCAAAGTTAAAAAAAAATCTGCTTCAAAGGTGACAATACTGAAAATAGCATTTTACACTTTCAGAGCTGCTAGAATTTATTGCAGAAAGAAATTGCAGAATGCTCATTTGCTTAAAGCTGGAGTGGTTATTTCCTCTGTGTGAAACCTGTGTTGGCTGCTCTGTTCTCAAAGGGGCATAACCACTGCAAGGTCTCCACCACAGCACCTCCTTTGGCTGGCAGAATGACAGGACTCTGGACATGCTGCTGGGAAGGGGCTTGAGGAAGTCCCAAGCCCCAGCTTCTGCCTCTGAGCAGGGCTGGCACCAACACGAGATGGGGTCAGCGGTGGTGCTGCGTGGGTAATCTGTGGAAGCCTCTGAGAGTGGCAATTTGGATCTCAGCTAACAGTGTGCTGGGAGAAGATGAAGTGCTGACAATAGAAATAATGCTCACGTGCTAGAATTAGGCGTTTGATTTGCTTTGCTTTTTTGCATGCCTCTTTTTCACCGTAAAGAGTTGTAGCGAGATAATCAGTTTGGTATTTTGAAAATCAACATTCCCATTTCTGATCTAGCAATAAACTTCACCAGACAAACAGAGGGTCCTGCTCCTTCACAGCGAATGTAATTATCAGCTGTTTGCAATTGCTCCTTAGAAACGGAATCTCTAAAATATTGCAGCTTTTAATTGTTTAAAAAAAATTGAGTTTAATGTGATATACAGCCATGAAACATTTTAAGTCAGAGCTTTTGCAGGACAAAGAAACAACCAAGATGAATGTTAATAGAATAAATTCCTATGCAAATTTTAAATGAAGTTTCTCAGATTTCATTGCCAATGGCTTACAAATATTTACTTTAGATCAGAAATGAGCAGGAGATTCAATGACAACATGTACTGCCTGCTGTATTCAGAAGTATTTGTTAACTTCAATAAAGTGTTTCATATCCTTATCATATCAAGCCTGGCTATAACACACTTTGCATCAGCAAAATAAAAAACTTATAAACTCAGGAAATTTTGTAAATTTTGGTTTGCCAAATAGTTCTAAAACATTTTTATTGCCTTTGATTTCAGCATCATTTCAGCTCAAGCCTAATAGAAAATCCTTTTCTTCAGAGATATTTAGTCTCAGAAAATTTTGTCAGGAGACGAAGTACTGGATCTAGAGATTTAACCTTTCATTAATGGCAAAATGAAACTACTTTCTTAAAAACAACCAAGAAATCTCTTTGCCCACTGTTTCAATGCACATAAAATGAAAGTCTCAGTACAGTCACTTTCCTGAGTATTCTTCTGAGACTTGTAAAGTAGAAAGTCTCATTTTTCCTACACACACAGGGGCACTGAACAAAACCATCAAACAACGACGAAATGTGCTACAAAGTTCAATTGATACAAACCCACTTGAGCCTCAACAATACCATACCTGGAGTCTTTCAAACAGTTTCAGTAAAAGTATTTGTGTGCCTTAAGATATATTGTCTATACAAAAAGCTAAGGAACATTTATTCCCGTCAGTCTTCCTGCAAAGCTTTTGGCACCAGAGGGATTTGCAGTTCAAGTAGAAAAAAACCATAATACTAAAAAACAATACTTTAGGAGGGGTAGTAAAATTACTGGTAACAGAATTCAGACGTGCATTTTTTAAAATCCAGGCAGTTACTCAAAAGATTTTATCTCTGTAGAGAATAAGCATTGAAGTTACTTAAGGAGAAAGAATTTTAGAGACAGAAGCAGCTTTCAGCAGAATTTTCTAAAGGAAGCTGCCCCAAACCCTTTTTAGAAGCAGTCTTTTTTTTTCTGGATACTTGAACATGCCAGAGAAACCACAATTAAGTGTGTTATTATTTCTCATATTTTTAATGGGTAGAAAGTTAAGTCTTGCAACCTGCAGGCTGAGACAGTACTGTATGTGCATTTTGGACTTGGGATATATATAAATTCACAGAAGTTGTAAGTATACCTTTTCTACCCTGCTTCTTTAGCCATTTCCAGGGATGTGGACTGACCAGAGAATTTCTGTGGGGATGCAAAGGGGCCAGGACCATATAGTCCTCTTTCTCAGGAACACGTGCAGGAAATTAAAAGCGTTTGAGTAAATAAGGATAATGCGATTCTGGCAGTCTGTAAGTTAATTGGCATCCGATTTACCGGGGATTTGTAACCTACCTTCCATGAAAAGAGCCCTGTGTATTAACTGGGGACCGAGTAAGCAGCGCATGGTGCGTGCAGGCATTTGCATGCACGTGGATGTGCATGAGGGAACACCGAGGATGGCAGCTCCTGTAAAATTTTCTCATTTTTCACCTTTTTACTTGTTTTAATTTAAGCCTTGAAACTTCCCTTCTCCCCCCTCCCCCCCCCCAGCATTTTATAAAGCACATTTTCATTGATTTCTTGCCTTCCCAACAAGATCCCTTGAAAAGCTAGGAGAAGGCAGGCGAGCGTTTCGCTGTGATTTCCTTGGCTGTTGGAGAAAAACAGCTGCTGAATATAATTCCGCAGCAATGGCACGGTAAGCAATTCCTGGGCGAGGAAGCACGCCACTACACCGAGCTAAAGGTGCCTCAGTAAAAGGGCTGAACTGCTGCTACCGACTCACTCACCAGCAGCAGGTCCGGGTCAACGCTGCGGGGCTGCTGAGGAGGTGGCAGAGGCGCTGGGAGGCATGCAGGATCCAGAGAAGGGAGGAGCAGGAGGTGTACAGGAGCCCAGCGCCGACGGCTCGCTCAGCTTGCGGGACAGGGCAGTGCCACCCGGATCATCACATCTGCTGCAGGACGAGCTGGCAGCTGGCTTCCCTGCGCTCCGGCACCCGGGGAGTCTCCACCCTCTCTGTACGCTGGGGAAGCCACAGGGCCTTCTGGGGGGGGCAGGGCCAGGGCGAGCCACAGCCTTCACCTTTTCTCCTTTTAGCTGAACAAGTCGTAAGCGGCAAGGGCAGGACCTCGCCGGGAGCTGCCCCAACCCTACCATGCCAGTAGCGGTGACACTGAGTGAAGGAGAACATCTCCACCTGCCTGAGGCTTGCAACCATGGACAGCTGGCAGGGTGGGATGAATGCCAGCATGGCATGTTAGAAAAGGCTCACCTGGCTATGGTGTCTTCTCTCCCAGTGTCCTGAAGGTGGGTATGTTTTCCTTCAAAATGTTTCCTTCAAAAATGCAGAGGCTTTTCTGAGCCCATCAGAGCAGGGTTTTCACAGGACAGTATGTGGGCATGTCATTGGTGCTGTGGAAGGAACCAAAACTGAGGCAGCCATTGTTACAAAAGGTAGGAGCGCTGGTCCCCAGCTGAGGTTACTGGGCAGCATCAGCCACAGCTTTCCAGGAGCTGTGCTAACACTGGGTGCAGGATCAATGATGGGCATGCCACCTCTCATATGTGCTCTCTGATAGAGCTTTGCTTTCCAGGACAGTTGTAGCTTCCAATAACCCCAAAGATGAGGTTGAGCAAACTTTGGGGGATGCTGAAGGAACTCATTTGGTTCTGTTGGCGCCATCCCACATGATGGCTCTGCCAGAGCTTTGACAAATGCACAAGGCCATGGAGTCACAATCTTTCTCCTTGGCAGATGACTCAGAAGAGTACACATTATGGATAGTTTTCAGTTAAAATAATGATTTTTATCCTCTCTTTTTCCTAGCAAGACTTATCACTAATTATTAAACATCAAGGCTGCCTGTAAGAGCTCTCCTGTAACGAACACCACAGAGCCAGATTTTTCAGGTGGCTGTAACTTGGGATAGGTAAGTATATCATTGCTCATGAACCATGCTCCTGAGACCTTGTTCTTTCCTTTAGCAATGATTTTATAATAATTAACCCTCTACTGTATTTATATGAGACTTTTAAGCATGCCAGCAGCTAGTGAAAATCATTTCATAGTCCCAGTGGCATTTGAGAAGATGCACATGTGACCGAATAGGTGCAGAAATACTGTTATCTCATTCAGGGAGCATATCTGCAGCCTGGGCCGGAAACCTCAGTAGACAATTTGTAGTATCAGATCTGGGCTATTCCCAGGCAGCTTGGATGCAGGACTCAAAGGTGTTCTACGTAAGTTACTATACTGGGAGGATTTGTTGACTCTCTTGAAGGCAGAGGCCCTGCAGAGAGACCTTGACAAGCCAGAGGGCTGGGAAATCACCAACCACATGAAGTTTAAACAAAGACATGTGCTGTATTTTTCACCTGGGATGGGGCAACCCTGGATGTACGGACAGACTGGGGAATGAGAGACTGGAGAGCAGCGCTGTGCAAAGGGACCTGGGGGTCCTGGCTGATGGAGAGTTGAATGTGAGTCAGCGGTGCCCTGGCAGCCAAGAGGGCCAGCTGTGTCCTGGGGGCATCAGGCACAGCATCGACAGCTGGGCAAGAGAGGGGATTGTCCCGCTCTGCTCTGCACTGGGGCGGCCTCACCTCCAGTGCTGGGGGCAGTTTTGGGTGCCACAATATAAAAAAGACATTAAGCCATTAGAGAGGGTCCAAAGGAGGGCAACAAAGATGGGGAATGTTCTAGAGGGGCAGCCATACCAGGAGTGGCTGAGGTTATTTGGCTTGTTCAGCCCTGGAGAAGAAGAGAGTGAGGGGACACCTCATTCCTTGTGAGGGGAAGAGGAGGGGCAGGCACTGAAATCTTCTCTGTGGAGACACTGACAGGACCCCAGGGAATGGCCTGAAGTTGTGTCAGAGGAGGTTTAGGTTGGATATTAGAAGCAAGTTTCTTCACCCAGAGGGTGGCTGGGCACTGGAACACGCTTCCCAGGGAAGTGGTCACAGCTCCAAGCCTGACGAGAGTTCAAGAAGATTCTGGACAATACTCTTAGGTACATGGTGTGGTTCTTGTGACTGTCCTATGCCAGGCCAGGAGTTGGACTTTATGATCCTTCTTGGGTCCCTTCCAACTCAGGATATTCCTCTATGAGTTAGGAAAAAACAGAGCACTTGCACAAGATGCAGAGAGAGGTGCTGTTGCTCTCAGCATGACTGGTGCTCATGCTTAAACCAACAAACCAACAACAAAAGGAGATGAAAAACTGTGGTTATTTTGTTTGCACAGATATTTGTTCTACTGTTAAGAGCCAATATGATTTGGGGTTTTTTAACTGTGAGCACAGGTATCCTTGTGATCGTTTCTGAGTGCATCAATTCACAGTTTTTCCTGTCTTCAGGCATGGAGCAGACTGTCTGAAGGAAAGCCCCAGCTTGCATTAGAGTCTGAAACACTGAGTGAAAGGAATTCAGCCTGTCTTTATGCAGTTTCAGGAACTGGCCAGGAGCAATTTAATTTCACTGGGAAGTTTTTTCTCTTAGACACGTGTAAGTGAGTCTGAAGGGACTGTGTTATCAACTCTGATAGCTGCTGAGATGCTTAATGGTCTTGTATAAGGATAAAACAGAACCATTCATATTCAAATTAGTAATAGAAGAAATGCACTGTAGGAACACGATTCCTCAGAGATAAGGTTATAGATTTCATTAGGGAGAAAGAGGGCACACTCTGGCGTCTCATTGGCTTTGCTGCTGCAGGGCTCCCCAGGAGATCAGGTGGACCCAGGGTTCATGTACTGCTGCAGGGCTCAAAACCTGTGCCCTCAGGAGTGCAAAACTCGGTAATAAATTCTACCCTCATAAATTTTTTTCTATCTTACTGTCTCCAAGGCCGTGCCTACCCCAGGTGCTTGTCAGATAAGAATGCATGACAAGTGACAATCCTCATCTGTCTTTGGGCAAACCTGTGGTGTATCGCAGGATTACTTAATGTTAGTAACTGATTGAACATGGAGTTCAACCTTTCACACTTGTGTTTTGTGCTTGGTCAGATGTGAGGCACACCCACAACATGCAGCTGATCTTTGGTCAGTTCACAACACATAAACCCTGAGATGTTACACACACTATAAGTGAGGTATCCCCTTATCAGACAATGCTTCCAAGCAGCTTCCATGTGCTGTTTAAATATTAAATCTGGCAGAAGGTCACTACCAGCTGTCCATTAACCAAAACAAAAGGTGGAATCTGTGCAGCAACCACACCAGCCAAGGAGAGGTACTGGGCTGTGACCCTTCTTTGTTTAGAGTTGAATGAGGCTCTGCACTTCCACCTCAGCACTGGAAGGCAATGTTGAAAAACATAATAAAAATTTATTAGAGGGAGGAGAAGAAAACACATTTTGTATGAGTAATTGCTACTGAAAGACTTGAGGTGATGAACCTCAAGGAAGGGATGTAGAGGTTGAATCTAACGTTACTCAATATGATGCTCACCGGGAATTCTCCTGAGCTGCAGATCAGGCTGGCGTGGAACAGTACAGTACTTCCAGCTTGGTGTCAAACCTCTCGGGAATCATTTGGTCTGCCTCATTTGCCCTGGAAATAACATGATGAACCTTTCCCCTGTAAGGCTTAACATTCCCATATCAAATGACTTCGACTGTGCCCCAGAAAAGTACCAGTAAAATCACTGTGATGTTAACATCACACATTTTACTTGAGTGGGAGGTTTCCTACCAGGTTCTCTGATGCTCAGAGTGAGATGCATTTCACTGATGTGTTCCAGCCTCCTGAATTTAGGCTTAGAGCTATAACCCTTCACAACCCTGCTTTGTCTTACAGGTGTTTTGACTCTACGTTGCTTTTCAGGCCAAAGCCTGGCTTACTTGAGAATTAACATACCTAGGAAATATCTAAGAGCTCTGTTTCCTCTCGGTGAACACAACAGTTCCTTAAGCTGCTAACACCAGCTAACACCTTTCCATGTCTGCAGTTGTTTTCCTTCCCAGCTCTCTGATTTCTTTGAGACAACAAGTCCCAGGGAGGGAGTCGAAGCACCCCTGTGGCAAGCACTGCATCCTCTGTGAAATGTCCCAAACACAAACAAAGGGCAAGGACAGCTAGATAGGTACCCTCAGAGATTATGCATCTATTCATGGATGTTCTAATATGTCCCAGCGACTGAGGTGTTTCCTTCTCACTGCTAAATTGCTGTGATCTTGTGCCAGAGCAGAAATGTCCAGTCATGGGGGAATTTCCTGTGGACAAACGGCAGCAGCAGCAGGGCAGTGCTGAAAAACTGTTCTTCTTTCGTGTGCTGGACTGTGAAGCACAGAAGCAAGTGGAGCTCTCAGCATCCTTCTTCCCTGGTGCCCTCTAGTGACTGACACTCTGCTCTCCCGGCTCACGCTGCAGAGATTCCTGAAACACAAAGCTGCTTAGGGGCCAGGCCCGGGGGAAGAAAAGAAATAGTACCGAGTTTGTCCATTAGCAATAGTGTGGGATGTGAAACTTGGTGGTAAAGAAGTGAGGGCTTCGGTGGGTCGATGCCGCGTTTTTCCCTGATGGGTCCCTCGTGGACCGCTTGGGCGGCCCTCTGCCAGCACCCACGCATGCACACAGTCTCACCTTCACAGGTGGTCACGAACAGCCACTCACACCCACAGTGTGTGCACGAACCGGAGACAGAGAGGCGAGAGGGGTTCTCTATATGCAATTCCGAGGCGTTTAATGACAACACCCCGAAGGGAACAGAGGCAAGAACAACAACCGACAGTCCGTGCCCGTTTTATTGAAAACGCCCAAAGGCGGGCAGAGCATCCAAAACCAATAGTCTGAGGGCTAGGGGGCAGAGGCAAGGCTGAATGACATAACAGAAGCCAATGGGAAAAGGGATGGGAGGGGGAAGAGTGCCAGTGACCAGCAGCATGTAGACAAAGGGAGAACTTTCTAGCACAGTTTTATAAGGAGAGACCACTTTTAAGGCAACTTGAGGGGTGTAAAGTGGACTTAGCCACCGCAACATGGTGGTCTGGTTTAACTTGCCTGTACTTCATGCAGGCAGCACCACCACTGCTCTGCTGCAAAAATGGAGGAACAGCAAAAGAGCTTATTGGAAACGTAGAGAACCACCCTGGAACCACCCTGCTGTTTCAGGAGGGGCTTGCATTAGTTGTGCTTTTACCACCATCCACTACATCAACACACTGCGTTAGCCTTGAAGAGAGAAGAGTTTCAGAGAGTGCCTGATCTGATGCTCAGGGTCATGCCTCACTGCATCATCTCATGTCCCTGTGGGATCAGTGCAGAGCTGGGGATGTTTAGTCTGGAAAAAAGGAGGCCCAGGAGAGACCTTATTCTCTACAACTACCTGAAAGGAGTTTGTAGAGAGGTGGGGATCAGCCTCTTCTCCCAGGTAAACAAATGATAGGATGAGAGGAAATGAGAAGAAATTTCCTCAAGTTCTGCCAGGGGAGTTTTAGGTTGAATATTAGGAGAAATTTTGTCATGGAAAGGGTGGTCAGGCATTGGAACAGGCTGCCCAGGGAAGTGGTGGAATCACCAACCCTGGGAGTGTTAACAAAATGTGTAGATGTGGCACCCGGGGATGTGGTTTAGTGATGAACATGGCAGTGTTAGGTTGATAGTTGGACTCGATCTTGGAGGTGTTTTCCAACTGTAATAGTGTGCTTTGTGGGATGGGCTGTCTCCCGTTTCTGGGAGTTCCTCAGACTGTTTGAAAACACCCCCCAGACTTAATTTCTGCCTCTGGAGGCAGTAGGAGCATCCCTTCTCTGAACTGTGCTTGGAGCCCAAATAGCTCAGGGCTTCAAATATCCTGAAGTGGAACATCCATTGCCTGTAATTAGTGTAAAGAGTGCGCAACAATAAGGGGAATGCACTCTTAGTTTAATAAATGAAATTTATTAGTAATTAAGCAAGTAGAATGTGAGCAAAAGCAGCGCTGGGTGACAGGGGAGTCTCCGCTCCGCCAACTGCCACGTTTTTTAGCTTGTACAGAGTCCTTTATATATGGTTTTTTCTTCCGCTTTCCTGTCTTTCCAGGTGGTTGTTATCTAGTTTCTCTGCGCATGTGCGTTGTGTTGCTAGGGGGTCTTCTTCTGCCTTCTGGTGGTCGTTGAGGCTGAAGCCAGAAGTCTTCCTCCATAGTCCTCTGAATGACCCCTGTTTTTCTCTCCCATATTTGGTATCTTATCTCTTTACTTACATAACATAAGCGGAAGCGGTACATATTTGGTACTACATATTTTACAGGCTGCAATGGCACATCTTTGGCAATTCATATTGTTCCGGATATACGGGCTAATTCTGCAAGCGTATCCTCCTTCAGCTACAGAGGATAACTTGTCTACCTCCATAGTTTAATAAACAATTGCAGCTTTTAACA
>NW_008240042.1:240062-242985 GCF_000691975.1 Corvus brachyrhynchos
CGCCTCTGCACCCTAAGGGTGGTGTTTTACATTAAACTAGGGTGTTCAATACAGCGATACATTGAGAAAGTCAGTGCCATCCGAGTCACGGCACCAAAATTGTAAAGAGTGCGCAACAATAAGGGGAATGCACTCTTAGTTTAATAAATGAAATTTATTAGTAATTAAGCAAGTAGAATGTGAGCAAAAGCAGCGCTGGGTGACAGGGGAGTCTCCGCTCCGCCAACTGCCACGTTTTTTAGCTTGTACAGAGTCCCTTATATATGGTTTTTTCTTCCGCTTTCCTGTCTTTCCAGGTGGTTGTTATCTAGTTTCTCTGCGCATGTGCGTTGTGTTGCTAGGGGGTCTTCTTCTGCCTTCTGGTGGTCGTTGAGGCTGAAGCCAGAAGTCTTTCTCCATAGTCCTCTGAATGACCCCTGTTTTTCTCTCCTATATTTGGTATCTTATCTCTTTACTTACATAACATAAGCGGAAGCGGTACATATTTGGCACTACATATTTTACAGGCTGCAATGGCACATCTTTGGCAATTCATATTGTTCCGGATATACGGGCTAATTCTGCAAGCGTATCCTCTTTTAACTACAGAGGATAACTTGTCTACCTCCATAGTTTAATAAACAATTGCAGCCTTTAACATTAGCATACCATGTCCAGGAGCTGGAATGACCTGAAACTCAGGAGAAACCCAAGTGTCCCTAACCCAAGGTGTAACAAGGGGAGGAGGTCTGCTGGCAAGAGCATCTTGTACCTCAATGGCAGAGCAGCCAGAACCATGATTTGGAGCTGGAGCTGGAAGATGCAGGAGTTGAAATCACTTGGAGCATCAAATACCTTGAGCTGTAAGCAGCTGGAGCAGCCATCAGCCAGAACTGTGAGAACCAGAAGTATCTCTAATCCAAAGTGTCCAGTAGCTGAAGTGCCTATCAGCTGGAACCAGGGTGTCTTTCACCCAAGAGCCACATGGGCTGTCCCCTACAGGGAGCCCTTCCCAGCAAGGAGCCTGGCCTCTTCCTTTGGGGATTAAATACATGTCACATGCTCCTCACTGTGTGGAGGGTCACTCTTAGTCCCATTCCTGACAGCAAAGTGAGATGAGGGTGACCCTGGCTCTTCTGGGCAGCCATGCTCTGAGGGACCGCAGGCTGTGGGGGCAGGTGAGGAAGCAGCACAAGGCAGTGGTACCCCCTCTGTACCTAAAAAGAGGAGAGACACTAGTCAGTCAGAGCTCCGGGGAGCACACCCCAGAGACTCTCAGGAGATGCCTGTTCCCCTCCCCATCCAGAAGAGTCACGTCTCTCTCAGAAGGGCAGCCCAGGAAGGGCATCTTGCTTAAACCCGCCTGCTAAGCAGGGTGCACTTCACCCCCACTGTGTGCACAGGGACTGTACCCACAAACACTGGGCTGTCCCCAGTACTACACAGAACTGCTGGCAACGGGGTACAGCTGGGCCAGACCCCAACAGCTGTTGGTTCACCTTCCCTGAACTCCCTTCCCAGCTCCCAGCCCCCCAAATGTGAGGCACAGACCTCGTGGGTGGGGCTTTGGTCTGGGGGGCTGTGGCACTGAGACCTTTTTGGCATTGTTTGCCTCCACATGTATTCATGCAGAGGCAGCAGGAGCAGACCCAACCCAGCCAGCCATGGTTATCCTGGGCTTTTCCCACCCTGGCCAGCAGCGAGAGACCGCCCTGACAGCATGCTGGGTGTGGGGCTGTTTGGTCGTCACTTCAGGCACTCACCGGGCATTGCCTGCAGAGCTCCTGTGTCCCCTGACACTCCTTGGATGAGGTAGGCACTTGTGCCTCTCGCCCAGGCTTGGAGCTGGCTGCTCCTGGCTCCTGGCTGCTCCTGGCTCCTTGCTACACCTTCACAGCACTGCCTGTGCAAACAAGAGCCCCGTGAGGACACAAGGGCAGAGCTGGGTCAGGAAGGACCCGTCTCAGCACCAGCAAGGAAAACGATCACCACAACGATCCTGGCCTCGAGGGAGGCATCATAAGGAAACCACAATGATCCTGGCCCCAGCAAGCTGGCAGCGGCCTGAGGGAAGGTGAAGAAGAACAATGCAGGACCCCTCGAGTCGGAAGGGAAGGCTTAACATTGCTGCCAGAAACGCCTCAGGACCAGGAAAATATCTCTGTTCCTGCCATCCCTCGTCCTTAAGCAGCCGGGGCACGGGGACAGCTGCCAGCCCAGGGCTGACGCCGACCGGGAATTCCTGGTACCAAGGTGCCTCGCCTGGGGGTGCTGCGGGCACGTCCATGTACCTTCATGTCCCTGGGACGTGCGGTCCATCCCAGTGGCGCTCAGCCCGAGAGCCCCGGTGCTCCTGGGGCAGGACAGATGAGGAAGTGCCGAGTCCTGGCACTGCGCTGGAACAGCCTGCAGGGATCTCACGGGAAAAACGGGATCCCTGCGGGAAATCCAAGCTTATCACGCGTCCTTGTGTGCGCCATAAGGGTGGAACATCGGGAGTGACTGGCTGGGCCGTGCGACAGCCAGGGACCGCCCGCGCAGGGACCGGGATACGGGCGGGTGCAGCTCTGGGTTTGTACGGCTCCGTGATGTGGATCACCTGCGACGAGAGGCTTTTCCTGCCTGCCTGCTACTGGCAGCAGTTTGGCAAGGGTCGTGCTGGTAGCACCTCAAATAATGCATATAGGTATGCCTACAGGTAAGTGATCATGAGTACGTACTTGCTTTAGTAGTGGCCATTGGTAGTAACTTTTAATAAAGAAATTCACAGAATCAAAACCTCCATGTCCTTGTGTCTGCTCAGCAGCCTTCTGGCTGCTTCTGGCTCACTGTGGAGGACACAGGTCCCTACAGGGTTCATGGCTTTGGTCCCTGGTCCCAATGGACCAACCCCTGCATGCGCTGGAGGAGAAAGAGACCTGGAGGGGAGACTCCATGATCAAGG
>NW_008240042.1:243079-252354 GCF_000691975.1 Corvus brachyrhynchos
AAGAATGTTAGCATGAATGACTGTCAGGGAAGCCCAAAACAACCTCCTGTGAGAGGAGAGATGGAGGCAGAGGGCCTGCACCCGTCCTTGGAAAGAGAGGACCTCAGCATGCCTGGCTGTGTGGCTTTGAAGCCCTTGATCCTGGGTGCTCCCAGGTCATCCATGAGCTGCTGCAGCAGCTGGGCTGCTGCTGAACTGGCCACCTCAAACCAGGCAGCTGCCTGTGTTGTGGGCTGGGTCTGAGCCCAACCCTGCTCTGTGCTTGTCAGGATGCAAGTGGCAGGGATTTAGTACAAGCAGCCAGGAGGGAGCAGAGATGACCCAGCATGCCTGTGGCCACCCGTGACATCTGTCGCCACAGCACGGACACTGTCAGCTCCCAGCTCCGGCTGCCACCACAGCACAGCCGCTTTCTCCTGCTTCTCTGTGCACAGGTTTATGTGTATGAACACACCCATACGCGCAGTCAGCAGCGGCACAGCCTCACCCCTGCACACCGGGGGCAACTGCAACGGGAGTTGTGATGGTGCAAACAGGGGAGTGGAAGAAGTATTTTTGAATAAATCCCGCTCCTGTCCTGAAGGTGCCAGCACAGAAGCACAGACATGACAGAGCCTCTGGGTCCCCTGCAGCCCACTCTGGGCAAAACCCACCTTTTTCTCTTCAAAGCAATAAACCTTAAGCCGGTCTGAGCCAGAGCAACCCCAGTCCCAGACTTACCTCGTCCCTGTTTGTCACCATGGCAGGCAATGGATAAACCCTTGCACCCCTAAGTCCCAGCTCTTCCACCACAGCATATTACACCTAACACCCACAGCTGCAGGGGTCTGACCCACAGAGAAGCAGCTCCCCTGTGATGGTCTCTTGACAATGTTTGTGTGGGGAAAGAAGAATGAGACTGGGAATCCCACAGCATCACCATCACTCCCCACTTGTGTCTTGGTGCTGGGGACAGTCCAGGTAGCAGTAGGGATGGGATCACTTCTCTTGGGCCTCTCTGAGCAGCAGGCAATGCTGTCACCAGCTCTGCCCATTAGCAGTGTCCACAGAGAAGTTGTTCCCATAACAGATTTGGCTTTTATTTTATTTTCTCCTCACTGAATTTTGTGGTCTGGACTCATTCCAGCGTAGGTGTGCAAGAGAAAACCTTTACCTGACAACCTCATCATGGCTCTGACCACACAGCCTAGAAAAGTACAGCACTGATTCTGGTGCTGCAGAAGGACACAGAGACATAAATAACAACACATGGGCAGGAAGACAGGCAGTGCTTTTATTGCTGGCGTTACCAGGGAAGAGGGGATCAGGCACAGCGAAGGCAAACTCCTCACGGTGCGTTTCCCAACATCCAGGGCAGCAGCATCTCCTGCCTGCAGTGGCTCCACAGGGTGCACTGAAGATGGCAGCATCTGCAACAGGACAGGAGAGGAGGGTCACCCTTTCCTCAGCCATTTCTGCTCCGTCACTGCAGCAACCCTGTGTCTGGAGTCAGGTGTCAGTGGAAAGGGAGACTGCGGGAAGGCACTGGGTGCTGTGCAGCAGTGAGGTAAGGCAGCACCAGCAGCCCCAGCTTACCAGAATATGCCCTGCGCCTTCCTCCGGTTGATGTCTCTCTTCAGCTGGCAGAGTGAACATGAGGTGCACCATAGGACAGTGCAAAAGTCTCCCAGGATGGAGCCCTATGGAGCAAGGGACATTGCATGAGTAACCCCTTCCCACACCAACCTTTAAGCCTTTCAGCCTTTCTATTTGCACCCCTGGGCAGCTCACCCGGGCCCTGCAGCACACTGTTGCTCATATTCAGCAAGGGCTGGGGTGAAGTGGTGTGTGGTGTGATTATCTTCAGCTCACAGTGGTGAGGCAGATGTGTCCCTGACTCCCAGCCTGCCGGGATGCCCATGCAACTCCCTGCCTGTGTACTTCCCCTTGGGCACCCCTTTCTCCTTCCCTGAGCTGAGTCACTGACCGGGATGTTGTATTTGGTGCGGTACAGGGTCCTCATGGCCACACTGGAGCCACACAGGCAGCACTCGTCCATGTCCCCAGCCACTTGGCAGTCCAGGCAGGGGAAGCAGAATATCCCACAAAGACCTGTAGGACAGTGAGACGTGGGCTTGGCTGAGGGGTGCAAAGATGGAGGAAAGGGGGGAAAGCCAGCCAGGAGCTGTGGCTCTTGACATCAGGCAAGAGCTGCTCTGCCTCCAGTACCCACAGGAGTGGGGTTTGCAGCAGGGGTTATGCTGCAGAAGGAGCAGGGAAAAACACAAGGACAGTCGGAGCAGCAGTCCAGCAGCCCTGTCTGCCACTCCCCCGGCTGTTGGGCAGCTGAAAACTGGGGTTGGACTGTGATCACGGTTTGAGAAGCCATTGCCAGCACAGGGTCAGGTCACTCCAGGCAGCTTGTGGTCTGAAGGAAAAGCCATCAAAGGAAGATGCTGCAGGTCTTTCTGAAGTAGGTGTCTTGCTCAGGCTGCTGCATTCAAAGAGAGAGCTCCCTGGGGAGTCCCCACTGCCAGGGGACTGCCACCCTCACCACAGAGGGGGGGCACAGCTCTGCCAGAAGCTGCCACTACCCCCTGAAGCAAAGCCCTCCCCAAAACCAGTCTCCCACCAAAGGCAGCAGCACATCATCCCTTGCCTATGCAAGTAAAATGCCTCTGTGAAAACAGAGGTCCTTCTGCTTCAGAGCTGCAGTGCTTCAACACTTCAGACCTGTCTTCTCATCTCCAGGTCAGCTTTCATCATTGTCTGCATAAAATTGTCTGTGTTTTGGGCTGATTTTTGGTTTTATTTTTTGTTTATGATCACAGTCTCCCAAAGCTGCTTGGTTCCAGCTTCCCCAAGCTCTCAGGAGTCACCTTAATCTTTGCTTCGTTCTGTGAGGATCTCAGCCTATACTCTTCCTCCTCTCCCTTCCTTCTTCCCTTGCCTTTTTAGTGTGCTTCAAGGCAGTGGGTTTTCCTTGTCTCTTTCCATCACCCTAAGCCCTGTCACCAGTTCCTATCCCTCCTCCACTTGACTGTCTGTGCCAACACCTCATGCCCCTCTTCCTCAGTCTCCTGGGGTCACCATGGCCTGTGGAGTTCCTCTCCATCCCATCCTTCCTCAGTGAGGGGCAGCATCCTCTGAGGGCAGGAAAGCTCCTGCTCCACAGCACCATCCCCAAAATCACCTGACCAATGTAACAACTCCACCTGCACCTCCATCAGGGGCCCCTTCCCTTCCTGCCACCCTTGCAAGGCACAGCACTAACCTCTGCCACTCTCAGTTTCGTTTTGGAGCTTTAATTAAAACAAAACAAAACAAAACAACAAAAAAAAAAGGAGGCTGCTCCCACAGAAGTCCCATGCAGACACACTCCCTGCCCTGTGTCCCAGCTCTGCACCACTTTGTTAGGCGCTTGAAGAGGATTGTTTTCACACCAGAATTGCACATTTACACGAAGTTAAGTATTAAACAACACAAGAAATGTGGTGGAACAATTACTGTGCCCAGCACTCAGACGATGCCATTGAGCTCATTACCCACATTGGAGAGGCACCAGCTGTGGCACTGTGTTTGTACTGACTAATGCCAACAGGTGGCAAAGGGGTGGCTCCACCAGCAGCTCCTGTGGCTCCCCAGTATTTACAGACTGTCCCAGGCACAGCCTGTTGCTGTAGGGCCAACCCTGGTTCCTGGTGGTCCCAGGAAGAGGAAAAAGATGGTTGAATTATGGTGTAAGAGGGAAGAAAGCTGGTAAAAATCTCCACATGGTTCGCTCCTGACTTTGCAGCTTTCTGCAGGCAGTGGAAGCATGGCTGGGCTGTCCCTGTCTGAGACACCTGTGAGTGCAGCAGGGGACACTGCACCCACTGTCCCTCTCCAAATGCCTCCTGGCCCTGCCCTGGCCAGCTGGCCCTGTTTGTTCATCCACGAGATGCCAGGTAATTCCCAGCACCTCTGCAGCCAGTGTAGCACCTCCTAGCATGCCAAAACAGCAGCCTCTTCAGGAAGCCTTGGCACACGATGATTTAAGAAGCAAGAGCCTGGAGAGGCAGGGGAGGAGACAGACCATGGACAGGCTGTGCAGTGGTAAGCCCAGCATGGGACTCCCATGCAGGGACAGGGATGTCCAGCAGCAGGCAGAACCACAGGGACCACAGTGAGAAGTGTGCACAGGAGCAACAGCAGCAAGAGAAGTTTTAGGGGCAGGATCCTTCCAGTCAGACTTCCCCTTCTCCCCAGGTATGAGCACACCACATCCCTGCATGGGTGGAGGCTGCAGTGCGGAGCCGGCAGCAGCCTGGAGAGCCTCTGCCACACACTCACCTCCCGACAGAGGCCCAGGCCCAGCACACCAAATGCATCACAATTCTACAGTTCACAGCCCCATGGCACCACCAGCCATGCTGGAATGACTGATGGGGACAAAAGGATCCCAAGGTGCGTGCAGCCACATTTCACTGACAGCCCAGCTCACAAAGCCGCATCTATAGGCACATGTATTTGTGCACAAATGAGCAATACAGAGCAAAAGCTGCTGTCCTCTACCTCTGTTCCCCACATCTGTCAAGATGCCATCAGCAGCACCCACTATGCAGAGTTAACCCTGAAGCAGTTTTCCAGGTAGAAAACCTCACCTTTGTTTCCAGCCCTTCCCCTCCCCAGCCTCACTGCTTCAGCCACGAGCAGTTTCCATACCACAACCAAAGCAAAGCCATGCCATACCTCCTTTCCAAGCTGTCCTTGTCCCAGCAGATACGTGTCCTTTTCCTGGTCCTTATGCCTTATATGTGCTCTGGTAAATGACCTCTGCTCCCTCTGACTAACAGAGCAAACTCCAGCTTAGGTGCAGCTTTGCACAATGACAGCTCCCCTGCTGCTTTCCTGCTGCCCGCCCTCACCTTTCCCCACCCTGGCATCCTCCAGGCCCAGAGCCCCAGCGGGAGAGGTTTCCAGAGAAGGGCAGTTTGTTTCCAGGTTCCTGCACTGCCCTAAGCCATGTGCTGCTGGAGGTGCAGCACCTTTCCTTCATCAAACCTGAGCATCCGCAAGAACTGCCTGTAGCTGCACTGGGTGACGCAGGGGCGGCCTCTCTTAGGATAAAAATGCATTTTTCTGTATTGCCAGGCATCATCCACAGGACAGTCTGGGCCACCTGGGGTTTAAGCAGTTGGGAGTGCCATCACACCCACCCACCCCACAGCATGGGCAGAGCAGCCACCACCTGCCCTTCAGAAGTTTTGTAGTGAAGGTGAAGGCAGAGTGGGGACGAAAATATAATCATACCCTCCTTAAAGAACGAAGCTGGGAGATATTTGTAGGGATCAAAAATTCTTTAGCATTTCTCTTGAGAGTGATGGAGAGAGGGTGGGTGCAACCACCATCTTCTGGATGGGAATGCAGGGCTCACAGCGCAGTGCCGACAGATGGGAGCTGTAAGGCCATGGAGAAAGATGGCACTGTTTGTCCACGAAGAGGACACACATAACCCACAACTCAACAGGTTTTTTTATTGCAGGTGGGTAGGAATTCATGCTCAGGGTCCATGTCTCTGCAACATCGAGGTGAGCTGGTGCCAGGCAGCCCCAAATCCCCATGCCTTTATACTCAGAAAGGTGGCACTGACCAACAGCCCTGGACAGTCACCTGGGCCACCACAGCAGGGGCAATGCTGGGTGGCCTGCAGAAGTCACTTGCCTGCAGGAAGACCCAGCTCTGCCCTGGAGCAGTACTCATTTTCTCAAATTTTGCAACTTGGAAGAGCAACACCGACTCCTTCAATGTATTAAATATCCTTCAATGTATTAAATATCAGCTTTCTAAAAGCTGATCCAAAACCAAAATAGTAGTGAAAATCTCTCTCTGCAGCAGGCACAGGGAAACCTCACCTGCACCAGGGGCTGCTGAGATGGATGGAGCAGGAGAAGGATGGGTGCTCTCAGGCGGTGCAAGAGTCACGTACACAGAGGTAGGAAGACAAACTCAAAACTTTATTGCTGCAGTTAGTTAGGGGAAATAAAATGCCATCAAGCCAAGCCTCACACGGTACATTTCCCAACAGTCAGGGCAGCAGTCACTCATGCCTGCAGCAGCTCCAAGGATGCAGCAAGGATGGCAGCATCTGCAACAGAATGGGAGAGGAGCATCAGAGAGCAGGGCTGTGCCTTGCCACACTCGGTATCCTCCCAGTCCTTCCCCCTCCACCCTGCACAATGTTCCCAGGAACATTTTATTTCAGGATGAGTTACTCATCACCTGTCCACTGCCATTTACCCACTGCAGCAAACTTTGTCCTGTGTCAAGATGTTGGCACGAGAGGCTCTGGGAAGCCACTGTGACAGCAGCTTTATGGACCAGCACCAGCACCCCCAGCTTACCAGAATATGCCAAGCTCCCTCCTGCGGTTGATGTCTCTCTTGATTTGGCAAATGGAACACACAGGGCAACACAGGGTAACACAGAAGTCAGAGCAAATGGACCCCTGTTAGGGAGACACTGGTTAGGGACAGAGGCTTCCCAGAAGCCATGTTCTGGCCAAGAAGATGATACTCACATTCCAGGTCAAGTACTCTTTTTTTCTTGGCTGGCTGCAGCATCCTGAGTAGCAAACACTGAAGCCCTGGGCTGGCAAACACCAAGCACCAAGGAAAGGAAGGAGGGAGCCTTTATGCAGGCTGCAGACAGCTACTTATCATTTGACTTCTGAGGTTCAGACTGGGAAGAAAAATGAATAGAGGAACAGACAATTTGGGCAAAGTGAACTTGGGCCCCCATGGTTTGCTCATGGGACAGCACCAACTGGCCTCCCCCGCAGGAAGAAGCACACCTACATATGTACTATCCACCTTTCTCCCAAGCCTGATTATGGATCTTTATCTGTGTAACCAACTTCACCCATTCTTTAGTCGGCACACAGTTATCTCAAGTCTTTCCCATCTTTCTGATGTCTATGTAACTTAGGTCAAAGTAACAAAGTGCTTATATAGCTTGGGTTATAAGGTATCTATGTAACCTTAATATCAACATAACCTAAATCATGACTTTTTATCAATATAACCTGAAGAATATCAATATAACCTGAAGCATAGCCTTCTATACTTATATAGCCTGAATCATAGCTTTTGATGCCCATATAATCTAGTATGAATAACTTTTTATACAATGCAATGGCTAGTATATAGTTAACTAGTTGCTTATATGCAGAATGGAGGAGAAAAAAACCCAAAACTTACCATGCGTACAGTTTTAGAGATAGAAAAGTATAGTACTAATGAGAAATTGGCAAGCCAAAGCCAAAACAAAGAATTTAGGCCGGTTAAGACCGGACGGACCGAAGAGCATCGTAACTGCACATACCCCGAAAACGAAGTTGAAAAGTTCAAGTACAAAGAAGACTTTAGAAGCCTTCATCAAAGACTCCCAAGACCCCCGAACTGGGGAAGTGCACACGCAGTACAAAGAATTATCTAATAACCTAATAATCATGCTATGTAAATTAGTTCCAGCACGTATGTGATGATGCTGTAATGACATAGCAACATTAAGCAAAATTTACTGTATAAATATACCACAGCACTTGACAAGGGGGAGTGAGTTAGGAGGAAAAATCCCCCTCACCACCAGCACTGCAATAAACAAATACCTGCTCTGTAGACATTGGTCTATGGGGATTTATTTCCAGCCTATTTTTCAGGCATCATTTCAAAGCTCAAAGGGGAAAGCAGTAGCTGAGGTGGATATAAATGGGGGAAAAAGGGTGAGTGGAATCACTGCTGCCCTGAGCCCATCCCTTAAGTGTGGAGAGAGGGGCCTCGGGGGCACCTTGTCTTTCGGACTCGCAGCAGGTGAGCGGGCAGGCTCAGCACTGACCGGGATGTTGTATCTGGTGCGGTACAGGGTCCTCATGGCCACGCTGGTCCCGCACAGGCAGCACTCGTTCATGTCCCCAGCCACTTGACAGGCCAGGCAGGGGAAGCAGAACATCCCACAGCAGCCTGGCAGGGGGAGAAACACAGTACTGGCTGAGGCTCTGCCCGCCCGCCCAGAACCACCAGCATCAGGGGAGCAGCTGGGAGAGCCAGGCAGCATGGCTGCACAGTGGCACCACCGAGCCAAGCAGAGGGGGCGAGGAAAGTGTGTCCCAGGCACTTACAGACACCACAGTCGGTGCAGCAGTCCATCAGGCTTGTCTGCCACATGCATCTCGAGACAGAGGACATGGCCCCACCAAACTGCGGCTGGATCGTCACAACGGTTGGGGCAGCCATTCCCAGGTCCTCTTCTGAAAGAGACAGGAAACAGGATAGTCGGTGAAAAACCTGTGGTCGGTCTGAACCTCCAACCAAACTGGTGGCTATCACCCTTAGCAGGCCGCCTTTTGCCCAGCTCCCTTGCAGCTACTGGAGGTGATAAAGCATCACCGTATTTTGCCTGCATTTTCACATTTTCTGCCATTTTATCCAGCCTTCAAAATAGCATCAAGCCACTGGTGTTCCCCACTCCTCCCCATAAAGGCTCTGCTAGTGCTTAGATGCAGCTCATTTCCCTTGTGCTGAACTGGGCTGGGCAGTGAACTCAGGCATTCCGGTTGCTGGACTTGGCATATTTTACATAAGATGCCTTTGGCATGGGCACAGAGCATGTGTGAGGAGCCAATTCAGTCTGAATTCAGCCATTTTAGCTTGCCTCAACTCCGGTAGTCAGAGGCATGTGGGGGGAGGGAGCGTACGCCCGCCGCTCACAGGAGGCAGCCAGGAGTGGGGAAGCCTCGTCTCTGCGGAGCCCCGGCCTGGCAACACCCGCCAGGAGGCAGGCAGCGGGAGACACTGCGGGGGGCTGCTCCGATCAGGCCGCGAGGAGGCCTCCACCAATGGACGGCACTGGAAGGCTGGACAGGGCCAATGGTTCCCGGTCCTTGGGCAGACTTCGGGAGGGGCCGGGGGATATAAAACCCAACTGCATCAGGGCTCGCTGCTGCTCGCTCGGGCCGGGGGTTTGCTCCTGCTCGCTGCTCCTGCTCGCTGCTCCTGCTCGCTCCCTCCTTTGCCCTGGCCCCAGCCTGCCTTCTGGCTCTCCTGCCCTCGCGGGCTCGCCCTCGCACCTGTCCTGCCTCCCTGTGCCCCTGACCGCCGCCTCGCTGCTTTGCCCTGCCTTCCTGCCTGGGCTTCCTGCATCCAACCCTGCCACGCTGATCCAGCCAGTCTCCGCGACCCTGTCTGGATTCCTGCTCCTCCCGTCCGAGCGCCCACTCGCCGCGTGTCCGCTGCCGTCGCCTGTGGACCCGGCCCACC
>NW_008240042.1:252369-255043 GCF_000691975.1 Corvus brachyrhynchos
CCCGCCTGGGCACCGACAGCGCTGCGCTGCTTCGCTGGGGATACGGCCTTCTTTTCCTCTCTGTCTCGTCCCTTTGCTCTTCCCCGGTCTTTTCCATTTTCCTCTCTTCTTTTTTTGTCTCTTCTAGCTGTCTTTCGCTCGGGCAACCCCTTTCCCTTCTCCTTTTGTTGTCAATAAACGGCTCTCGGATACAATGTTTGCCTCGTTTGGCCTCAGTCCGTTCCCGACCATCCATTTTTAAAAATCTCGCAGTTCCCCACAGTGGAACGCGACAATGTTCGCGTCCACAGGGAAGCACCTGCGAACTCATTTCCTCATAGCAAAGCCAGCCCCCACACAAGAGAGATACTACCGAAAACTCCTATCTCTGGTTTCTTGACATAGGGAGCCAGAAAGGCAGAAAATCAATGTCCGAAGTCTGACACCTTCTCCTTGCCTTCCTGTGGTTAAGCAAGCAAGTATATCTTGAAAACCAGTAAGGTTTTTCAGGTGTGAAATAATAATAATGATGATAATTATAATAAGAATAGCAACAAGAACAATTCCTCTCTGCTTCTATTTCCCTAGCCAAGAAAAAAGCACAGGCTATTCTTAGGTAACTTTTCAAAGAAATTTTGGGCTTGGGTGAGGTTCTCTGAGATAAGATTAACTGCCTGCTCACATTTGCTGAGACTTTTTTTCTGTACATTGGGTTGGTTTATTTCTTAGGAACTGCACTTTGACAAAAACAGACCCACCCTGCTGGGTGGTCAGGCTCCTCTTCCTCCTCCTCCTCCTCCTGTTGCTTCTGAGTTCAGAAGCCAGAATAGAAACTGAGGTGAAGGAGTGGTGCTGGGGGAGGGGGAGCACCTTCCTTCTCCATCCGTTGGAGTAACACGTGCTTCTCCAGAAGTCCTACTCCTGGCTTCAGCTGGCATCACATGCCAACCTGCAAGCCCGGCGGGAATGCAGCTGGAGGTGGTGGTACCAGGTGCGTGTCCAGAGGGAAGTGCAACGTCTCTGCCTACCCACAGCAGTGCCACTGATATGTGGTGAATCCCTCTACGCTTTTACAAATGCACAGTGGTCTGTACACGAGTATTATTCACCTATTTTCTCCTCTCCTCGCTGCAAACAATAATGAGGAGACTGAAGCACAGCTGCTCTTGCCACCAACAGCGCACCCCACTGAAGAACCAGCAAGCACACAGGGAGACCAGCCATCAAAAGCCATCAATATCCGAGCTTCTGGCAGGACGGCCCAGTTTAAACAGAGAGTGAAGTACCAGTCAGATTCCTTCAACACATTTATACAATTGTGTTAGCAGCAGAAAGCAGCAAGCAAAGGTGAACCCATAATCCAGCTTTTGTGCACAGCTTTTTAAAAAAGCTTCCCCAAGCTTCCCCCCCCCAACTTCCCCAAGTAAGATTTGCCAGATAGTTTCCTTCATATTATGTGTTAAGCAGGAAAAAAGAAAAAAATCCCTACTTTGACACTATTATCCCACTCTTCACAGGCTAACAAGTTACTAGTATTTCCATGCTTTTAGAGAACTAACCTGGTGAGCAGCCTTGGTCAGTGCAAGCTTCCTCTCCAGCTGGGATCCTGCACAAAGAGACTCTGGCGAAGATGAAACTAAACGTGCTCCCTCAGATGTTCTTACTGGCAGCCAGCAGTAAAAAAAGTATAACAGGTGGGAGGTAACTTGAAGGCGGAAGTCAGGAGCTGTGCCCTGTCCTTACAACCACAGACTTAACACATGCAGAACACAATGATTTATTTTTCCTTTTCCCAGGAGTCTTCTTTGAAAAAAAAAGGTTGCATGTTTATTGTCTTATTCCCTTAACTTTGCCCACATGTTGTTGCTGTGAGTCGTTAAAAAACAGGGTATTCACGGACAAAAACTCTAACTAATTGAAGTCAGAAAGTGGTATGTTTATTATGCAGGTGGGCAGCTTGGGAGTCACCTCCTAGAGATGTGCCAGCCCCTTACACGGTTATTTGCCCACTGTTTATTTCACAAAGTGCTACATATTAATCATATACGTACCTCCAGCACCTCCCATTGCTGCTTCCTGTTAAAATGAGGTTACTAGTCCTTTGCACATGCACAATTCTTTTCTTGATTTGGGTCGGTGGTCTTGAAAGATGAAGTCGGGGATCTCTTCATCACCATGAACTTCCTACCTTCTATTGTGGCAAGCCTTGGCAAGCCTTCTGGAGATGGTCCATACCTCCCCCCTGTATTTGATCATGCAATCTAGGTGCTAGCTATAATTCTATCAGCTTCTTTTGTCCTTATGACAGTTCATTTACTATAAGCAAAGTTTCAGACAGGTACATAATAGTGAATAGCACTATACTCCTTGGCTAAATTTCTAACTCTTCGTTAACTTATCTTTTGGTTCAATCAGTACAAATTGCTTCTAACTCCTAGGTAAAGTTTAACTCTTCATAATCTTGACTCAGCCGTTTGGGGGACAACAGCTCTGAATGATGTGCTTTCATTGGGACAGACATTTAGGTTTTCATTTCTTACAAAATACACCCCATGGAGGCTTTCTGTAAAAATTAGCTGATTCCCTAAGTGCTTGTCACAAGCCACGTAGCCCAGCTACCATAAAATTAACCGAGCATTTACTATACACACATAAATGTCCCTTTATGAGATACTAATATTTACAGTTTGTGCAC
>NW_008240042.1:255097-270211 GCF_000691975.1 Corvus brachyrhynchos
CTTCCACATTTTGTAGAGAACCTGTGGCCCCAGGACAGCACTTCTTGTTTCCCAGCAGGATGCGTAGAGTGTGTAGAGATCCCATAGAGGGTCTGGGTGACTGCTTTCTCAGGAGCAAGTCAAGTTCAGTGTGTCCCATGGGAAGTGCTGATGGTGAGGTTCCCTGCTCTCTCGCCCTCGTCAAGAATGGGGAAAGGGAAAGTTGGAGCTAAACTTCAGTGTAGCAGCTTTGTCAACAGGCTGGAATTCATGGTGCTTTAAATGAAGCCTTTTACTAGTAGCGCTGCTGAGAAAACAGGGAGCTGTGCCCTGAAATGCTTCCCCTGGCTTCCAGCAGCTCCAAAGTTTAACTGTGGCTGTCCCTCCTTTTACAATGGGGCTGCCTGGCCACTCCCTGGCTGGATCATACACAGTTGGTGTTTCGTCTAAGAACATTGCAATAGGCTGTGGAAATTGAGGTTTGCAAAAAGTTGTAAATCAGAAGATTCTCCCTAGAAGAGAAGACGCCTGACATCCCACCGGCTGGCTGAATGATGCTCATGGCCTAGGAATCTGCTGGGAAGGAGGGAAATGGGAAGCTGAAATGTAGTCAGAGTTTTTAGGTGGTAAGAAGAAAAGGCTCCAGAGAGACCCTGGAGTATCTCCCAGTACCTAAAGGGAGCTACAAGAGAGCTGGAGAGGGAATTTTCACAAGGGTATTTAGTGACAGGGCAAGGAGGAGTTAATTAAACTGAAGGAGGATAGATTTAGATTAGATATTACAAAGAAATTCTTCATTGTTAGGGTCATGAGGCACTGGCACAGGTTGCCCAGAGAAGCTGTGGATGTCCCATCCCTGGAAGTGTTCAAGGCCAGGTTGGATGGGGCTTAGAGCAACCTGGTCTAGTGGAAAGCATCCCTGCCCACAGTATGGGGTTTGAAACCAGATGATCTTTAAAGTCCCTTCCAAACCCTTCCATGATTATTTCCAAGAAGACAATGGAAAAATTCAGCTGGAATAAATATTCACCAATTTAACATGTACTGCAGTAAATGCAATACTGATGAAGATTCAGGAGCACAGATTAAAAAGATCTCCCCTAACATCTTTTTGCTTTCTCTGCAAAGAACAAAGTATGAATTACGCAGTCTACCATTGTATTTTATGAAGCAGTTACAGCCAGAAACTCGTTTATTCCAATTTGGGCCGCTCACACATAAATGTTCATGCCTGTTCTCTGTACCACTTAAGACCAACCTGCAACTTCAAACACTACCACAAATAAGCAAAGCCACCTTCCCCAGCACGCTGCCTCGTGCTATTTACACAAACAATGGTGTTTCGAGTGGTGAGAGGTGTGTTCATTCAAGAGGGTCTGTGAATCCCATTGGTGTGCAGGTCAGGGGGGCTGCCTGGCACAGAAGGGTGCCTGGGGGCCTGTCTCCAAAGCTCTGGTCCCACCAGCCCTTTCCAGAGGCAGAGTAACAGCCTCAGGGTTTCATTTCAGACATGGAGAAGGGCTTCTGAATCAGAAACTTCAGCTTTCTTTTCAGGTATCTCAGCAGCTTCAATGGAAGAACATGTTACCCACAAACCTTGTTTCCGTCCCACAGCTTGAAATGGCTCAGGCAAAAGGGAACTTCCTGCAGCTGTAAAAGCCATAGGAGAATGGAGCTGAGCAAGTGCAAGGGGAAATTTTCACAGGCCTTGGAAATACAACTGAGGGTCAGGTGCACATCTCATCAAAACTGAAGCCATTGCAGTTGGTACAAGGAGAGACAGACATGCTCCCATGTCTGCACATCCCTCATCCTTCCCACGCCAGGGACACTGCACACAATGAAGAGGGTCTGCTTGGGTGGCTGATCAGAAAATGATGCTGTGGCTGGGAGCGTGCAGTGCCATCTGAGCAAGATGCCTGAACCCCCTGTGCCACAGGCACCTGAACATAAGGTACAGCACACAGTGTAGAGCTCACAGACAAAGGGTGTCACCAGCTTCACAGCAGCTCTTAGCCACAGCAGGTCAGACCTAAACAGAAGTAGCAGAAGTGGTTTCAAATCCCTCTACAATCGCATGCTAGCTCAGGCAATGGTTTGTCACAAGATGTTTCACACATCTTGTGTGAGAAAGACATTACACTCCTTCTGGCTGAGCTTTTGCTTCCTGTGGCTCACCGCCTTTTTACGCTTCCGTGGTGCCAATCTTTGTCCAGATTACTCAGACTTACCGGATAATGCCCTCCAGGAATCAAGCTTTATCTCAGGAGCTCACAAGGTAAAAACCAACTAAATTAAAATCAAAAAATCAACCCTCTTGTAACAAACAGACCAGTCCAACTCATAAATTTTTGTAGTCTGCTGCTTCATTAACTGCCTAACTCAAAAATTCACTGACTTGCACCTGCACACAAGCAGAACCACCAGAAGATGCAAGTGCGGATCCTCCTGTCCCCATCCCCATCCCCAGAGAGTGGTGGGAAGCAGGAGAGCCTCAGCAGTCAGCTGCTCTCAGGTCAGCTCCAGAGTCTTTCTGGAGTAAGTTGACCCATGGCTAATTTGCAGCTGGGACATGTGCTCTGTGCCATCTCTATGGCAGTTTTATCCCAAGCTGACAGCCTCTGCCAGAACAATGCAGGGGATGATGGACCTTCTCTTCTCCCATCCCTTGTGTCTGGCACACATGGTGTCCTTGCTTAAACCCCATGGTGCTGCTCCCAGTATTCACGAGGAGCACCTGAGCAGGAGCTGAGTGAACAGCCACACATGACGCATCATAAAGTTAATCCAGCATTAACCAAGGTATTGGCAGAAGGACATCCAACACACTTTGCAGCAGTATTTGACAGGTGAAAAGTATTTTTTCAATGTATTGATGTTATTTAGCCAAATAAGTTGTACTGCAGATTAAAAAGGGCCTTAACTACTTAATAATAATGATGCTTTTTAAGACAGATGGGAGCAGGTATTGAGAGAGTTGAACCAGGAGAGATGATGTGCAAGATGGGGAAGTTGTATGGCTCTACACAGGCTGCACGCACATGACCACAGGTCCCCTTCAGAGGAGAGATTTGCTGTTCCATGGCAGTCTCATGACCCAACATGCTCATCCTGATGGAAGGGTAGGTTATAACCTCTGATGGAGGTTCCCCATCTGCTTAACCTCCATTTTTCTGACTTAACGTGGCATAAATAAATCAGCACTGAGCAACTCGAATTCTTGAAGGAAATTTTTTGCCTTCCGCTTCTCCTTTTGCCACTGATTTCTCAAGCAAAGCTTGAAGACAGCAGGTACAACGCTCATTGCCGTTGCACCCACTCCATGTGGAAGGCTTCCCTGTCTGCATGTGCCAAGATCTCAGAGGACCCCTGGCAGCACAGCAGCTCACAGCTGGGCTGAGAGACATGGGAAGGAGTGAGAGGACACTTCCCCTCATCCTACCCAATATATGAGAAAAAACGGAACACCAGTAGTTGTCCCCAGGTGGTGCTGGCAGCAGTCCCACTGTGGAGAGCACATTCATCAGAAAAAGACACAACAAGACAGGAAATTGTAGGTGCCAGAGTCCTGCTTGGGTTTGAGCAACCAAGTGTTTATCACCTGTCACCTGGGAGAGGCGGCATGCACTGCACACCAGACCTTCAGCTTGCCCTTTACTTAGCCAAGAGCAACCTCAGCCCCACCAGCTCCAGGGACAACCTGTGCTTACACAGCCTTGGCTTTCTGCCCTGGGTTTTCCTCCCAAGGAGGAGGGAGGCAGGACACTCCCACCCCTCATCTAACAGATACAGTCAGAGTGACACTTTACTGTGGTCTGCCAAATCCTTCTTTTATTGCCTTGCTGCACCCATTGTGTGGTGTCACACACAAGGAAGTGTGGGAAAAAAGGGATCATGCCAACTCTAAGCAAATAAATTCAAAGTGCCTTCCAATAAATGCTTAAGTAAAGCACAACAGTAATACATGTTATAGTGTTATGCAAGTCTGTGCTTTCCTCCATTTTCCTCTCAAGTACTTTTATTTCCATTTATATGTATTCCCTGAAAAAGTGGTTAATAGCATGACAGCATTTGGGGGAAAATAAGCTCTAATGAAGCTGAAAATGTGTTTGACAAATATTTGGCTGTGCTGCAGCATGAGTGGCAACACAAAATGAACACAGGTTTTTTCACTAAGCAAAATGCACATAGATTTTTCCACCTAACAGTGTTGAAGTTTCTCCCCAAAGCAGTCCCCTGGTGCTATGTATGTGCTGCTGCTTGCAAGGTTAACTTGGAGATAAAATTATTTTCCTTTAATATCGAATCATAGAAAAACATTTATGTTGGAAAAGACCTCTAAGATCATTGAGTCCAACCATTAACTGGGCACTTCCATGTTCACCACTAAACCATGTCCCCAAGTGCCACAACCTCACACCTTTTGAACACTTCCAGGAATGGCAATTCCACCACTTCCCTGGGCAGCCTGTTCCAATGTGTGACCACCATTTCAGCAAAGGAATTTATATCCAGTCTAAACCTCCCTTGGTGTAACTTGAGGCCGTTTCCTCTCCTCCTGTCACTTGTTAGCTGGGAGACGAGACCAACTCCCACCTGGCTGCAAGCTCCTTTCAGGGAGTTGTAGAAGGCGAGATACTTTTCATTCAGAGCTGAACTCTCCGAATGCTTTGACGTCAGTGCAGGAAAAAGATAAGGTCCTGTGGAATGGGCATGCCCCACTGCCCTCACAACCTGTTACAGGCTTTGTTCTGTTCTTTATGCCGTTGATACAATTTATATTAAGTATATTTTATTTATTTTTTTATTTTGTATTAGGTATATTTCCTTGTTACTGTACCTGTCACAGACAAGAAGCTCTGCAATTTGGAGGAACTGTGTTTTGCAGGCATAAGGATTCAGGGCTGGCTTTGGATTTTTTTTTTTGCATGAGGATGGGAATTTCCACCCCGGAAATTACAGCTGTATTGTTAGAAGCATTGAACTTGGTATGAACACTGTTCTTTCGTTGTTGGTTTTGTTCTGGTTTCTTTTAAGTCTATTAGACTTCCTTCTGCTTTGTTTAGACAAAATCACTTTTGTACAGCTGCCTGGAAATGGTGGGTTTTGGTGGTTTTTTTAAACACCACCATCCAGGAAAAGAAAAAAGCTGTAAAACAAATGGAATTGTTTTCTATTTTCTTCGTAATTCTGGTACTGCATCTAGCACACTGTGTTAAAATTTGCTCTGGCCTTTTGCCTTCATCACAAAATACAGGGAGGCATTGCAGGAAAATCAAAATCACCTCTTCAGTATACGCAGCTAGTACCTAAACTTCGCATTATCCATGGCTGGCTGATGCGTACATTTTTTCTTGGCAGCTTTGAGTCTCAGAGCCTCTCTCCTGGTATTTGCACTGTGAAGTGTTTAGAAATCAATTAATGGCCCTCTCCTAGCTTTTGTCAAAATGGAAATAAAAAAGGAGTGCCCTTTTTCCCCAGGTCATGTCACCAGTGGCTGGTGAGATGCCCGACCTACTGCCCTGGTGTTGCCAGGCTCCCTGGCAGCTAGGCCAGCTGGCACAGGCTCTGCAGCACATACTTGGGAATAGAGGGAGGGAATATCCTGACTCCCTCACGTTAACGGCATCATATTTACCAAGAAATACAAATGGCAGAACCCAGGCACAGTTTGCCTTGGCTGATCCTCCTCTGGCAAGCCTTTTCCCTGGGAAAGGGGAGTGTGAGACCTCCCGTGTGCCACTGTGCTAAGCACGGTTCTAAGGCAAAAATCCAGCCCCACCCTGCAGGGCTTCCAGTGCCTTGGCAACCTGTCCCTTTATCCCTGCAGGAGCAGCACCCTTACTTTTATAGGGCTAATCCTGGACAAAGAGCTGGTGTTGCTTTGATACACCCTTCTACAAAGTACAACACAAGGCAAGGGTTGGTGCTGGCAACAGAGCTTTGTTTCACTCAGCAACTGGCAATGTGTTTCAGTTTGCCACTGTCAGGCACATTTGACCTTCCTGCTGGCTGAAAGACGCATTTGTTATCTCAACATCCTGTGGAGGAATACTTGGAAAAGGAGGTGGGGGAGAATGGCAAAGTTTGATAGTGGAGAAGAAACTTCCAGAGGACATTGTTTATTTGTGGAAAAGGACACTAATAAAAAACTGATGCTTAGAGACAGGTGTACTTTTTAAGAAACTGTGTCTAATTCCAGCAGAGTATCTTTGTGAAGATTTGGAACAGAATACCTTGGGAATGAAGGGAGGAGATGCACATGTATCTGCCAGCAGATCCAAACAGGAAGGTTTTTGCCAGGAAGCAGCTCAGCCTTTACCTCTTTTGCACTTTAAAAATTATTTATTTCTGTGTATTAATCATAAAATTCTCACAAATTTAATATCCTCAGTATTACAGCTTGGAACCTAAATCTGGTTTTCAGGCAATTAACCTAAAATACAGCTATATCTTATCTGTGTAAAATGCATTTTAAGATGAATTTGGAAAACTCCCACAGAAAATGTGAAATTATTTTTGAGTTCAGGTCATGACGACTATTTTTAAACTTTAATTTATACTCTATTTAGCTACACCTTTTTCTTCCTCTCATTTTAAGACAAACACTTGTGACAAGCAGTCATCAGACAAAGGACACCAGAAGGTTCAAAGGCACTACAAAATGTGAGCTTTTCCCAAATCTGAGCTACTTAAAGACACTTCAATATGTTAAAAAAAGATTAATAACTTTTGCCACCACCTCTCTAAATTAATACTACTAGTACTGAGAAACTGATCCATACTAATTACAAGACTTTTTAATTACTAGTAAATGGCTCATAAACAAAGTTCAACATTAGGTTGGATGCATCAAATTCTCCCTCTACAAAATGCAGCTATGTCACATAATTCATCAGAACCTTATTGTTTTTCATTTTTAAACTGCTTTTCTTCAGCTTAATACTTTCTCCACCCCAAAAAATATAAACCCTATTTAAGAACAACTTCTGTGTAAGGGCCATTTAGTAAGCCTGCACTTGCTATTTTTACTGTTTCTAGGCATCCCCCTAAAAACAAGTTTTTCCTGTAAGACTACAAATAAAACTGGCAGGCATAAGTCAAAACAAGCGGAATTTAAAAATAAAAATAAAAAAATGTCAACAGTTTGCATGATAAATTTATAGCCCAAGGTCAACCACTGGTCACACACAGCTCTGGGCTGCTCTGTTTTTGTTTTCAGTCCTTAGTCTGTGTTCCAGTCACTCTTGACAAACAAGCTCAGCTCACTCTGTGCAGGCAACTTTGCAGAAGCCTGTTCTTTTCACATGGAAAGCACCCACTGCAACAATCACAGCAAGAGCAGAAAATCTTCTTAAATACTTCTCTATGGACTCCTTATTGTGGACCTCACACACTCAGAGTCCTCACTGCTCCTAGACATCCCAGGAAAAAAACAGTTACTGCAGTTCTTCCATGCAGCAAGCTCCAACTCAAACTGAGAACTACCTTTGTAATAAACCAGACCATCAAACATGTACAGCCAGATTTTATTTACATCCAGAAATCATTTTGCATTTTTACACTTGCTGTCACTAAGAGACACCTGCTTCATATAAAATCTTGGGTTCACAGTCTCCAGAGCTTTGAGCAACCAAGTGTTTATCACCTGTCACCTGGGAGAGGTGGCATGCACTGCACACTAGAGCTTGGTTTATCTGAAGTTTGCTGATACCACAGGACCAGCAGAGGAGCTTCATTTATTGGAGCTTCTATGCAGATTGAAGTTATTGACATATAACCAAAACTTTAATTGTAGAATTATCTCAATTGCATGATTCCAGAAACAAGAATGTTCCCACCAGCTTTTATAAATAAACAATATAAAGCAGCTATACTTATATTAAAAGTGTTTTTCTTCTTACAATACTTACACTTTAGTTAGACTAAAATATAAGTATAGTGATTTCAACTATCTGTTTTCTGAAGGCTCCCCTACATTTTTAAAGTCTTTTCACTTCCACAGATTTCCAAGCACAATCCCTATGAAGAGCAGAACTCCTACAGTACGATTTGAAGCAAATTTTTTCCAACAGTCTTCAGGCTTGTCCATGTCCAAAGTGTAAATCTGCAAAAGCACAGTGCAACATAACAAGATTATTATTCTACAGACTCATAAATATCTGACACATCACAAAATGATCTGCAACTTCAAAAAATTATTCTTAAATTCCTAAGTCTACCCTTACCTCCACAAGAAACAGGAATACTCTGTGCTTAAAATTTTTTTTGCCTAACTGGCATCTGTGTTTGACAGATTTATTCAACATACAGCAGAGAAGTCAAGGATCTCATATGAACATGGTTCCCAGGCCATTTCAATGGAAGACTATATAAACAGCCTGGTTACTGGTGTATCTGGTTTGATATTTAAAAGTGCAAAAATATCTGGGCATGCCAATAAATCTCTTTGAGGTTTTCCTCAGTTGGTTGCCACCTAATTCTTCGATGTAGCTTTAAATAAAAATAAGCCCCCCAGAACATGCACTTTTCCATCTCTGCTGCAAGGTGGTGTTCCATGTTCCAGTAGAGACAAGGCACTGGAGAGCCAGCAGTGAACCAGGGTAACTGGAAAGCACAGGGGAGTGCCAGGCCCTGCCTTGCCACACAGGGCTGGTTCAGTCCAGTTGCTCTTAGCCAAGTTCATGCAATTCCCTTCCAAACAAGAACCAGGACACCTGCAACAGCAGCCAGAGAGCATGGCAGCTCCCTGCTGTGAGTCACAACTAAAAGTAAAACAAACAAAAAAAAACCAAACCCACAAGATATAGCAAGAGCAAAGTTACTGAAAAATATTGCCAAAACCAAACTTTGGTGCCAAAGTCTTGAGAAGGATAACAAGAGGGAACGTTGAGCAAAATGAGTGAAAAGATTAATAGAGAAGGAGCCCCTAAAACCTCAAACCTTGCACTTCAGCCTTTGAAAAAGCTAAACCAGAAAGTATTTGGCTGAAAGAAGTGAAACCTACCCCAGAAAACCTGCTTTATTTGTGGTTGTACAAAGAAATCAGGGTTGGGTCCTGACGAAATCATCAAAAACACTTCACAAGCTTCTAAAATATGATGTGATCCACACCCTTAAGAACTTGTCAGCCCCTCAGACACTGGGGACTTGAAACACTGAACTGACACATAGAACTCAACAGCAGCCAAGCTATACTTTCAGAAACACAAGGAAAGTAAAAGATACTATTTTTCTGTTGGCACCCTTCTTGAGAGGGATATAATTTGACATCATCATGACCCAAATTCCTCTGCCTCAGGCAAAAATTCAGTGAATTAAGGAATCCTGGTCCTCAAGCATCTTACTCAGCTTTCTAAACTCAGTTAAGCACACGATCAGAAATCCTGAACAAGAAGGTAAGCATGAAAACATTTAAGCAGGACTAATATTAAAATAATCACTCAAAAAGAAGCTACTCTATGGTACACAGAACAGTTCTTCTATTGTGACTTTGGCAGTCCACACGACTGTGAATTCTCCATCAATTACACTCATTAGGTCTGCATCCTCACTTATAAAGATTCTTAAAAGTGGTTTCCACTCATGCCAAAACCACGGCATAAAGCCTCACTAACAATTCAAACTGTAAATGATCGTGCAGTGGATGTAGTATTCTTTCCCTCATACATTTCCAAGCACAGTCACTAGGAAAACAGCAGCTGAGTGCCAGAGTACATCACCACAAGAATTCACTTACTCAGATATATGTTTAATATCCACGCATGAGCATTAAAATGCAACATATGACCAACATGTTTTAAAAAGTCCCACATTACCACAGATTGAACTGCTTTAGACTGGCAATGGTTTTACTACTTGCAATACACAACCTCTGCCACCATTTACCTATCAAGACCAGCAATTAATTTTTGAAGAGAACTGACCTGTCACTTACTACAAGACTGTGTAACACAGCTGTTAGGATTCAGAAAGAACAAGGTAACAAGATCCTATCTGCATCCTTTACTGAAAAAGCTAATTTCTTTCTTTCTGTTATGCATAAAAATTTCTAAACTAATGCAACTACAAGACTGAACTTAATTGTCCTCTGCTATAAAAAGAACTCTGAGCTAGAACTGTCAATTAACACAAAATTATAATATTAACATCTGCTATTATATGTGCCAGACACTGCAAGAGCCGAATCAGAACAGTCAACACCACAGTACTTTGTAGCTTACTGAGGTGGATCTAGCAGCAGCTGCTGCTGGGAGTGAGGAGAAAAGCATTTCCTTGAGGTCACAACTTAATGTGTGCACTTCTGTTGGTTATAACAGACTGAAAGCAGTGCTCCGCTGTTTGTGGTCAGGACCAAAGAGCTCTTCAACCAAAAGGTCTGCAAAAGGTACTTAAGAGGACCAAGCTTATTGTCAGAAGACTTCAGTTCTCATTACAGGAACTGTTTTGCATGGGTAGCTCATGAATTCATGGGGGTTGAAGAGTGCTCTGACTTCTTAGTAAGAACTTCCACATGGAAAAAGTATAAATAAATCCATCAAACCTGGTGTGCTAGATGAGCCCCTACGGCAGCTACAGCCGAGTAATACGGGAAGGTTTGATTGCAATTCATCCCTGCCACACACAAACTCAGGAGCATGGCCAGGCTGAAGCCACTGAGCCACTGCTTCGTGTCCTCCTTGAACTGCAATGCAGTTGACTTCACACCAATCATGATGTCATCCCTCTTATCCTGAAATGAAAGGATGAATTAGCAGAAAATCCATAATCCAATGCCACTTCATAAGAAAAATAAAAATGGGGGACTTGCTTAAATTTCCAATGCTTCTTACTAGGAACCCAATTTAAGAGCAGTTGTAGGTCCCCACATTACAATTTAAACTAGAAGGTTGGTCTTAGAGCTGCTTTAGCAGCCGAGAGTTAATACCAACATCAAAGTTATTTACACAATATGAAAGTGTGAGAGCACAAAGGGCATTTTACTTCCATCTTTCCACCTCATTTGTAAAACCTTGGCAAACAGCAATAAAATATTGAAGGGCTGAGACTCCTTTGGTGCTGCTTCAGCTCAGCTGAAGGGGAAGAACTGCAAGAGGTTAGTTCTGCTATTTGACAATGAACTTGTAAATGACACATGCAAACTTGTGTGTTTAAACACAGGCATCTGGAATGTCTCACTGTTACCCTACCTGATGTGCATAAATGGTGTCGTACACCAGTGTCCACATGACTCCAGCAAAGTACAAGGGCAAACACACAGACCACTCACACGACCCTCTGATGGCAGACCAGCCAAGAAGGGCTCCCCAATTAAATGTAAGTCCTAAAAACATCAGGAGAATTAAAAAAAAAAAAAAAAAGTTAGAAGAATGCCAGCAGCAATTAAATATTATTTATTTGAGGGTGTACTGTATCAGCAGCTTTTTGTATAATACTGGCATCTCTATTTTTCTACTGCTTATTTTCAGACAGGTAATAAATATAAGCTATTTGACATTAAATACTCTGGACATACAAGGAAAAATACATATACCACACATTTTTCCCTAATTTAAATTTGACTTCATTAGTGTAGGGCAACATTTGCACAGAACTATTCCAGAATATTCAAACGACAGGTCTGAAGGTAAAATGCTCAGATGTCAGTGTAACAAAAGATGTCAGCATAACTGGCTGCAAAACAGTACACAGCAGCCAACTATGGTACTTCTGGGCTGAAAATAACAATTTTGATTAAAAAAAAACCCTGAAGACAGCTGGAATATGAAAGCCAATATACACAGGTATGTTTTAGTAGCTCAGCCTAAAAGACAAGCACCATCGGTATCTGTCCAGGAGTTATTTTAGAAGCTGAAGACTGAAATGCTGTACAGACAAATCTGTATTTAAGAAGGGTTTTGAAATAACCCCAAAACCATATCTCATTCTCAAATGACTAATATTTATTTCTTCCCTACTTTTCTTCCTCCTATCACTCTATCAAAACAAGGAACTGATTTCTAACAAAAAAACCCCATCTACAGCCACACATCAACTCTGATGCCTGATATAAATGAAGAAGCTTGTGGCACAACAGAGCTTTGTGTACAAGTTGTTTCTATTTTGATATAAAGTTTAAAAAAATCTGATTGCTAAAGCTCAAATATTAATTTGTAAAACACTCCAAAAACTACAGCTGAAATAAAAAAACCAGTAAAAATATTTCCATCTCACCCAAAACTAGCTGTGGCCAGTATGTTATTCTCTTCATCAGAGGGTAGGTGACCACAAGGGATAAAGAGGCTGCTCCCAGAATGATACTGTGGAAAGTACCAAAAGGATTATTGTTTGCCAGGCTAAAGATCGATAGATGTAGTGCAGCATTACAGGATCTGTACATGGTACTGAACTAATTCTTTTCCTTTCAACTACAATTCCATGACTAATAACCTCCTCCCTCTGACCCCAACACCTTTTCTGCTCAAAATCTCTGTGCTTAACCCAGGACCCAGAACCAGCCTTTAAAAACCAAAAAGATAACTCATACATCACCTATAGTAATTCAGACACAGAAGTACACAGAGTGCCAGGCTGAGCTGTCCCCCGAGAAAAACCAAGGACTGAAAAGTGGAGATATCTCCAGCTGCCAGGGGTCTGCTTGCTGTCCTTGCAACCTAAAAAATGGAAATAGTATTACCACCAGGTACATCTGCAAGTGATGGGCAATTTTTGTTTGTTACATTGTTTTTACAATGTTTTGTTTCCTATTTTCTGAGGAGAAATGAAAGGGCCCTAATTTTGTTGCTGACTTTTGTTTCTCTCTAATGGCATTTTCAGAATCCAGTCCTATTGATGTGGAGTTAATAGCTGTGAAATGACAATTAATTTAATCCTATCTGGGATACAGTGGAGTTTAGAAACTCTGTCTGGAACAAGAAATCATATAAGTAAACTCTAAGAAAAAAACAAATATCAGAAAAAAAGTTAAAATAAATGAATGGTGAGTTACTTGCCAAAGGTGACCAATGCTGAAAAACCCCAAATGACTGAAATTCACCTCAACATGAGGAAGAACTTCTTCATACTGAGAGTGGCAGAGCCCTGGAACAGGCTGCCTGGGGAGGTGGTGGAGTCTCCCTCTCTGGAGACATTCCAACCCCACCTGGATGTGTTCCTGTGTGACCTGCTCCAGGTGACCCTGCCTTGGCAGGGGGTTGGACTGGATGATCTCCAGAGGAGCCTTTCAACCCTACTGATTCAGTGAAATTGTGCATGTCAATGAAAATGGTGTCAAGTCCATTCAAACAGGTTCAAAAGCCAACTTTTTACAGAATATTATGTACATATAAAGTGCGTTGCCTATGCTTTAATAATGTGAATTTAAATATACTCTTTTAGCTTGCTCTCCCCCCTGCCATCCGGTTATGTTAAACATCAAATACTGCTTTTGCAGTTTAAACACACACTTAATATATCTGTGACCAATTCCACTGCACAGTGCAACCAAACATGGGATGTTTCACTTAAAGAAAACATCCCCCAAATAATCAGTAACACGAAATCTAAATCACAAACCACCATCACCTACACCAGCCCACATCCTGCTCTTGGCCTGGCCTCGACTCTATGACACTTGTGTTGAAGGCAGCCCTTTAAGGTACTCCAGAAAAAGCTGTGAAGGCAATTTTTAAAACTTTCCATCTAACCACACATAATGCATAAATTAAATCATTATACTGAAATTCCCTCTTACTTATCACACCCCCACATCAAATCTGTTTAGCATATGTAGTTGTTAACATCTTCCAAACCCTAAACCATCCAAAGCTGCCACAAATCCCATCCTGATTGCCTGCCTTCCCAACAGGACAAATACAAATGCCGTAGTAAGAACTTCATATGATTGGATATTCTGTGTCTTGCATGGCCAAAACCCAAACTCCAAAACCAGAGGAACAATACAGGAACAGAAAACAGGACGAGCAAACAGTGACGCATCACCAGGACATTCCCCTCCAAGCCTGCACCTGTGCACATTTCAAAATCTGACACTGGGCACTGCCTTTTTGCTTATTTCCCTCTTCTGAACAAATGGGAGATGATAATTGAAAAATACAACATAAGAAAAGGAGATTAGCTCAGGGTTGGGCATGATACTCTGAAAAGCCAAAATTAATTATACAACAATACAAGGAAACACTGCTCCTAAAATTAAGGGAAAAAAAAAAGTGGTCCTTGGGTAGGTTGTAACTAGCAAGTATAGCAAAACAGCGTTACTTGTTTTGTTCTGTCATGCAAAACAAGGTCGAGAAATAAACTTTTTCAAGTACTACCTACAGCTGACAACAGCATGTATTTTATCTGACACAGAGGTGAGTATTCCAGAAGATTTATTACAGTCCTGGACAGAGAAATGTTATACAAAATAAAGTAATTTCTACTATTTTTGGAGGAAACTTAGATTAATTGTGTGCATCTCAGATAGAAACATGGAGGAATTCCTGAACCTGAGGCCTGTACTCAGCAAGGAATCACTGATGATGTTCGTGTACTTCAGTGCCTTCAAGATCCTTTGTGCCTGGCTAAGAAAAAATAGCATCTGTTAAGTGGAGTCACCCTCCCTGGAGACATTCCAAACGCAGTTGGATGCATTCCTGTGTAACCTGCTCCGGGTGAGTTGGCCTTGGCAAGGGGGTTGAACTAGATCATCTCCCGAGGTCCCTCCCAAGCCTAAAAATTATGTTTATTCCGTGATCATGCAGATGAGTGGGCACATGCTTGGTTCACTGAATCACAGAAGGGCTGTAAGACCAGCTTGTTCCAACCCTCGTGCAGTGGGCAGGGACACTTTTCACTAGACCAAGTTACTCAGAGCCCCATCCAACTTGGCCTTGAACACTTCAAGGGATGGGACATCTAAAACTTCTCTGGGCAACCTGTTCCAATGCCTCACCATCCTCACAGTGAAGAATTTCTTCCCAATATCTAATCTAAACCTACTCTTTCAGTTTGAAGCCATTCCCCCTTGTCCTGACATGCTCGTGTCAGCAGCCTTGCTCCATCGTTCTCTACCTGTCTGTCATAGTCGCGGTCCCACATGTCATTGATGGTGCAGCCGGCCCCTCGCATGAGCACGGCTCCGGCGCCGAACAGGGA
>NW_008240042.1:270822-285885 GCF_000691975.1 Corvus brachyrhynchos
CCTCGTCCCCGAAACGTAAAGTGGTTGTTCTTGGCATACGCGTCATCTCCCAGACCTCTCCTCGCTGTAGTTAATAAAAACATTTCGGGTTTCCCCTGCGGCCTTTGTACCTCTTCTCCTCGCTCCCTCCGTTCTCCCACCATCTGTGTGAGGGACTGAAATGCTGAGGGCGAATGACTCAAATAATCGGCGAGCTGCAAAAGCAGCCGGCCCTTAGCTGAGGCCGGATTTGCAGCCCCCGAGCCGGAGGGGAGGAGGAAGAGAGGGTTTGGTGTGTGTGGTGGGAAACCTCGGACCTGCATAAGAACAGCCCAGGAGGCCACAAGAAATCCACCTTCGGGGAGGTACCTGGGCATTCCCACCTGAACCAGGTTGTATATTAACCCAATGAACTTCATGTTTCAAGGGCTTCCCCCACCCCTGATGGATCAAGACTGCCACCATCACACATCAAAATTGTATCAGTCAAGTCTCATTGCTTGGTCCACAGGTGGTGATATCTGTGCAGAGAAATACATAGTGCCAGAGGTTTATGTTCAAAAAGGAGACAGAGGAGTCCTGTAACTTTATTCAAATAAAGGGAGAGGCCATGGGGCATTCTCTTGGGGTCTCTCAAGTTGTTGGAGGACGCAGCCTCCTTTTAATCCTATTTTCCTGGCCGCATCCCCCTCTTCCTTTCCCCATTGGCTGAAGTACTTGAGAGGTACAGACTTCCCAAAATGCCTAATACAGACCCCCTTCTGTATGCCCACCCCTCCCCCACTTCTTTTTCTCTGTGTCTCTGTTCTTTTTCTCTAAGTCCAGGAATTTAACACGGCCTTGGATGAGCAACAGTCTGTGTCAATTAGTAACATTCCTCTGAAATTTATGGTTCCTCCTGTTGCTTCTTTCACCTATCAGTATCTGGCTTTTCCTACAGGCAGACTTACAGTTTGTTTGTAAAGACACATTCTTCTCATTCCTTTCATGTCTTTCCACTATCTTGTCCTTTCTCTTTCTTTTCCTTATGTATTTTCTTAAATGATATCTTTATAGTTTTCTATTGTTGTATTTCTGTTGATAATAGCCGCAACAGCTGCATAACTCCTTTCCATCGTTCTAAACTAAGCCTGATGTATATAAACACCAGACATTCAAGTGTCATTTCACTCTAATCCACCCCGAGGGACCGATTAACAAGAACCTCAGTTACCTCACCTTCGGGGGCTGGTCGTAACACCAACTTATGAGTTATTGCACAAACGAGAGAGCAGAGGACAGAGCCATAAAACCTTTGCTTTGCATGGCATGGTTTCAGTGCCAAAATGTCCCCAGATCTGCTGCTGAAAGATTCCTTGGGGAGTTTATTGTCCCTTTAGAGTATAAATTTTTTTCATCACACACTTCTTTCAGCTTGAACGACTCACATACTGGTAGAAAACAATGGAAACCATTTTGAACTTTAATTTTCAAGACCCTGACTAGCAGGAGAAAGTGAAATATGAATGCGATGGAGAAGTGACTTTAATGTTTTGCCATTTATTGTTTTAATAAGTAGTACTCTACAGCAGTAAAATGATTTGCACAGGACCATAAAGGAAGTAGTTGCTCAACTCTGATGAGGAGTAACTAATAATCTAGTCTCCATATTACGTTGATAAGGTCATCATGGTCTTTATTCAGATACAGACAAGTGCCTGAGGTGTATTTAAATAGTGAGTCCTGGCAATGAATCCCCACAGCCTCTCTGCCTGCTGTGTCCATAGGAACACAGATGCTCTGACTGTCACCAGGTGGATGCTCCTCTACAGACACTGCTTTGGGGCTTTTTTATGTTTGATGTGGCGAGGAAACCCTGGACCGTCTGCAAAAAATTTTTAAGGAGCTCATGGAAATAAAGCAGAAAAGTAAGCTTTTACAGTTACTGCCACTGTGTTTATATTCATAATAAAGTGGCCTGGCCCTTCACTGAAAGATAATCTAGGGAATAGCTCATTTCAGACTAATAAAACTCAGCTGTCTTGTTTGGCTCAAATCTGAGTTGATGGTCAAAATGTCCCTGACTCTAAGAAGACTATCAGTTTCCTTATTTCCACATACACCAAATGATCTCCTGTACCAAAGTCTGATGCGACTTACTGCATTTTCCAGGAACTGATTTACAGCAAATCCAACATGAGTAACCTGGCCTCCAGAGTCAAAAGAGCAAAAGTGAATTGGAATGAGTGTGAGATATGGTTCTTACTGTTCTCAAATAAGTGTACACACCCATATTCAATCCCCCAAGGTTTACAACTCTCACAGAGAAATAAAAGCCCCAGAGATAAGGGTGGGGCAGGCATTGGTCCTGTGAGGGTGATGTTCGTCTCTCTATCATAACTGTCTGGGAGTGCTGGGATCCAGCATCTTTCCCATTCCCTGCACTTATGTCCCTCTTGCTCTGTTTGCATAGAGCTAACAGTAGGTAGTAGCTTGATGTGCAGTACTGTGAAGAGAAAGGTGGTTACTGAGCCATAAAGCAAACCTCCCCACCCCACAGTGAAGAACCGGGCTCAGAGAACGAGACGTGGTTGGCAGCAGCTGCTATTTGCATGCACAAAGATCCCCGGGCCCCTCCTGGTAGTTCCTGTCTGCCAATCACCAGCATATGTATCAGGTCTGAGTCAGACTGGGTGCAGGGCTTCCGAACTGGTGGGCAAACACAACGGAAACACACCAGCCTGTGTAGGATTTCTTTCATTTTTGTGTACTTGGGTACTCTTGTTGATAACCAAAAAAAGCACAGGTAGTTATGACCAAAAGAAAAGTAGGGAGTGTCCTGGTATCAGTATGTCAAAAAGGAGTCTTAAAAAAAATGAAGATAGCCAAAAGCTGGTATAAATAGTTTTAATTAAAATCTTCAAATACAAAACCCACAAGCATTGGAATAAACAAAATTTTTAGAAAAGTTCTAAAAAGAAGCTACCAGACAAATAATAACTTTGATGTTTTAGTTGTAACTTATATTTTAATAACAATAATAAGATATTATTAACTTTATACTGACTGTACGTAAGACTTTCCACTCCGTCTTACACTCTCTTTACTTCTTTTATGGAACTTGGACAACATAAACAAACTCAGCCTTCCTCATTTCTGATCTGTGTTATCCCCTGATACATAACCCTTCACAGAATGCATCTGTGGATGCACACACTCCTTTGACACACTGAACTCAAGTATAACCTTTTTAGTGTGCAGGTTGTCATCACAGCTACAAAAGTACATCAGTTTCAAAAGTACTCTCATTAAAAAAAGGTGCCCTGCCCTACATTAAGTCCCATGTAGCTGGTAGCATCTTTTTAAACCTTAAAAAGGGAAGTACAGTCATGTGGAGTTGTTCTTCCCTGCTGTGCTCAAAACATCATACGGCATTGACAGTTGTGTGGGTTACCTTCAAGAAAAGTAGATGCAAATAAATATGTGCAGGTGGCCACAGCTACTGTCTGAGGCCTTTTGTTGCTCTGGGGACCAGCAGCCTGTGTGCCACAGGGAGCTATTGCTGGCACAGCCAACTGCAAAAATGGTGAAGGCAGAGCTGGGGAGAAAAGCCACCACCAACATAGATTTCTGTCCAAAATCGCTGTTCTCCCAGTAGGAAGGATGTGAGCCTGGCTGGGCAGTTCTGTCCCCAGGATGCTCTAAGGCCACTGATATCCCTCTGGTGGTTGTGGGGTGAGTGGTTTGCTCAGCCTCTTTCCTATGCCGTTTCCGCGAGGTTAGGGAGTGTAAAGCAGAGAGAGTTTCACCCGTGCATAGGTTCAGGGAAGTCCTTTCCAGCTGAGCTGCCTGCAGGGCGGTGCAGGTTAAGGAGTCACAAACTCTCACAGTGCAGCCCCCTGAGCACAGAGGGTTATTGCCAGGGCGCTGGCAGGCTCCTCTCCTTTCCTTGCAGGGAGGAAGTGTGTGATGGCAGAGGCAGACCACCCTAAAGGAACAGCCTGCATTTCCCGCGCCAACAACTCGCCTTTGGAAAGCACATGGCCACAGCTCCATCTTGTGACTGAACTCTCCTGGCTTGAGAAAAATGTGTGGCGCCACCCCAAATCTGATAGAGGATCTGGTTTCTCTGCGTGGCCTTTCCCCGTGCAAACACCCTGACCGTGGTTTGCTTTGCATGTCCACACTTTCCACCCCAAGATACCCTCAGCAACCATAACCCCCTCTCAGGCTTCCCCACATGGTGCAAAGTCACAGCTGTGCAGCTCAAATGAAAACCCTGCTCATCCTTTCTAAAGGCAAGCTTTTGAAGAAACTGCTTCAGGAGCTGTGCTTGCAGAAATGAGAGGGAGATGGGAGGTTGCAGTGCCTGGGCTGCCAGAGCCCCAAGCAGTGTGAGAAGCTGATGTGGCTCTGTGCATGGTGTGGAGGAGGATTCCATGCTCAAACACAGTGATAGGCTGGATCAAGAGCAAAACCAGTCCCTGCCTGGTCTTGTTCTACCTGGATAATTCTCCTGGGATCTTTCATGTACCAATTACCCAGTGGGATCTTATGTCTTCCCCAGCTCTCAGTTCATACTAGTGCTACAACATTTGCATCCCTTACCAGAATTAAATCCCGTGGTAGAAATGTGAATTTCTAGGATTAGAATTCCCTACTAGCTAAGTGCTTTTCATTTATCCTGAGTGTGTGTATTGACCACTTAAATGCAAGCAATAGCTTTGGCATTTTTGATAACATAAAAGCCATAGGAGAAGGCTGGAAGGCCGAGCAGGGTGCCGGGACCAAGGGGCTTTTCCATAAGCTCTGGCAGTGTTTCGTCATCCAGCATCCGTAGCACATGGCCGTTCAGCTCAATAGACCTGGAGAAGGGACAGAGAGACTGTTTGGGCAGCTGTGCTCTGTTTACCACTGAGTACAAACTGCTCTGGGCCTGAGTGTAAACAGTAACTCAGCCCAAAGCCAAACTAAACTTCCCTTGAGTGTGTGTGTACACACACACACACAAACATCTGTAGCACTCCCTCTGCAAGGACTCCTTCAGAGTGGTAGCACTAGCACATCAAAAAGTACATTTCTTTCTCTTCCAGTGAGGTCAACAGCTAAAAAAAGGCTTTGAAAAGTACAAATTTTAATTGTTTTTTTCTCCTAAAAATATGCATATTATTCTATGCCCACAGAGCAGATCCATTCCCTGTGGATGTATTAACAATGACAACAAAAACACCCCATCAACATACAAAGCCTAAACACGTTGTTGTAAATCAGGAGCCAGCACTTGGGAAAGCAATATACCTGTGCTTGTGCAAAAAAAAATAAAGGACTTTAGCTGCTGGTCCAGAGTGCTGATGCCTGCTAGGAGATACTTCCAAATTAACATCAGGTGAATGTCCTTATAACTTAGCAAGCTTTCAGTAGCCTGAGTTTAGGAGACCTGATTTAACAGAAGTCAGATCTTACTGAAAAAAACCCATATGACTGAATGGTAACCTCTTCTTTCCCCTGGCACATTGAATAAGGTGAGGTTTTAAAGACCTTCTAAGCCTACTCACAGTCTTTTCCACAGGGGCCGGAGGAATTGTAACTTACCTGGAAAGAATGTTCTCTTTGCCATGAGGCAATAAGAGGTACTGATCCACGTGCTTGCTCGATAGGTAATTCGGTAGCTCCAAATGTTGGGTAACATTATAGAGGTTTAAGGCAAACAGCGTCACATCCCCTTCTCTGTACTTTGGGCTGCAGGGCAAGAGAAGGTGATGGTGGGGATGAGGAGACAAAGAGGTTTCACAGAAAAAATGTGCGAACCTGCACTGTCCCAAATGACATTTGTTGGCCCGGGGTTGGCTGCGGGCTCAGTTTTTGGGATATTTTGTCCTTTCTGGAGGCTTACTTGAGGCTGTTTGTGCAGTGGAGGTAGACACGGAGCTTCCTCTTGTCAGCGCCTGCCAGGCCAACCTGCAGCACCTTGGTACCCACCAGCTTCTTGTAGAGCAGAGAGAGCCAGTAGTCCTGGGAGGCACAAAAAAATATGGAAACGTTTATGTACATGCCAGGTGCTCCACACAGCAGAGCTGTAAATCTAACCTTCATTTAGAAGCTCGTTTCAAGAGGTTTTCCCCTATAGCTTTTTGCTTTACCAAGCTTTTCACCCTATCTATTTAGATTCACACAAACACCATAGCTACAAGGGAAGCCCTGCCTGTGAGCAGCTAAGGTACCTTAGAGTCATTTCTCCCCTCATTTGCAACTCTCAGAGCTCTGTCAGGGAGAGATTGTTTGCATTTTGGAAACACCCTTCTGCAGGGTACAGAGAACCTGAGGGCTGAATGCAGGGGTGTGAACTGCCCTTCCTGCAGGAAAGCTTGCGCCTAAGGCACAGGTGCAACACCAGAAAGAAACTCCTAAACTCTAACGCCTTTCATTAACATTTTACTTTTGAACAGGTCTCAGGATTGATTTCTGAACCCGAGTGAGTCACCAGTGCATCCTCTGACACCCCAGGATGATGCCTCAGAGCAGGATGATGCCCAGCGCAGACTCATTTTTTCGAGGTCTTTCCAGGCTTTCAGGGAGCTTCTCCCAGCTCATCTGTTTGTCTTTGAGGTTTTTCTAGGAGGAAAATCTTTGTGTTTCTCTTCTGACTCACCACAAGCCTGGGAAAGTACTTTTCCTATCAGCCTTCATGCTCAATCCCTCTGCAAGAAGGTGCAGCCTTCTGATGCTGCTGTGCTTCCTAATTTCTGTGCTAACTACAGCTGATGGACTTGGGTTTGAATTTCCCTGCCTCTGAAGCGTTATTGGCTTGATTAACATCTGTACTGCCTGTAGGTGAGGAACAAGGCACATAGTTTCAGTCCAACTTAAATCTATTTTAAATGAGGGAATAAAAAGCCCAAAACAATGAGCCTGATGATGCAGCCCCTGGCATAGGAACCAGCTGAGCAAGCAGGACAGGAAATCCCCATATGCTGGGTTTTCTTTCAGGCTGGATCTAAGACAACCCACGAAAATCACAATTTGGAAGCAGAAAAATGAGAGGGAAGCTAAAAAGAAAGATGCTGTCCTCTCACCCCAAGCTAAGTGCTAGTAGTACAAAGAAATGTGCTATATGTGCAAGAACAATGTATAGTTCCTATAATAAAGTTTTATCACAGCAAACTGTTATTTCCTAATGAATCAAACTATACTGAATATACATTTCAATTTAATTATCCTTCAGACACCACTGTAGGATGAATATGCTCATGACCTATAATGCTTGAGTCTTGACTTCATGTTGGCCAGGTTTTCGTGTGGAATATGATTTATTTTAATACCTCTTTTCAATTCTGTTTATAAACTCAGCTGAGGAGTAGCCAAACCAAAACAGGCCATCCAGAAAAGCCTTGTGAGCTCCAGGAGCACCTGCGTACAAACCAGAGCATTGTGTCCCACGGATCAGTCTCTGCCGTGCTGAAGACTGGCTGCACCCCTGCAGTTGCACTAAATATCTTGTGTGCATACATATATATGTAATAACACATTAACCCCTCGTGGAACATGAGATAACTTTAGGTATAAGGATACCTGTGACCATCCAAGCAAAAAAAGGTGTTAAAATAGCTGACTTGTCCCTCCACACCCAGCATTGCCTGTGCAGAGGTGCATTCAGGGGGTGTCATTTACATACCGGCAAAGGCTCAAAGTTGGCATCCACCAGGTGATAGGTCCCTGCCCCAAAGAAAACCTGTCTCATCACCACATCAATCCCCTGCCTGGCTGAAAGCCCGAGTTTGTCCAACCACCTGCCAAAAAATGAGGCAAATATCACACAGATGAAATTGCTGACCTCAACTGTACCCTCTTGCCCCTCTCCAACCAGCTCGGGAAGCATGAAAGCAAAAATTAGTGCATGATGCTACTTCCTTAAAATCACACAAATAATTTCAATTCAGATCTTGCATTGATTACATGAAAAAGTAATTTCAGACCACCTCTTGAAGTCCAAGTTGGTGGGAACAGTTGCTCTGTTCCCCTGTTTGCAGGTGGTGGAAACCAGGAGCGGCAGCAGATTCTCCTGAACTGGCCAAGGGTCTGAAGGCTGAGAGAAATCATCACACCAACAACAAGGTCACCTGTCATTACCAGACTTTGACTTGCTGGTCCACCAGGCCCTTCTAAAAAGGTCATCATGTCTTACAGGAGGGAAAAAAACTGCCCACACTCCCCAGAAAGCCTGAGGAAGCCACATTCCTCCTGTGGGGCAGCCCTCTTCAGCTGGCAAAATATGTAATTTCCCCACACCTGGGACATGGTACTCACATAAAGCCAGCAACATAAGTGTTAGACAGTCTGGGAGCTCCTCCTCCATAGGCAGAGCTTGTCTCTCCCAGCCAGACCTTCTTGTCTGGAACAGTCCCACCAACAATCTGGCCAGTGTGGCATTAGGGAAGAAGAGAAAGAGACAACAGTTAAGTTTTTTGGCTACTGAAATAAACAACATTTTGTGCTTTAGCCAAAGGCTCATTTAGGATGTATGCATTTAAGGGATAACACCCTGAGATGGGATGTCACTGAAATTTGGATCTAAAGGACTAGAAGTAGATTTACATCTTCCCCCCCCAAAAAGAACTTGCTACCCATGTAAAACATCACTAAATCCAGGTCCCATAATTCTTCTTGTGCTGAGTAGTGCTATATTCTAAGTTATACTGTTCTCAGGATCTCAAAATACAAAAAACAATGCAGCCGGGAAAATGGGATAACCATAACTTACACCCCTGAGTAATTACTACATCAATAAATGAGAATGCTGTAAGTGTGTAATGCATGGCATCACGCACTTTTGCTGCATAGCAAACTGATGGAGATCATTTATTGTTAGTATTGCTAATCTTATGGGGTTTTTTTTAAATTTACAGCGTCAGCAGAACACAAGCTTTGAGCATCCCTATTTATTGCTAGTAAGAAATGGTGCTTTATTCTGGATTCTCTGCTAACCCCCTGGAAACTGAACTTAGGAATGATTGAACAGGACAAGGCACCTCCAGGACTTCATATATGGCTGCGGCAAAGGAATCCAGCACTTCAGGGCTCAAGAAATCCCCCCTTGTTGCACTCCGTCCATTCACATAGTAACTGAAAATAGGGGAAAAAACATAGCCAAAATTAGGGAAAAATACCACCAGTGGTACAAAACACCACTGAAAGTATTCAGTTGATTGGTACATTTATCCGCAGCACGGTTTTCTGTCCAGTGCTTTTTAGTTTTTGTTTTCCAGATGTGTAGGTCTGTCACTTGTATTTAAGGGACTATCAGATATAATTACCTCCATAGAGGCAGGATATCACAGAAATTTCCACCAGTAGAAGTATTAGGTTTGTTTGCATCTACTCGTTTAGAATAAGGAAAACATCACCAAGAGCCAGCTTCTGTATCTCTTCTCTTGTTGAGGAGTCTGACACTCCTATGTGATTACTTGCTTTACTGTATCAAGTTATATATTAAAAATATAATATCCCAGAATCTGTCCCTCTGCTGGAATATTTTGGCCACTTGGAGGGCGCCAGAATGTGGGCATCCTTGTGGCATGAAGGTTGCCCTCCACCATGAGCAGAAGAGCTTTTAAGTCTGGTTTGTCCACATAAATTGGGATCCCTGTGGTTTTTGCATTTCATCCTATCACTCAGTCCTACCAGAAGTAGCTGAAGCCTTCCAGCCACAAGAGGAAGCTAAAACCTGATAATCCTAAATTAGTAAAGAACAGGCCAGGAAGGGGAAAGGACATATTTCATGCCTTTCTAGTAGCTCAAAATACAGAGATAATTCATGTATGTATGCATATATATAAAAAATAAGTATGTGCCTCTTTTCCCACTGTTACCTCACTGATGCATGTAAATGTCCTGCTTTTGACATGCCTTCACATGGAAAAGACGTTCAAACATGTGGAGTTCATGGCCCTGGGGTCAACTTACTCCACTGCCCTCGTGAGCACTTTAAACCTACAAATCAAGAGCAAAGGGCCACGTGCCAGGGCTGCTTGCGCTGCATGTGGGATCTGAGGGTGAGTTACCCACACAGAGACTAAAATGACTCAGAGAACGAACTCAAGGGAGCAGGAGGAGCTGCTGGCACTTTTCCATGGACAAGGGTCAGCCAGACCTGCAGGGCTTTTCCTTTATATCAAGTAGATATAAATAGAGCAAGCAAAATGATCCTCTTGCATATAATGCATTTTCTGCTGCTGTGCTTATGTGACAACCCCCCACCACAGCTTTTGGGTCTCTGCACCAAGTAGACCCTTTGGAGACTTCAGCATTTCTGTAATGTGCTCCCTCAATTCATCTCTTATTCTGAACAGAGAAATTTGTGGAGAGGCCCCCAAGGAACTGTCGAAAGGCACATTTCACCCCTCTTTTCTGTTGAGATTGACAGTTCTGTTCAAATTGACATTTTGTAAAGAAAACGAGGCAGTAATCAGAGTGATAGTGGTATCCAAACGGTACTTACTGGTGCCATGTGACTGAGTCGATGACCTTCCCTCCCGATTTCAGGAAGCTGCAACCAGAGGGCATGGCAGAGAGCAGACGGTTAGCAGTACTAGTGATGGGTCATGGCCCTCCCACCAGTGCAACGCCAATCGCAGCCCCCCCTCCCCCCCAGCTGGCAGTACTGATGGTGAGTGCTTGGGGACCAGGCTTGCCATGGCTTTTATGCAGGCTTTGGGCAGCCGGGCTGCCTCCGCAGGTTGCTGGGAAGATGAACTGATGTTTATATAACACATGGGTGTTTCTCAGGCTAAAAGCCCTTGTTGGCACAACCCTAGAGCCAGTGCTCAGTGGGAAAACGTGTGGACCACTGGTGTACTGCCAGCAGCTGAGTTTCACCTGGCTGAGTATTCAAGCCTTGAACTCATGCATGCAGGTAAGATTTTAGTTGTCCTCAGTCAAGGGAAAAAAAATTGTTCAACCCCTACCTTGAAGCCTCTTCATGCCTCCTGCATCTAGGGGCAGACAAGCCACAATTCTCCACACCTGCCCCACCCCAGGGAGTGCTGCTGGCACCTCACACCCCTACCTTCTCAGCAGTCTCTGAGTGTGCTTTCGGGGCTGCCCAACATCGGGACCATAGAGCTTGGCATGCTGGTAGAGGGCATAGTTATTCAGGAGCTGGCGTAAGTGAATAAAATCTTGCCCCAGCTGGAAGCCATCGATGTGGATGCCAGATTTCTTCCTGAAGCTGTTGGGCTCTGGGGAAGACACGTGCACATCAACATTCCACTCTATTTCTGGGGCACAGAATAGGGCAGTTACATCCAAATGGGAAGCACCAGTCCCCTAAGGCTTCACCTGATCTGGCCTGATGTGGGTGAGATATTGGAAGGTGAGCATGAAACCAAAAGCCCAGGGGATACAGCATGCTGCTGTCCAGCACTCTGTCGCAGCCAGTCCCCATAGGTGACATTCTGCACCTTGTGGGACATCGTTCACCTCCTCTCAAAGCCCTAGTAGGATCAGCAAAATCATCTCAATTTGCTCATTCATTGTGTCTTCTTGTGAAATCCCTTGTTGCAAATTAAGACCTTAATGTCTCTTAATAAAACATCACCTTGCCTTTATGTGCCATCATCCAAAACATCCAAAGTTACCAGACCATACCCTGTGGTGGTACTTTTCCAGGTGGCGGCTGGCCTGGCCAACAAGCACTTACCATTCCCAAGCTCCCAGGAGATGTTGTACCTCTGGGAAGCACAGTAGTCCAACAATTCCTGGGCATTCGAGCTGTCCCACTGCAAGCCACCTTTCCGCAGCAAGGCGTTGAGTCCAAAGATCAGGTGAAACCCTGAGCAGTTTGCAAAGCTGTAGAGAATATCCAGTGTATTTCCTGCACAGAGGAGAAAGGAGGGCTATTTATCTCAAGGTTAGAGTGTGCTAGTTGAGCTCTAGCCAAGCAACAATCTTTACTGCCTGTATTTATTTAGCCTGATGCTACAGATGTGCCAAACTCTCCCAACCAGACAGAAGAAGTCAGGCCCCACTACACAACATTTAACAAGTTTTGAGAACCTCCCAACTCCTGCAGCTGAATACTATTAAACGTGAGGTGGCAAACAGTGGGAAAAGAGTTCTCTGAATATTTTTCTAAGTGGGTGAAATGTTTCTTTTTCAGTGATTTCAGCTCCTAACAGCCTATGACCCTTTTACCATGGGGCAGAGAATTGCATCCCCCTGTTTAAGTCTTACTTGTAATGGTGGTGTTTTTGTGCTTTTTCCGGTTCTGTTCGGCAAGAATCAGCTTCTCCTGGCTAGGCCATTGGGCCAGCAGCAGCTTCTCAACAGCAGCAAATGCAGGTTTTGAGCCACAAGCCTCTGTAGGGCAGAAGGGTGATAGGAATTAACTCCTCACCTCCACAGCCAGCGAACCCTTGTTTCAGTGAGCTGATGAAGCATAGACTGCCATGCCTGAGGGGCAGATAAGCCAACCTGGCATGCAGTGGTGTGGCTGGGATCACAACCCACCTTGCTGTGGGCAGGAACAGGGCAATGCTTCCTGCACTGCCCATCTCGTGCAGGGGAAAGTGCTGACTTCCCCACATGGCTCACTGGCAGGAGTCATAAGACACATTTCCTTCAAATTTCATGTTTTTTCTTGGCATGCAAACCAGGAACAAGCCATAACCAGAGAGGAAGGCAAAAGCCATAGTCACAGGAAGTGGCCACTTAGCAAAGTGCTATGAGGGGAAAAGTACCACTTGACTTCAAAACTGAGCATCACGGGGTTGCACAGTAGTGTAGGATTGCACTGTTGTGCTATGTGCCACAGGAACAGACAGGACTTTTTCATCTGAAACACCTCTTGAAGAATTTATGCACTTTTGCTAAGTTCAAAAAGAAAATACCGAGCTCAAGCAGTTGGCAGGGGTCTAGCAGGTTTGCCCTGTCAAAGTGGCAAGAGGGCAAAGCTGCACCCCCAGCCCAGCTCTCTGGCTTTGGCAGAGAGATTGAACACTGTTCTCCTCAGATTATTTCTTCTGTGTGTTACTTAATTTTCATAATGAAGCTGCAACTTCTGAGCTGACTTTGACTGCCTCCCAGGCAGTGGGGGAGCTCCCAAGACTGTTGCAGGAAGCAGAAGACAGCAAACGGAGAGTCTCAGCAGATGCCAGGGAGGATGCAAGTTTCCCCACATCCTTTCTCACTTTCCCATGGCTGGCACAGCTCTTCCCGCAAACCATGCTGAAAGCCCACAGATCTCCTCTCCATGGATGTCAGCAATACTGACCCTGTGGAGGGCCCCCAATGCTGCTGCTGTGCTCTTGCATCATCCTCAGCCTGTATCAAAGACCCTCCAAAACCCAGGATGGTTTCAAGTCTAACACATTGATGCCCACTTTACCTTGCTGTGCCTGAAGTTCCCAGAGGATTTTTTCTTCTGAAGTTGAATCCTTGTTGGGATCAAAGATAAGAAAATCTGTCTCAGTGCCACCAAACCTCAGGAAACCTGGGGACAGGGCCATTGCCAGGGCACGCAGTTTGGAGTTGCTGAGGAAGGAATGCAGAGAAACAGAAAACCACTATATTTATGTAGACTGTGTTGAGGGTAAACATGGCAAGCACTTTGAGGACCATGCTGCAGCAGGTGACCTGGGGCTACCCAGTAGCCTCAGGGCCTTCCTGACACCATGCTGGGATCTGCATCCCAGCCCTCTGTCCTGTACAGTCTGATGTACAAGACGGACACTGATGGCCAAGTGAGCCAGGAGAGCGTCTATGAGGCAACAAGGGGAGGACATGCCTGAGGGAACATGGTCACGGGCAGGGAGTCAAATCTTGGGGCAAAGTAAGGCAAAACTTCAAAACAGGCTTGTTTTTTTGGTCCTAAACACCCTCCTCCCCCAGATGTTTTGGCTTTGTTTGTGCAACACCAACATAAATGTCCTGTGAGAAGGTGGACACAAAACTGACTTTACATCATCAGCCCCAACTTCCATCGACAACAGCCAAAGCAATTGCCTTTGTACCCAAGGGAGATTAGGACTCCCTGCTGGGACAAGTGTTAGCTTTATCAAAGCAGGTGTACAAAAGAACATAACTGTGATGTGCTCACACCCCGTGCAGGATGTGCAGTACCGACACCCAGCCCTCTCTGGGGGACACTGCGAGGCGTCAGAGGGCACCAGGCACGTTAGGCACTATCTGCTCCTGGTGACAAACAGCAGATTAGAGGCCACCAAATACTTCCTGCTCCTTGTGGTGGCAGGGCTGGCCCCAGACTGAACCGCAAGGTGTACGGTTGGGGCTGGATGCTGGGGACTTGAGCACTTTCCAGTAAAGCTGGTGACACCTTTCTCACCACTTCAGTGAGGAGGAAAACTTGCAAGTGGTGGGAAGAAGGAAATCAGGACTGGAGGGTCCACATATTTTTTGAATACCTTCACAGATGGTGATCCCACCATCTGCTTCCCTGGGCAGCCTGTTCCAGTGCATGACTACCCTCTCAGTGAAGAAATTTTTCTTAATATCCAATCTAAACTCTCCCTGGTGCAACTTGAGGCCGTTTCCTCTCCTCCAGTCACTTGTTACCTGGAAGAGACCGACCCACATCTCACTACAACCTTCTTTCCGGTAGTTCGGGAAGCGATAAGGGCACTCTGAAGCCTCTATTTCTCGAGGCCGAACAACCGCAATTCTCTCAGTTTCCTTCTCTTTTTTTGTCCTGCTAGCAAAGCAGCTCCTCTCCCAGGCTTATCCCCGAGCTGACCCTTGCCTGCATTCACCCAGCCCAGCCACCCCTTCCCCGAGCACAAAGGAGCCGGCGAGGCTCGCACCTGCGGAAGGTACCGCCTTCTGCCCTGGGAGGATGGAATTCGTGAACCGCGAAGCAGAGGGGATCCAGCAGCCTCTTCCCGACCCCAGTTCCAGGGGTGGGGGACTCCCCGTTCCCCCCAGCTCGCTCCGCAGCGCGTTTGCCGGGATGGCCCACCCTCCCAAGACCTTTTTCCTTTGCCCAAAGGGGCGAGAGGCGGCTCACCTGAGCAAGGCGACATAGCGCGGGTCCCGGGCGAGGCTGGCATCCAGCGTGAGGGAGAGGAAAGCCGGGCTCACCTCCCCTCGGGGGCT